>NC_080540.1:262416033-262725072 GCF_028640845.1 Ahaetulla prasina
AGAAAATCTCTAAATATATTCCTTCTCATTGTAGTTTTTGAAAAATAAACAACACAGAAAAAGACAGATAATGCAAACATCCCTCCATTCTCATGTCTAGCATGTCACATGATATCTGCCCTTTGAGGTAATCCAAACAAGAAACCCAAACCTTGAAAACTATATTGTACAGTTACAGTAACAGAATCTTGTAAGTCTGAAAATATGTCTCCCACCCTTTACTTTCCAGAGAACTAGGGACGGTCGATTCTGGGACGCTTTCTCTACCCCATCTTTCCATTAGATTTGGATTTCTCTTCTCAGATTCTTGTCTAGGTTGTGTCTCTTCTTCCTATCTCTCAAGTTTATTCTTACAAAGCAATATATCTGGTAACTAACTGGGCAATAGAAATGCTAAACATTTATGCTCCATTAGGTTTTCTAAGTTTTTCTTACCATCATTTAATTTAGCTGTCTAAAAATTATTGACATACCTTTGCCCATTATTTTAGCTGCGTTTTCAGCTTTTAATGTTTTAAATAATAATAGCTGTTGTTACTTGCATTTTTTAAAATTCTGTTGCATGCTGCCCAGAGTCATTTGTTTTGTGAAATGGGTAGTTGCAGAAATTTGAAGAATAAATAAAAAGATAAATCCAACATAAAACAGATTGGGGTGGGTGTGTGTGGAAACAAACAAACCCAGGCAGGGATATTGAATTATTTTGCATTATTTTCATGCTTCTTCCACACCCTTTAGAGAAAGCCATTTTTACAAGTGACATGCTTTTGCACCAACATCAGCTCCAAAACTGTTTGTAAACAAATGGAGCATTATGGTAAAAATACTAAATAAACAGAGCTGTTTATTTCAGATGATATTCATATAATGTTGATAACTCAAAATTAGAAAATGAAGTTGATGAGCTTTATTGGCATCCTTCAGTCTCAAAAGACTATGGCATCGTGCTCTGGAAATAGCATCTAGTGTGGCTAAAAAGGCCAATTCGAGTGACAATCCCTTCCACACTGCAGGCAGATAAATTCTGTCTCTGATGAACTTACTAAGCTATTATAAACCATCTTCCCTTAAGTATGCAAGGTTGAAGAAGCATTAATTCAAATAAAGGAGAATTTACAATCTATGGAATATTAGCCTTTGTTCATCCATAATTAAATTAATATGCACAAAAGCCTTATAGTCCTATAGCTGATGTTTTGGACAATTTAACGAACTTGCTTAGTCTCAAGGAACAACTAAGCCCCTGAAAAGCATTCCGTCTTTTGCCTCAATCAAACATTTCACTAGGAAAATAAATTTCTGATATACCAGGGGAAAGGTTTCACTGCCACCTGCTGGTTTTGATAGCTAATATCTATGTAACTGACCTAAGTAAGGAAATAATTGTATTGAGCCTGAAGAATTTCAGAAATGGCATTTTAAATAGCACTTTTGACACTAGATAGAAATGTTTGGTGGTATGTTCAAAAGTACAGCACACACATCAACTACCCATTCTCCTTCTGATTAGAAAAATATTGTTCCTGTGGTTTCCTCCTTGCTTTTTCCAAGTGAATATCACTGAGCTTCCGCAAGGTAGAAAATGTTGCTGTTTTAAATATTTGGAAATGTGACTCCAACAAGGACTAGCATTTATCTCTGGAAACGGATGCAGGACAAATTGAAATGTGCAAGTGATATGTGTTTTATTTACATAATGAATTTCTATATGTAGACAATTAACCAGTGGAACGGCTTGCCTCCAAAAGCTGTGGTTGCTCTATCACTGAAGGTTTTTAAGAAATTATTGAACAGCCATTTGTCTGGAATGGCACAGGCTCTCCTGCTTGAGCAGATGATTGGACTAGACTTTCTATTATTTTGTGTATAGGATGAAATTGGGTGTAAAGTAGTACATGGGATAATGTGGTTATAGAAAGCCTTACATGAAATTAAACATGTTCCTACCTGAGTACCCAAGCAGGCAACCATCATATGAGTGAGGAGTTTAGCAGCAAACATTGATGTTCTGGTACATAAGAAATATGAAAATATAGCCAAGATGAATCCTGTTTCAACCAAACAAAAGTAGAATTCAATTACTCCATCAGCCAAATGATTCAGGTCATTTCACAAATTGCAGTCCAAGCTATGCACAGCAAGACAAGGTTTTGTCTAAATGGTAACAACGTGAGGTCATGATGTACAATAGAAGGTCATAATGCCACAAAGCAATGTCACAACACAAGCATAAAAGAGGCAGAGTTTAAGTTGCAAAACTGTAATGTTAATCATTTCTGCTCCCACTTGCAGCTCTGTGGATAGTTATGTTCTTCTCCTGTTTCAAAGTATTTTTATTGCTTTTATAGAAAATTTCTCTTCTGGAATTTATATCCTGTATGATTATATATTGACTATATAACACAGAACTATTTAATTTAATAAGCTATTTGGCTACTTCTGGAAGAAGAGTGGTATAATAACTAAACAAATTCCATTTTTTATGAATTTCAATCACTTTTGTAGTATTATCCTTCCAGAATACATTTGTATTACATTTGTATTACATTTTTCAAATATATTTATCTTAGACAAACATCAAAATATTAAATACCCTAACTAAAATATGTGTGAGTGTGCCCTAAGTGTATAGAAATAAAATCAGAAATTTGAGCAGCAATCTTTGGGCAAAATCTATCCACTTTTAACTACTTACATAGAAGTGAATTCTAATTAGCTGGAATAAGGTATATCAACTGAGACTTCCTTGGCTAATAACCTAAGGAAGCATAACATCTTTTATTTGCATTTTTCTCTGGATAAAGATAAGGTCTTCTTTGAGGATATTATCACCAAATACAATTTACTTTGGTGAAGTTTCAAATAATCACACAATTATTTTTGAAAGATCCAAGGAAGAGTTGGAATTGCAGTGTCCATTCACTATCATCTTTTAAAAGCAAAAAGAAATTGGAGTAAAAAATGAGAGTCAGCATCTTCACCGTGCATGTCTAAAATAGCTCTCAAAACTTTCCTTATATTCTTTACATAGTGATTTTCTGAAAGAACTTCCAATATTATCTTTTTAAATCAGTACATAAATCAACAACAATACTGTAACACAACTGACCAGAAATACAGATGAAACCAGAAGAAAAGAAAGCTTCGTTGTAAGAAGAGAAGCTGTCTGTCTGTGCACTAGCTGCATAAACTGACATATGTGAACAAGAACATTCCACGTAATTGGAGGAATCATCCATCAGCTTACAGAATTGAGCATTAGACAGCCAACTACAAAAGGAACAAATATTGGCAGTTAATTTATTATTTCTTAACTTGATCAATAATGTCACAAAATGTAAACAAACATAAGAATTGTGTTGGTCTATAACAGAACCAAAATGCTTTATAAATCAGAATAAAGTTGTTTTGTGGAATTTATTAGTTAGAATGATGCATGATTGGCCACAAGGAATATAAAGTTAAGACAAAATTTAGAATTTAACCAGATGGATGCCAAACTTTATAGGAAAGCATAGTTTCGTAAGAGTGTAGGAGATTTCTGAGACCCGAGAAGCCTAAAACAGATTTTCTCAGTAGGTTATCAACCAGTGCCTCACAGGTTAACTCAAACATATTGAATTTAACTGGGTTAATATGTCAAAGCTTGATTAGGATTTAAAAAGTATATAAACCACTATATACAGGAACATATATTACATGTCTATATGTATGTTTTCAGACCAAAGCAGAAATCTGATTGTGTCTTGTTAATGAAACTCCACCTTTATCTAAATTTATATACTAGCCATGTAGAAGGCAGTTGTTCAAGACTAGGAGCACATTAAGGAGAAGGCATTACAGGTTCCAATAAACTTGTCTCACTCTATCAGCCAGTGGTGGGATTAATTTTCTTTGCTACCGGTTCTGTTGGTGGTTGTGGCAGGGGAAGGATACTGTAAAATCGCCATTCCCACCCCACTCCAGGGGAAGGTACTGAAAAATCCCCATTTCCTCCTGATCAGCTGGGACTCGGGAGGCAGAGGATAGGGGCTGGGGCAGTCAGAGGTGGTATTTACTGATTCTCTGAACTACTCAAAATTTCCGCTACCAGTTCTCTAGAACTGGTCAGAACCTGCTGAATACCACCTCTATTGTCAGCACCTCCATATTTTCTTGGAACTCTTGAGAATTGTATGAGCCGAGGAAAAAGCACAGCTTCTTTAAAGAACTACCAACAGATGCAGTGAATACACTCACACCCTCCATGAAGCAATCTCTTTCACTTTACATCTGCACAGCAGCACATAACTAATAGATGTATGTTTTTGTGGATAGACACGCAAACGAAGAATTAGAAATATACCTTTCAGCAATCTGATTCCAAACAAGACATAAAGACTTTTGAGGAATTATATGACTATCTGTTGAATAAATCCGGTAGATGACCTCATTGTTATCTTTTAGCTGAACTGGACTCTGACCCTTCAAACTCATTGAAAAAATCTGAAATGGGAAAGATAGAGGTTTTTTGCTTTTAAAATATTCATGATTCTTATTTTATACTTGATTCTTATTTTGCACTAAATATTCAAATCTATCTTATTCCAAGCAGGCCGTCAGTAACTCCTGAAAAGATACCAATTCTCTAATAGGTATCAGTTTGAAATATTTCCCCTTTATCCTTCCTAAGATACAGTGACTGTAACTTCATAATATAAAGATTTTCTCTTTTGAAAGAGATATCATTCAGCCTTGTATTTGCTTTCTAAAAAAGAGGCCCAAATTCCATCTCAGACAATATGTCAAGAAGATTTGAATCCATATCTTATGGATGCCATATTACACAAACCAGTTGTCCTTAATATTATTAATTTGTTTTAAGAATGCAATCTTCAGAACCTTAAGTGATATATAAACCAAGCAAGTGCAAAATCATATAATTTAAAATTTTATTTATTTATTAATTAATTTACTGGGCAGCTTACCACCTCTTTCCATTCATAAGATTAAAAACCTAGAAATAACAAAAAACAGCAAAAACTCAAGAAAAAATCTCCAGGAACAATAAAAAGAACTCACACTTTATGGGCAGTCAATATTCCATCTAGTCTATCTCTTTGAAATTAACAGAGATAGAACAGTCCTGTGAAGAGGTTATTCCAAAATGAGGAGGAATATCACCGAGAGGATTTGAGAATGAAGTCCCTGAAGATGACATTTCCTTAATGTATTACCTTCTCCTTGATCTTACTAGATAGGGTGATGCCCCTTATAGTAGGCAGCCCCAAAGCCTAAGCTATATATGGTTTTTGAAAAGTATCAGCCAGCACCTTGAATTACTTTTGGAAACTGATAACCAACACAGCTATAGCCATACAGATGTTACATAAGCAACATTTGTTACGTCTATGACAATCCAAGCAGCCACGTGTTTAATCAGATACAGTTTCCAAAGGGTTTTCAAAGGTAGCCTCATGTATAAAAACTGTTGATTGTATCCTTTTACATTAATGTAAGTTTTCGTTGCTATAATTATATACATACATCTCTACATGGATTCTCCTTGAAGTAAACAGCAGCTCTGAATAAACATGCATGAAATATGAGTATGAAAGTAATTCTGTTAAGGCTGGGCAGCACTTTGAATTCCAAAGAAGGAATGTGTTTCAAGATATGCATGACATCCATATGCCATTTCTCAGAAACACCTTAAACCAACTGTGTCTTTTCTTAGAATAGTATGACAGCTGTAGAGATAAGCTATGCAAACCCAGAAAACACAGATGTTTTAAGGTGTTCCTGACAGGTGCATTCCAATGGGTCTTCTGAATCATATATTCTCTTTTTAATTTGCAGCACAGCATCATCCTAAATTGTACAAATCAATTGATTTTTTTCCAGTAAAATGTTTTAAGTTAGTCAATAGATCTTCATGTATAAGTCTCATTACAAATCCATACCATCAGTCAAACTTCCTCATGGAACTCAAAATCAGATTCTAGCATTTCCTCAATAATAGTTTTCATCTTACATAAGGTTCATAAATGTGTCTCTAACAGAGCAGTTGAGGTTATAAAACCTCAATAGGTAAGTTTTATAATAGCTAGGTCAGTAGAAGGAAATGGCTCCCTAACCATCTGTGAAACTGACTTACAGATTCTGGCAGTAGATTGGCTTGTTACACTAAGACAGGCCCAGAATGCTATCACAGGCAATGAGACAATGAAAAGCCATTATACAAATAATGAGAATCAAGGTATAACAGGATACATCAGGATTAAAAAGATACATGCTCAATATTTTCTTTGAGAATAATGTTCATCTAGCAACAATTGTCTTTGGTATTCTACACAAATCATATTTATTTGCCAACTGTAAGCAAATATTCCTACTACTTTCTATGTCCAAATCATGCAGTTGATATTGTGAACTATGAGAAGCCATTAAAGCTAGAAAACAGCTGTCTGCTACTAATATAGCTGCTGATTCAGATGAAATTACATTAAAATATTTTTAAATCCAATGTCATAAATGAAACAAAAGCAATCCCATCTTATAAGAGTAGTAAAATACAATGAATTCAGTACTTAGATGTAAGATGATTGGGAAAACCACATAAGGAACTTTGACATTTCTAAAAGAAACAAAACTCACAGGATATTGATCTAAAAAATAGTTTAACAAATTACCTTATTTTTTAGGGCAATTCCTCTACCATCTGCTGTAAACCATTGCTGGCTACTATATTCAGTGACTTGAATGAAACTACACGTTGCATCATTAGAATGGGATGAAGCAGAAACTTCTAACAAATGGTCAGGAACTCTAATGAAATCACCATCTTTTCCATCAAATCTATGCCCATTGATTTGTTGAGGATACCAGTGATGTGATGTGATTACAATATAAGGGCAATGGTCAAGGAAGGTTTTACCTCTGTTAAAAAAGAACAGTAACAACAAGCTAAGTAATCAGAAAATTACTATCTTCAATGAAAAAGGTGCAGTAGATTCTCATGCCTGCTCATAGTTGTATAGGCTCACCAGCAATAAAATGAATAATATGTCAAATATTAATTCATTAGTAATATATTCAGGCTTTAGTTCAACTTTTAAGTGTGAAATAAAAAACATATAATCCTGATCTTGAGTGCTTAAGGATTCACTTTATAGGATATTAGACATCTTGAACAATTTGCTTACTTGTATACCAAGATACATACATAGACCTTCAAATAATCTTAACATTTACATCACTTTAGCATGTGCTTAGTACGTATGTAGAAAATGCCATACCTTTCACCCTGTGAGCCACATTTTTCACCAACAGGAAGAGAAAAAGCAAATTTCTCTGTAATATCAGCCAAGAAGCTATAGCCTCGAGTATCCTTGCGTTTGGGATTAGCAAGTGCACAGAGGATTTCATACAAAAGATTTCTGTTTCGATCAGCAAGTGCCTGTATTTCTCCTTCAGATATTACCTTGAAAAGCAAATATTTTAAAAAATGTTCAGTGTCTAAATGGCTTGATTCTTTTATACTGGGATAATTGATGAATTAAGCATTTTAAAGATAAAATAAAAACATCCTTAATAAATATTGAAAGTAATTGCCATTTATTTCAATGGAGCTCTTCCCTTGCATAATAGCCGTATCTAAAACTTCATGGAGGACTAATCTTGAATACTTAGTGAAGATAGTTTATGTCATGAACAATGTATTGGAATTTAACACTGACGTTGTATATTATCTGCTCACTTCACTTCAGGTCAGTTAAACATTTGGATGAGTAACTTTCATCTAAGTGAGCAAAAGCTGCTTATGGATCCTATATACAATATACACACATTTCTATTTTTAGACCCAATGATTACTTTGTTTCTAAAAATAGAAATGTGTGTATATTATTGTATATAGGATCCATAAGCAGCTTCTGCTCACTTAGATGAAAGTTATTCATCCAAATGTTTAACCGACCTGAAGTGAAATGAGCAGATGATATACAATGTCAGTGTTAAATTCCAATATATTGTTCATGACATAAACTATCTTCACTAAGTATTCAAGATTAATCTTCCATGAAGAAACAAAGTAATCATTGGGTCAAGGGGATACGGTGGCTCAGGGGCTAGGACGCTGAGCTTGTCGATTGAAAGGATCGAAAGGTCGGCAGTTCAGTGGTTTGAATCCCTAGTGCTGCCGTGTAATGGGGTGAGCTCCAGTTAATTGTCCCAGCTTCTGCCAACCTAGCAGTTTCGAAAGCACGTAAAAAATGCAAGTAGAAAAAATAGGGACCACCTTTGGTGGGAAGGTAACAGCATTCCGTGCGCCTTTGGCATTGATTCATGCCAGCCACATGACCATGGAGACGTCTTTGGACAGCGCTGGCTTTTCGGCTTTGAAATGGAGATGAGCACCACCCCCTAGAGTCGGAAACAACTAGCACGTATGTGCGAGGGGAACCTTTACCTTTACCTTTAATCATTGGGTCAAAGCTTTTACTATTCTGGCTTCATCTCTCAGAAAAAAAATGAGATTAAGATTTCCTAGTTCTAAGAAATCTTTAATTATTGCAGAAGGGAGAACAAGATATAGACCTTATCTATGATATACATCACAGCAGCAAGTTGCTCTTCTGTATTTTCTGCGACTATTTTGATATTTAGATGCTGGAGGATTGTGTTCAAAATAATATCATCAAGTGGTTGAAACAGCTGATCAGTCAGACTCCAGATTGCTTGGGAGTTTGAATCAGAGACTATGGTAATGTTGGCAATACCATAGATGCTATCAATTCTGGCACCATCTGTAGGATTGAACAGTATAACTTGGAAGCGTTTAGGAAATAAATTCAGATATCCATTCTTTGGGTTGAGTATTATACTCAGCAGAGCATTTCTCTGTCCAGATTCAAAAGACAATGTTCCTTCAGATGCAATAAAATCTTGTCCGGAAATGGCAGGAGATATGATTACACGTCCAAAAGGTTCAGGTCTCAACAGCTCCTGGAAATCAGGAAATAAATGTCTAGGTAAGAAATTAATTATGTAGCAATTTGTAAGAACAAATTTGCTTCAAACTATCAACATTTCTAAAGACTTCTATAAGTGATAGAGACTCTGTAACATTGTGTTCTAGAATCCCATATATCTAGCCCAGATGTATTCTGGCAAAAAATATCCATATCATCAAGTGAGAGAATTTTCAAAACTTTAAATTGTCCACTATCATTGGTAAAATGATTGAGGAACTAGGTACACCTCTGTGAGCAGGGGGTTGGACTAGATGACCTCCAAGATTACCTGTTACTTGCTTTCACTAACAGAGCAGTACTAATTCGAAGGAGAAGTCTTCCAAAAGTAAAGTGAACCGCTTTAGGCATCACTTTGGATAGGTAAGAGATGAAGACTGAAATTGAGACCTAGATAATATGTCTGTATTTTTAAATTATTTGTTTTTCAATAGACAAAAGAAGGCTGGAACCATATTTTATAAACATATACAGATGTTATTTTTCACCAGTTTATCAGCTATCTGTACTATCATAGAATATTACTAGTTCCTCAGCAGTTAGTCACTTGCACAATAGTAATTGAGGGAAATTTCCTGAATTAGTAACATGGATGTTTTTACCAACTCAGAATGACACCTAATCCTGCAGCAACTAAGCAGAGTCAATCTACATTTGCACCCTAAGATTCTCCTTACATATTCATGTTTTAGTATCATAAGAACCTACACGCATATGTTCAGTTGGCATATTTGTAGTGCACATGCACGCAAGTAAAAGAATATAGTTTATAATCCATAACAGTAAAATAGTTATGTATTATATAATAGTTATGTATTATAACACAAACATTTGTGTTGTAAATGTTGTATCTTGATGAAGGTATCTTTTCTTTTATGTACACTGAGAGCATATGCACCAAGACAAATTCCTTGTGTGTCCAATCACACTTGGCCAATAAAAATTCTATTCTATTCTAGTTCAGCCAGAAAAGCTGCAGAATTAATCCTAGTGACAATATATCTCCAAAGAGAGATATATTTTTATTTGAATCCAGATTTAATTCTTTCTCAGTACTAGAATAATTCTTAGGAATATCAGTGTAAAAAAATATAAACCACTAAAAAGTGTACTATCTTGTCAATTTTCAACCTATATCCTGGGTTTCAGTTAAACAACATTGCTAACCTAGTGCTTGGTGGAAAGTTTTATAGGGATGAATTAGCATGGAAGCTAGAAAAAAGATTTTCTCCTGCCTATTTTAAATGAGACACCACCTCTTCCATTTGAGTGGTGGAACTGGCAAAAGCAAAAAGCAGTTAATTCACAAAGGTCAAGGATGAGTTCAACTGTCAAAGATAGAGTAACTTCAATTAAGATAAGAAAGGAAAAATATAGGCTTCTAACAAACTCTAATTCTGTTCTATATTGTCATCTGGAGAATCCATCATAAAAATCCAAAATGAATTAGCTACCGTATCTGGCTACACAAAACCATTAGACAGTTTTTGCAACCTAAATATCCCAATTCAAAAAGAGGGGATTGACCCACAGTGACAAATGTCCACAGTGAAACTCAGAGGAGTAATCTTTCACTTATTATGAACACAATAATCTTGCAGTTATTTTTTTCATTCAATCCAGTGTATAATTATGTTTCAATTTTTGTTGTTCCCTCATAGAACATCCTCAGCCATGAAAGGCTATAAGATAATGACTATTTCATAGCCACTTAAATTAGTAACTTTGCTGGAAGGGTTTGAAACTACTCTCTTAAATCCAAATCAACTATATGTGCACCAAGTTTTCAAAGGACTGCCATTGTTAGATGAAATCTACAGCTTATTGATTTCAATTGTAACTTCTGGAATTTCAAATGGGAACTATTTTTCTCTATGAATAAAAGAAGTAAACTAGCCTTTAGGCAAATGTTTGTTAAATAAATATACCCTTGATTTGTTTCATTGTAAAATATCTATCCAACATTTAGGATGAGAGAAAAAGTTATCAGGCTATTACAAACCACTACTCTAACTTGCAATTATTCAACAAAGAATAAATACAAAAATACTTTTGAGAATTTTTTTAAAGAGAAGAAATAAGGGCATCACCAAATATGTACTAATGTGAAAAATTGGAAGTCTGGTAATTTAATTTTATTAAAAGGCATTAGTTATTGTAGCCTGCAGCCTATTTTATCTATCAGATGACAGCCAGATATACTGCAAAATATACTCATGTGTGTCTTACCTGAGTTCTGTAGTCGACTGAGATAGTAAATGCTGTGTCAGAATCTCTAACCACTTGGAGTCTAATTGAACTGGTTTTCATATGAGCCACAGCAAGACGAGACCCCACAGAAAAGTAGATGAGATCCTTCTGCACAGAATCACTCTCTGGAACTATAATGTGTGCAAATCTGGCACTCTCATTTAAAGCTGCTCCTTCCCCCACATTATAGAGTTCCACAAAAAAACAAAACTCAGATTCAGCAACCTAATAATCAAAAAGGACAATCAAAAGACTGGACATTTTCCAATCAAAGGGTATATATAATAATAATAATAAAGCTCCCTAGTACAATTTTGCTATATTTTGTGCAGTGAGCTTTCCAGATCATAGAACTATGTGTTTGGCCTTATAAAAACAACTGTTACTTGGTATCTGGATAGAAATCCTGCTATCATTCATGTAATTTGTTTCTGAATCATTAAAATGTATTCTGGGAAAGTACATATATATAAATGAACTCTTCAGTGGAAAAAAATATTAATTAATTTTATGTTTTTTTCAAACTTGTTTCAAGTACAATTTTTTTTTAATTTGCATTTATATCCCGTCCTTCTCTGAAGACTCAGGGTGGCTTACACTATGTTAAGCAATAGTCTTCATCCATTTGTATATTATATACAAAGTCAATTTATTGCCCCCAACAATCTGGGTCCTCTTTGATAATTCTCTTCATTTTTTTTCCTAAGTGCATAGAAAAGTTAGCAAATTTACTTTCTTCAGGATTTGTGAATTATTTTTTTAAAAATATCTAATGGAAATCCTACTAATACCGTTTATAGTTAGCTCTAAAGATTATTGATCTTTGGAATAAATGCTACTTAAAAAGGAACAAGTTATCAGTACTTCTGAAATCCTACAATTTTCCAGTGTTCTACACAGAACCTCATTAGTGGACAGATTCCCATTGCTGTAATCTCACATAGATCACCAAAGAGAAGATCCAATATAGAAGATTCTTTCCTAAGTAAAAAAGGTATGCTGTTTCACAGCCAATATACCAGAAATAAAAAGGTAAAGGTTTCCCTCGCACATATGTGCTAGTCGGTGCCGACTCTAGGGGGCGGTGCTCATCTCCGTTTCAAAACCGAAGAGCCAGCGCTGTCCAAAGACGTCTCCGTGGTCATGTGGCCGGCATGACTCAACACCAAAGGCGCACGGAACGCTGTTACCTTCCCACCAAAGGTGGTCCCTATTTTTTCTACTTGCATTTTTACATTTTTTTTTAACGGGGTGAGCTCCTGTTACTTGTCCCAGCTTCTGCCAACCTAGCAGTTTCGAAAGCACGTAAAAAAAGATACCAGAAATACGATAATGTAAATGGAATATTCTCCAGCTTCTCATCATTTGACCACATTCTAGTATATTTTGTGGAAGAGTAGTTAGGGGAGGTGACTAATTGATTATAAGTACTCACATTATCAGGCTGGATCTCAATAGAAACAATGCACTGTATTTGGCCAGCCTTACAAGTGGTAACCCCTGTGATAGCTATCAGTTCATTTGCCAGATTGGTGCCATTGCTCTGCAGGACAACTGATGTTTGGTTAAAAGTCACACGCCAAGACACTTTCACATCTTCAAAAGCCCTATTAACAAAGCAAACCAAAATAACTGCATTGATGCAGGCAGCACTGGAAAAGGCTTTATCCTCACATCCGTTTTGTTCTTTTGCTTATCATAGCAAAATTTTATGTTTTTAAAAATGAACAATGGTTATCCTGTTATTTCCATTGCTAAGTCATAAAGTGCAACCGCATCATTTAGCAATGGCAGTCCCTACAATCCAGGTTGCTATCATTACTGAATCCCATAGTCATTAGGCAAGGCAACTTCTTGCGACTTCCACAACCAGTTAATGGAGAAGCTAACAGGAAATTGTAAGTCCCAGGCCAGCAAGGAAATTGAATACTGCTAGGTTGACTTTGCAAGGGGATGAGAGGATTCTTGCAGGTGGCATGAGATGCATAGCATGGGCCAGAAAGGGTTAGAGTGAACACACACACAGCTCACATATAAAGTGACACTCCATTTTTTTAACATAAGGATCTCAAGCTCAAATCTTGTTTAGAAAATGCTGTTCAAATCAAAATTTTCATAATAATATGAATGACCTGATATAGTAGTGGGCTGTCTTTGATTTTACCAATATAATATAATACAATGGATTATATGATCAGCACTATGAAAAAGAAAGTTATTAATGAGATGGATCTCAAGTGCCATCTGAATCTACAAGTTCTAGCCAAACTGTACTTTCCTGAAGAAAGCACCAAAGGGTAAATATGTGCACGTTGCAGAGAAATTAATTTTACATGTTGGCTATTACGTGTATGAATTAGGGTAAATTTATTTTTCTCATTTTTCTTCAGTTCTGGTATATTGATTGACTTATATTCTAAATTTATGAGATAATTATCCCAGTTAGCAGTAATTTACTGGAACTTCTATAAGGCTTCATACTAAGATCCCGTCACAACCGATCCTGCTTACAATTATAATCCTTGATTTGACACAATTCATTACTGTAAATGAAGATAACACTTTTTATCAGCTGCTGCTTGTACCTGTTTGGCTGTCTTGAGACAAAGAGTTCTACTTTCCTCTTTTCTGAATCTTCATCAAGCATAAGACCACGTTGAGTTTCTTCACTGAATCCTAGAATTCCATTCTGAAGATCATTTCCTAAATGGGAAATAGAACATCCCAAAATATCAAGAGTAAATTATTACACTGTAGAATTCCTTAAAAATTATTATTTTTTATTTATTTATTTATTTATTTTGTCACAACATCATACAAAAAGATTATATAGTATATATATAGTATATATCCCAAAATGAGATAATTACACGATATCACATGAATGTGATGAATGAGTAGCTTTTACAATACAATTAAAGAAACTGTATTTTATATAAAATAATGTATTGTATATAAAATAATTCCAGCAGTAAAACATTTAAGAATACTTGTGCATTTTAAAGTATGATAGGATGGAATATTGCTGATATGATAATCACAACACAGATATAATGGCATTTGTTTATTGAATCAACACATTTTAAAGCAACTGGGTATCTTCATGACAATATTAATACGATAAGGTACTAAGGAAAATAAAAGGGCTCCTTTACCAATTTTTGGAAATATATCACTAAGAAAGGTAAAGTCTTTCTTAAGTTGTGATTGACTCCTTGCTGAGACATAGGTTTGTTATTTTCCTAGAAACAATTTGAAATGCTTTTCTATTGTCTACTATTTTAGCAAGAGCTGATGGATCACAAATTATTGTCTTAGGTTGTTATGATCTTAACAAAAATAGTAACCATCAGAATCTTTTCCTGAGTAAATGGTGCAAGCAGCATTGAGGAATAACAGTTCAAGTCCTGCCAGTTTTCTACTCATGTTATGAATCACACATATGCCACAAAGATGTGGAGCTTGCACTGTGATGCTTCTTTCATTATTTTGACACTTATGAGATGCTGCTGACAGTAACTAATTCATAAAGATTTATCTGAGTCTCTGTTTAATTTCTTACTTTAAAAGACATAATTTTTAACAGAAAGACCGCATTCTTGATCTTAAATGGAACATATTAAAGTTAACTTCCTTTTATTATCTTCCAGGACAAATTCAGATGCTAGCTAATTATTGGAAATTACACCAGTCTATTAAACAAAAGTAACTGATATCTAGAAAGAACATTCTGTTTTTACCAGACCAACAATATATGTGATCAAACATAGGTAAATGTTAGCCAAGGAGAAATGATGAGATAAGCAGATTGTTAATTTTACTTTTTTTCCAAAAGTAAAAAAATATCTGTTCAGGCAGAACTTTTATGAATTGAATCCCTCACACAAGGAAAGATAAACAGAACAGCCTTTCATCTCTTAGTCATATTGGTAATATAAGAGAATATAAATCTCATATAACATCATTGCAGCTTTTCTCAAGATTTACTAGAATACAAAGCTTCTAATATGCAATTTTGTGTGTGTATACTGTTTTGATCTGAATTTTAAACCCAAAGGAAATGCTTAGTTATCAGCTTCGGATCCATGTTCCTTACTGAACTCATCCTTATTTGCCCTTACTTTCTGGTTTGAAAAGCCTAATTTATATTATCCAGTACATGAAACTGACCAGATAAATTTGATCTTTTCAACAGACCCTTTATAAGACTTCTACACTGTTATCATCATAATCAATGGTAGTCAACCTGGTCCCTACCGCCCACTAGTGGGCGTTCCAGCTTTCATGGTGGGTCGTAGGGGTTTTGTCTGATACTGAAGCACTTTCCTTTTTTTTAATTTAATTGATTTTTTTTAAAAAATTCATAGCATTATTTTAAAAAAATTTCATTAGGTTTTCATAAAATTCCCCATGACAATTTAAATTTCTGAAAATATACTATTTGTATCACCCGCGCATAAGTTTAGTTCACGTTACGTAAGTGAAACTAAATGGCGCTATAGTGTGACCGCAAACAAAAGAGCCTCATCCCAGAATAGCTCGCGCATCTCCCCCCACACCATGCAGCTGTAACAGACAAGTAGAGCTGGTAGCTGGCGCCCCCTCCAAACCCAAGCCATGATGTGCGAGGCATGCGCAGATGACGATACACGGCGCATTACTGTGGAACCGGTGGGCAGTTAGAAAATTTTACTACTAATAGAGATACAAAAGTGGGCGGTAGGTATAAAAAGGTTAACTACCCCTGATCATAATCATTTCCTTTCAATTATAACAATTACATCCCACAAGAAAACATGCTAATACCACTGTTTCCATTTCAATCTATATTGTCAAAGGCAAGAAATTTATCAGGAATTCTCTTCCTCTTCAATCACAATTACTTATTGTGGAAAATGATGGTCCAGATAACTGAGAGAATGTATATGATTTATATTACAAACTGTGGAATACACACTTACTTCTTGTTTTTTACTTAAGAATTATTATTTGCACAGCAGTATTTTACTAAAGAAATTCTCTTTCCTCTCATCATTTTGCTTATATACTAAAACAACATAAATATGTCTACCTTTGATAATTATTGTGGTAAAACCTTTAAACCCATATTCATCTATGCTTTCTGTAATCTGGGCTCCATCTTGAGGTTCAGAAAGAACAACATAAAAAAATTCTTCCCCTTCAGGTTCATCATCATCAAGAATTGTGACAGATACTTTGCTTTCTTGTTCCCCATCCAATAATGTGACAGACAGAGCCATCTCTTCAAAGTCCGTCCCTTCGGTTGCCCAGGTAAGATTAGAAACCACAGGGACAATTTCGAAAGGAAATGTATCTGCCCCACTTTGGGCATTTATTGCACCAAAAGTTTTTATATTTACAGAGATATTTCCCACAAATCCCTGAGTCCTTCTGATATGAATCAGAATAGTGTTGGAAGCAATGTTATTGCTGTCTTCTTCAGTGTAAATAATAGTTGGTCCAAGACTTAAAATTCCATAATGGATATCACTGGCCAGTAGGGTAATTGATGCAATGCTAAATTCTGCATTCAGACGTGGATTCCAAGCTGGGTTAAGGTCCTGAACATCTAAAACATTCACAGATGTTAAATTCACAAAAAACATTTCTTCCCCTTCTGAAATGCTGTCATCAAGTACCAAGATTTCCAACACTGTGTTAATGTCAAGGAATCCAAAAACAAGTTCTCCATTATGAGCAGGTTCAAAGTCTTCTAATGATTTGGCACTTCCTGCAGTGGTCTGATAAAACACCTTTGTGAGGTTGCTTTGATAACCAAAAAGTCTTTGTACATTTAATCTGACTGTTTGCGCATCTTCCCGCACTAAAATGTTCCTTGAGCTAGGAGCAAATTGAAAGACTCCCATTGGCTCAATCTCAGCAATAATGAAATCTGATCTGAAATAAAAACAAATATATGACATTTGAATGTGGAAAGATAAAGGCAGGACAGTTTTAACTCATCTTCAATAGACAGATCTATTTAAAAACATTAGCATATTGGCTTCATCTGAGACTTTGCTCAAATTGAAGAAGCAGTTTTAGAACTTTATGACGATATCAGTTCATAAGTTTAGTCATTGTGTAGTTTGGTTCCATAATTATTAATATTTCCAGATATGTGGTAACTTTATCTTAGACAGAAGAAGGAAATAATGAATGTCAATTAATTAATGAGGAGGGTGTGAGGAATTCTTGTTTTATTAGGCTGGTGAACCAAATATTCAACTTGAGTGATAGCTTTCTTACCCTAGACAAGCCCCACCAGATGCATTACTCTGCACAGCGGCCAGATGTACAGCAAACACCTCAGGACTATTTGCATTTGGAATAACTTGCAATAAAATTGGTTTTTTTTGTTCACCATGGGAAAAAGTAACTGTGCCTGGAAGGAAAAAGGAAAAGAGATAGGTAGAAAACTACTAGAATGTTGGAGAGCAATAGTATTAAATCATGAGCTGTTGCTAGTCGGGTAGCATGTAAGTTTAATAAATTATGGTTTGTCACACCATAAACTACTTTGACTAAAGCTGCAATTGACTGAATTTGTCAATGCCAATGGTGTCCAAGTGGTGCTCTATTGTTTTGGGATTGTACTCAAGGCATCTATTACTATTGGTACTACCTTCACTTTTTTTTTTGACACATTCACCCTATTTACAGGTCTTTGTATTTTGTTATCTTTTATATTCAAAAATATGCTACAGGCACCAAAAGGAAATGATGGAAAAGACCCTTTAACACTGATTCATTATGCAAGTTTGCTCATTGTTGAGCAGCAGATTAAAAGGAAAAGAAAAAGCGGTTACACTGTATACATCCCAGAAATCAAAAATTTTACACATCAAGTTATGATAAGGTACAGTGAAGTATGCCCTGGATATAACGATTAACTATCTACTTTCCTAAGGGAAAAAAGGGTTAAGGAAAGAGAGCGATAAACCAAATTCAGATAGGGAATAATGGGGGGTGGGGCTTACATTTATTTTAATAAAACAAAACAATTGAAGGTACAAAAAGAGTTTGTGGTAAAATGATTTCCTTGAATCTTGAGCATACTTCTTTTTTTTCTCTCTCTCTCTCTCCTTCTTTATTACTCTCTCTTTGTTATCAAAGTGTTTGAACTGTCCTACTGTCCGCAAGACTAGCAAAATGATGGCACTCACCAGAGGCTGGTATAGTATTGCCTTGGTGAAGATACAGTGGAATAAGCCCCAGTGGATATCCAGAATTCCAGGTTACTACAATGGGACCATATATTCCTTTACGAGTTATAAGAGCTTGAGTTGTTCCTGCTGTAATATTGATAAGTCGCAAGATAATAGAATCAAAGGCAACCTATATAGAAAATACTGCTTTTGTTAGAAATTATGGCAACAGCTTAACCGAACTAAAATTATAGGCATATGCACTGAATAATTGTATATGGAATACTGCTGCTGTCAGTAATAGAAATATTGCATTGTTTTTGCAATAAATCTATATTTTGAAATTTTAAGTTTTGTTTTAAATGTACTATATATTTGTTTTAATTCACCAGCAAATATATACATCAACTATAAAACAAATGACAATTGGAAATGAAGTATAATACATGACTTTTTTTATAATACCTAGTTAAAATAACCTGAAGTTTGAAATTTGCAAGCCAGGAATGACCAGATTTCTATTTTGTTTCCTCCCACCACTGCCAAATTGCAAAGAGAGAAAAATGGTGATGCAAAAAAATATATGAATGTGCTTTCCCTCAAATATGTAGTGAGAAATAAAAACCAAAATAAAAAAAATTAAGATTATTTAATATAGTACAATTTATTCAGGTTTTTCAACATCTGGCAGTCAGTTAAGTCTAATAAATTAAAATGTGTTCCACTGGTTGTTAAGTTGTTAGAAACTATAAATCTAGTTACCTGAGAATTGGCAGCTTCTTTGGGAATTGGAAAAGAGACCAACCTGGCTGTCTCTAATATTTTAGGCGTAATATTGGCACTAATATTAACTAACGTTACATTGATCAATTCCAGGGTCAAATTCATGCCAAAGGAAATAAATACCTGGAAATTTGTAATCATAAAACATAGTAATTAAAAATTATATTTACAGATTAGCATTCAAATAAGACTTTGAAATGTTTTATTCAAGCAAGACTTATTTAGACATGTAATTTTACAAGTTTCCCCCCAAAGTTAATAGAAAGCAACATTAAAATTAGAAGTAATGAAAAATACCAGCAAATTAAGGCTACCAAATTTTAACTTTATCAAAATTATTTATTTAGAATCTATAAGTACCACGTCATATTCTGTTACACCATATTATTATAACACATTATTTTGAAATATATAGCCGCAGCTTTTGCTTTTGTTATCATTGTGAGCATTCAAATATGTAGAGTGTCACCTGTTATGATCTTGTTTAAGTTTTATTATCTAGACAGGCTAAGGAAATGCAACCTAGCCACATTCTTTGATATACAGGACTGTCAGGGAATGTGAATAATAGTTTTGCGATACATCTTTCAATGTCAAAAAGTAGCTTCCCAAGAACCTGGCATGTTCAGGAACATTCACTCACTACAGTGCATTTTTCTTCATGTACCTTAAAATAGGAATCTTCTGCTTTTCTAAATTAAAACCAAGACTTAATAAAAATATAGTTCATAAAATACTGTTTTTGATTACAAAACACTACAATCATGATTTAAAAGGATCTTTCAGTATGGAGGGAAATAACAGACCTGGGTATATATTGGCACTGTTTTCAACCCATAACTGGAGCCTGCTTTAATGTGTAGCTTTCCCACTCTGTTGGCTGGTGTGATTACTTTTTCTTCATTGAAAGATGAAATTTGGTACTCTACAATTACATCTGCAAACGTCCCTGCATGTCGAGAAATATTAATCTGGATATGCCGACTGAGATCTTTCTCTACTAGTACTGACTGTTTTTCACCATACAAGGCAAATACTCCATATGGGTCATCATTTGCAACCACCATGAATCTAGAAATGCTTTTCTCCAGATCCAAATCAGCTCCTCCTTCCGCTGAAGTAAGCTGGACCTCATAATGCTCATCTATTTCAGGAACATCATCAGGCAACAAGGAAATCACAATGTTCGAAGTCCTTTGTAGATCCGGAATCACAACAGAACCTCTCATAGTTATAAAATCATTTGTAGTATCAGAATCACTATTTAATTTCCAGTAAATCTATAACAATTAAATTAAAAGAAACTTTAGTCAATATATTCAAGTCCCAATGAAATGAAATTTTATATAGTTTAGATGTTACAGACTTTATAATTTGAAAACAATATTCTCAGAACAAACAAGCATAGTTTCAGTTCCTCTGAAACCCCCACATCTTTATTAATTGTTAAATTTTGTTGTTCATACAAACATCCCTTTGAAAACATTTTATTAGAAAAAATATATTTAAAAACAAAATATTCATGAAGTTCAGAAATCTAACATAGATGGCCTACCATATATGTTTTCTCTATGTCATATGCTTGCATATATTGTATGTGCATAGGTAAGACAGCTATCCCCTCTCTATATAATGTATTTTTCTACTTCTTACCACCTATATATCTACCTACTTATTGTATTAAAATATCCCAAATAAATCTATTTCAGTATAACTTTTTGGTCCAAATGGGTTGATATATTCCAAGTCTAGGACTGGGAGTAACTGGCCCTTTCTCCTAGTTCAATACTTTAACCATTACATTACACTGGCTCATCTGCCTGTCTGTTAATCTATCTATCTGTCATCTATTATTTATCTATCTCAATCTCCCATTGATTTAATTCTTTACTCATAATTAAATTATATTGGACAAACAACTAAGTACCAAAGTCAAATACCGTGATGTTCCCCATAATGCCTTGAATTCGCTTTATGGAAAGCACAATATTCAGTGGACCTTCAGATGCTGATGGTTCCTCAAAAATCTTTGGAGATAAGGATTCAGGAACAAACTGCACTATTCCATTGGGATCACCAAACTTTAAAATCTAGGTTAAGAAAAAGTAATGGTTATACTTGGGTTTCCTAATTAGTGATACAGTACGCAGAACATTTAAGTACTTTAATTATATGGTGTGTTTTTTAATGGTGTGCTGTAATGGTGCTCATTATTATAAGTCCAATGACCTTTAGACTCTTGTGCTCCCTTTGTTAAAAAAGCTCAAAATTTTCAAAAGTATTTTCTTATATGACAAAAGATATAACTTCCCCATTTATGATTCTATGTCGTAGCATTAATAAAAAGACGCTGTAAAGAATAATAAAGAAATAAAAGAAATAACAGTAAAGCCTCAATAGAGTACTACTATTATTAATAATAAAATCATTTACATTTATTGTTATAATGGCAGCCTTGGGATCTAGTTTTGTTTCTCCCCTCATAGCATGCAACCTTATAATGAAGGTCTCTTGAACTTCAACTTCTTCATGAGGATAAATTTTCAAGTTGATCTGTCGCAAGCCACCTTCTGCTTCCGCAAAATAAAACGATCCATTTACTGGGTCACTGATGTCACTATTCAGAGGAGGTAAAATTACCTCTGAATTAGGTCCTAAAATGTCCCAATTAATCTGCAGATGACATATATTTTAAGAAAGCATTATTGATAAAAGTACTACAGCAGAAAAAAAATTCTTAGTACATATTAATCAATGTGCAATATGAAGAAAATCTTTTGTGGGTATTCCCAGAGAAAGTGTGCCCTTTTGCTCAATTAATCTGCTAAATTAATCATCTTTAGATTACAGAAATGAATTCACTTATTTATATTTTAATTAATTGATGAGCCACTTATATTGCCAAAACTGAAACACAATATATGTATATGTGTAAATCAAAATCTACCAATCAGCAATTTTCAAAAGAGAAACAAAATAAAAAATAACCTTCATAAAAGTGAAGAGAATAACTGTCTCAGGCAAATTCTGGTTAAAAGAATAATGTTAGGACGGAAGGAACTGATTCTCTTTTACAAGGTAAATCATTACAAGCCATAAGGTTATATAAGGCCCTTCTGTATAAAAACAAGAATTGTTATCCATCTGGCAATGGGGCATAAATGAAGAATAACTGATATTCTAAATATGTTAGTGCTAAGCATGCCTGAAATTCACAAACATTCATTTAAAACTGCATTTCTCCACGTTAGACTTCAGGCAAACATATTCAGGTCAAGAAATTTTGCTGGCCCTTATAAAATTGCTGCGTGAATGGATGGGATATATTATAGGTAGAATCAAGATACGTTGACCTATCTGAAGCGTGAGTGACTGAGATGGTGTAGGGTTTCCTGCCTGGGCAGGGGGTTGGACTAGAAGGCCTCCAAGGTCCCTTCCAACTCTGTTGTTATGTTATATAAAAATCTATATTTGTGACTTGATACTCTTTAGTGGAACTAGCTATATAAATCAAATACAAGGAAGTAAATGTATTCATTGATCATAAACTAAAATAATCAGAATACAAAAATTCAACAATTTATCTATACATACAAAATCAATTAAAATACAATTCATTTCTCCATGCATAAATCTTTCTGTAAGGTTACAAATTTCCAAAATTATTAACATTTAAGCAGTGTAAGGAAACAGCAATACAATAGGCCTATAAATTTAGTAAAAAATAAAAGTGAGATATAAATAAATATTAAATAATAATAACAATAATAATAATAATTTAGAGCTTGGCTGTAGAGTAGAATCTTATCAAATTGAAATTATTTTCATCTCTTCCCTTTCTAAGCATATATTAGCACATATTAACATATATTTCAGTTTATTTATTATTAACATGCTTTGTTTGAGTAATTAAAAATATCACAAGGTTTTTTGCCATGGGTAACACACGTGTATAATAAAATTGGAGGTTAAATTATTCTCAGTCCATTTAGAGCTATAGGTTGTCCTTGAACCTATATAAAGGTAAGCAAGGATCAGCAGAACCAATTCCTTTCTGTAACTGAACTGGAAATTTTTCCCTTAAATCTTATTTCAAATTAATGATGGCTGGTTTGTAACTTTAATTGATTGATGTTTTAGAAAACAAGTGAAGAGTATAAAATTCTAAAAAGAGTATAAAAAAACAAAAAGTTTTTTAAATTAAATAAACACTAATTAATTAATTTAAGACAGAGGAGTTAAGAGAAGTAAACAAATAGAAAGAGAATAGACATACCTGAGACTCTCCTATCAATTCTCCAGCTCTTTCAAGTACCAAGGACAGTGTTAATGAGACATTAGGATTGGGAAGAATGATTTGGCTTTCATTGAGGAAGCGGACAATCCCATGTGGAGAGTCACTCTTAGCAATAGTTATTTGGGTCACCAGGTGCAGTCCCAGAACTGCTCCCCCACTGGCAGCTATTAGCTGGATTTCAAACTGCTCAGCATTTTCTCTAATCAGAAACCAAAGAATGAAACATACTTTGTCACCAAACACAGTTACACTACCCCATATATCACTGAAATATGAACATCCAGTAATTTTATAGCTCATATTCATAAAATCTATTATTATTACTATACATGAAGTATTTCAAGTTATAGATTAGGACAAAAAGAAGTAATTGATTATAAAACCACTAATTCTTCTAGAAAAAATATGCAGAAATGGTAATTTAAACATCTGTTCTGGAAAAATAAGGTAAGCAATGAAATGCCATGATTTAAATTTAATTTTTAAATAAAACAACCTAGTTTTATGGCCACTCTAATTAACTGTATTTATAGCAATAGCACTTAGACTTATATACTGCTTAATAGTGCTTTACAGTCCTCTCTAAACTGTTTACAGAGTCAGCATATTGCCTCCAACAATTGGGTCCTCATTTTACTGACCTCAGAAGGATGGAAGGCTGAGTCAACCTTGAGCTGTTCAGAATAGAACTCCTGGAGTGAGCAGTGAGTCAGCCTGCATTACTGTAATCTAACCACTGAGCCATCATGGCTCTTATACATAATACTGTGACCAATGGTGTCTATCAAGTTTTGCTGATTTGGTTTTGGATGCCACTGACTGTGAAATGTAATTCTTGAATAATTGTAGGGTAGTGAATGAAAAACAAGAAAAAGAGCTTTACCTTTCTTCATCATTTATGATTAAAATGCTTATAAAACTCTGTATTTGGCCATGATGAAAAATGACTGAATTATTTGTAATACTATAATCAATGCCATCAGGAAGAGCTGAAATACTTCTAGATATGAAATCTGCTGTCACAAAACCGTAATTGCCCAACCTTCGAAATACTGGAATCATTATCCAACCAACATCTTCTTCCACTGAAACAAAACAAAACACAGGATGCATTACAAGGTCTTACTCAGGAATAAGCCTCTAAATTTTTAAGTAAGCTTCTAAGAGCCAGGAAGTTTGGTTTTAAAAAAGTACAAAATTATAGCTGTATAAAAAGACACAATTATATAAATTGTACAAAAATGCCCTGTTATTCACTCAAGTTCATAAAATTAGATATTTAGCCTGTGTCAAAAGTTGTCTACAAATATAATCACTGGGATACAATTATAATTGTGGAAATTATATTTATCATTGAAATCTGCTTGTTTTATATGTGTAGCATATATGAACCAATGCTCTTAAGTATATTAAAACATTTTTATGTTCTTGAATTGTATGTGAAGGCTCCCTCCACCCCATACTATATATTGGGATATATACTATATATATATATATATATATATATATATATATATATATATATATATATATATATATATATATATATATATATGTGTGTGTGTGTGTGTGTGTAAGTGTATATATGTATGTTTGTATATATGTGTATATATATATATATATATATATATATATGTTTTCTGAGGTTTTCACGGTGTTTGTATATAGGTCTTTGGTTGTTCGGGTTTTCTCCGTGTAAAATTGGAAGTGTCTTGGCGACGTTTCGAAGTCTCATTCGTCATCTTCAGGCTTCAGCTTCGTGCTTCTGGGAGCAATGTGTGATCGCAGCTGTTTCTTCCTTTTAACTGCTAGTGGGGGTTTGAACTGATTGGGTGGGAGCTTGGCTGTGCTCTGATTGGATGGGGGTTTTTCTGTGCTCTGATTGGCTGGGGGTGTGTGGTGCGGTGGTGTGGGCTTGTTTGTGCTCAGTCTAGTCTGTGCTGCAGGGGGATTTGAGCTGGTGAGCTGCATAGCTGTTGTTTGGCTTTGTGGTCGTGCTACATCTTCACAGTGGGTGTCAGTCCGCTGCATGAATGGATTGGAGGGGCCTGAAATGGCTAATGTTGCAGCTGCGGTCTGGCTTCTGGTCCTTGGTCGTGCTTCATGATCAGTGTGGGTTTGGGTCTGCTTTCTGGGTGGATGTGCGGTGGTGACATCCTGTGTGGACCTCGTGAGTGTGGGTCTGGTGTCATTCCTCGTGTGAGGGACTCGTTTGTCAATAAGGCGGGTTTCCAAATGGCTGGTAGGCGGAGGTGTCATCTCGTTTGTTCATGCTGTGTGGGCGTTTTCTATCTCAATGGCTTCTCTGATTATTCTGTTGTTAAAGTGTTCAGTTTTGGCGATAGTTCTGGTCTTTTAAAGTCAATATCATGTCCTGTGACTTTAAAGTGTTGGACCAGGGAAGAAGTTGGTTCCTCTTTTTGAATGAGTTCTTGTGTTCTTCAATCGTGCACTTATTCTTCTGTTGGTTTGTCCAATGTATGTGGTGGGGCAGGCGGTGCATGGGATTTCATATACTCCTTGATTTTCTAACTCAATTTTGTCTTTGGGGTTTCTTAGGATGGTGGATATTTTTCTGTTTGTACAGAATGCTGTCTTGATGTTATGTTTGTGGAGGATCTTGCTGATTCTGTCTGTGGTGCCTTTTATATATGGGAGGAGGGCTGTGCCGTTTTCTTGTTCTCTGTCTTCGATTTTAGTGGGGGTTTTTTTGGATTAGCTTGGTAATCTTATTTGTTTTGGAATCCATTGGATGTTAGTACGTTAGTGAGAGTGTCTAGTTCGGTTTTAGGTGTTGTTCATCAGCTAAGCATTTTGTTCTGGAGATGAGTGTCTTGGCTACGGAGTTGATCTGTGCTGGGTGGTGGTGTGAGAGTGCGTGCAAATAGCGGTTTGTGTGTGTTTTCTTCTGGTAGATGGTGTGTCCTAGGGAGCCATTGGGTTTTCTGTAGACTAAGACATCCAGGAAGGGAAGTTGGTTATTAACTTCTGTTTCCATGGTGAACTGTATTTTGGGGTGTAGGCTATTGAGGTGTGTGAGGAAGTTGTCAAGTTTTTCTTTCCTGTGTGGCCAGATTATGAAGGTGTCGTCTACATATCTGAGCCAGAGTTTGGGTTTGTGATCAGATTTTTCTAGAGCTTGGGTTTCAAAGTGTTCCATGTAGAGATTGGCAATGACAGGTGAGAGGGGTGATCCCATGGGTGCTCCTTCTACTTGTTTGTATTTTTGTCCATTGTAGATGAAGTATGTGTTGGATAGGCAGTGGTTGGTCAGATCTAGGATGTGCTTGGGGGGGTTATATTTGTTTTGGATAGCTGTCAAGGCTTCTTTGATTGGCACTTGGGTGAAGAGGATATGACATCAAAGCTCACGAGTAGGTCGCTGGGCTGTAAGTTTTGTTTCTTTATGATCTCTATGAACTGGAATGAGTTTTTACGTGAGGTGATGGATTCTGCATAGGGCTGTAGTTGTTTGGCGAGAAATTTGGCTAGGTTTTGTAGAGGTGAGCCTATGGAGCTGACTATGGGTCTGAGTGGGGTTCCTTCTTTGTGTATCTTGGGGAGGCCATAGAGCTTAGGGCATCTGGATGATTTCTCTCTGGGAATGATTCGTTGTTGGATTTCTTCGCTGATGGGGGAGGCTTTTATTTTGGATCTAGTGGTTTTTCTAGGTAGGTGGTGGGGTCTGTTTTAGGGGCTTGTATGCAGGGTCTTGGAGTAGGTTGGTTAATTTGGTTTGGTAGTCAGATGTGTTCATAACCACCGTGGCATTGCCCTTGTCTGCTGGTAGGATTATTATGCTGGTATCTTTTTCAGGTTAAGTAGTGCTGTCTGTTCCTCTTTGGGTAAGTTGCTTTTGGGTGGCTTGCTGGTGCAGAGGATGTTGAGATCTCGAGTCTGATTTTGTTAGCATCATCGGGGTTGATTTTGGTCAGGCTGGTTTCAACTCCGCATATAATGGTTTCGTGGGGATGTATTTTGGGCGTGACTGCAAAGTTGAATCCTTTGGAAAGGACATCGGTTTCAGCTTTGGTGAGGATCCTATCTGAGATGTTATGCACTGTTTGTTTCATGTGTTGCTGTGAGGGTGGAGGGTTTGTTTCTGGCGTTCTTGTAGTCTTGAGTTTGTTGGTGTGCGTGTCTGTCTTGAGGGTGGTCTGTGTTTGGCTCTCAGACGGCAAGTTGTTTGGATTTGTCCCAAAGTGCAGGGTGCATCTTGTTGCTGAGTTTGAGGTGAAGTGTGAGGAGATCTTTGTTGATTTGATCTAGGAGGAATCTTTTTGTGTGAAGTTCATTTCTGATTAAGGCCAATTCTGTTCTTTTTAGGATGCGTTTGGTGGCTGCAGAGTTGGAGTGGAATTTCAATTGGAAGCATTTGGGGATTAAATTTTGATCGCGGCAGTTTCGTAGGAATGCGAGGTCACATAAAATGGAAGCTCTTTGGACTTCTAGTTTTTCATAGGTCCTGGTCAGATGGTGGATTTCCTCCCCGTAGAGGTGCAATATTTGTTTTCTGAGGTTTTCACGGGTGTTTGTATATAGGTCTTTGGTTGTTCGGGTTTTCTCCCGTGTAAAATTGGAAGTGTCTTGGCGACGTTTCGACGAAGTCTCATTCGTCATCTTCAGGCTTCAGCTTCGTGCTTCTGGGAGCAATGAGATCGTAGCTGTTTCTTCCTTTTAACTGCTAGTGGGGGTTTGAACTGATTGGGTGGGAGCTTGGCTGTGCTCTGATTGGATGGGGGTTTTTCTGTGCTCTGATTGGCTGGGGGTGTGTCGTGTGTTGGTGGGGGCTTGTTTGTGCTCAGTCTAGTCTGTGCTGCAGGGGGATTTGAGCTGGTGAGCTGCATAGCTGTTGTTTGGCTTTGTGGTCGTGCTACATCTTCACAGTGGGTGTCAGTCCGCTGCATGAATGGATTGGAGGGGCCTGAAATGGCTAATGTTGCAGCTGCGGTCTGGCTTCTGGTCCTTGGTCGTGCTTCATGATCAGTGTGGGTTTGGGTCTGCTTTCTGGGTGGATGTGCGGTGGTGACATCCTGTGTGGACCTTGTGAGTGTGGGTCTGGTGTCATTCCTCGTGTTAGGGACTCGTTTGTCAATAAGGGCGGGTTTCCAAATGGCTGGTAGGCGGGAGGTGTCATCTCGTTTGTTCATGCTGTGTGGGCGTTTTTCTATCTCAATGGCTTCTCTGATTATTCTGTTGTTAAAGTGTTCAGTTTTGGCGATAGTTCTGGTCTTTTTAAAGTCAATATCATGTCCTGTGACTTTAAAGTGTTGGACCAGGGAAGAAGTTGGTTCCTCTTTTTTGAATGAGTTCTTGTGTTCTTCAATGCGTGCACTTATTCTTCTGTTGGTTTGTCCAATGTATGTGGTGGGGCAGGCGGTGCATGGGATTTCATATACTCCTTGATTTTCTAACTCAATTTTGTCTTTGGGGTTTCTTAGGATGGTGGATATTTTTCTGTTTGTGCAGAATGCTGTCTTGATGTTGTGTTTGTGGAGGATCTTGCTGATTCTGTCTGTGGTGCCTTTTATATATGGGAGGAGGGCTGTGCCGTTTTCTTGTTCTCTGTCTTGGATTTTAGTGGGGGTTTTTTTTTGGATTAGCTTGGTAATCTTATTTGTTTGGAATCCATTGGATGTTAGTACGTTAGTGAGAGTGTCTAGTTCGGGTTTTAGGTGTTGTTCATCAGCTAAGCATTTTGTTCTGGAGATGAGTGTCTTGGCTACGGAGTTGATCTGTGCTGGGTGGTGGTGTGAGAGTGCGTGCAAATAGCGGTTTGTGTGTGTTTTCTTCTGGTAGATGGTGTGTCCTAGGGAGCCATTGGGTTTTCTGTAGACTAAGACATCCAGGAAGGAAGTTGGTTATTAACTTCTGTTTCCATGGTGAACTGTATTTTGGGGTGTAGGCTATTGAGGTGTGTGAGGAAGTTTTCAAGTTTTTCTTTCCGTGTGGCCAGATTATGAAGGTGTCGCTCACATATCTGAGCCAGAGTTTGGGTTTGTGATCAGATTTTTCTAGTGCTTGGGTTTCAAAGTGTTCCATGTAGAGATTGGCAATGACAGGTGAGAGGGGTGATCCCATGGGTGCTCCTTCTACTTGTTTGTATTTTTGTCCATTGTAGATGAAGTATGTGTTGGATAGGCAGTGGTTGGTCAGATCTAGGATGTGCTTGGGGGGGTTATATTTGTTTTGGATAGCTGTCAAGGCTTCTTTGATTGGCACTTGGGTGAAGAGGGATATGACATCAAAGCTCACGAGTAGGTCGCTGGGCTGTAAGTTTTGTTTCTTTATGATCTCTATGAACTGGAATGAGTTTTTTACGTGTGAGGTGATGGATTCTGCATAGGGCTGTAGTTGTTTGGCGAGAAATTTGGCTAGGTTTTGTAGAGGTGAGCCTATGGAGCTGACTATGGGTCTGAGTGGGGTTCCTTCTTTGTGTATCTTGGGGAGGCCATAGAGCTTAGGGCATCTGGATGATTTCTCTCTGGGAATGATTCTTTGTTGGATTTCTTCGCTGATGGGGGAGGCTTTTATTTTGGATCTAGTGGTTTTTTCTAGGTAGGTGGTGGGGTCTGTTTTGAGGGGCTTGGATGGAGGATCTTGGAGTAGGTTGGTTAATTTGGTTTGGTAGTCAGATGTGTTCATAACCACCGTGGCGTTGCCCTTGTCTGCTGGTAGGATTATTATGCTGGTATCTTTTTCAGGTTAAGTAGTGCTGTCTGTTCCTCTTTGGGTAAGTTGCTTTTGGGTGGCTTGCTGCAGAGGATGTTGGAGATCTCGAGTCTGATTTTGTTAGCATCATCGGGGTTGATTTTGGTGAGGCTGGTTTCAACTCCGCATATAATGGTCTCAGTGGGGATGTATTTGGGAGTGACTGCAAAGTTGAATCCTTTGGAAAGGACATCGGTTTCAGCTTTGGTGAAGATCCTATCTGAGATGTTATGCACTGTTTGTTTCATGTGTTGCTGTGAGGGTGGAGGGTTTGTTTCTGGCGTTCTTGTAGTCTTGAGTTTGTTGGTGTGCGTGTCTGTCTTGAGGGTGGTCTGTGTTTCGCTCTCAGACGGCAAGTTGTTTGGATTTGTCCCAAAGTGCAGGGTGCATCTTGTTGCTGAGTTTGAGGTGAAGTGTGAGGAGATCTTTGTTGATTTGATCTAGGAGGAATCTTTTGTGTGAAGTTCATTTCTGATTAAGGCCAATTCTGTTCTTTTTAGGATGCGTTTGGTGGCTGCAGAGTTGGAGTGGAATTTCAATTGGAAGCATTTGGGGATTAAATTTTGATCGCGGCAGTTTCATAGGAATGCGAGGTCACATAAAATGGAAGCTCTTTGGACTTCTAGTTTTTCATAGGTCCTGGTCAGATGGTGGATTTCCTCCCCGTAGAGGTGCAATATTTGTTTTCTGAGGTTTTCACGGGTGTTTGTATATAGGTCTTTGGTTGTTCGGGTTTTCTCCCGTGTAAAATTGGAAGTGTCTTGGCGACGTTTCGACGAAGTCTCATTCGTCATCTTCAGGCTTCAGCTTCGTGCTTCTGGGAGCAATGTGTGATCGCAGCTGTTTCTTCCTTTTAACTGCTAGTGGGGGTTTGAACTGATTGGGTGGGAGCTTGGCTGTGCTCTGATTGGATGGGGTTTTTTCTGTGCTCTGATTGGCTGGGGGTGTGTCGTGTGTTGGTGGGGGCTTGGTTGTGCTCAGTCTAGTCTGTGCTGCAGGGGGATTTGAGCTGGTGAGCTGCATAGCTGTTGTTTGGCTTTGTGGTCGTGCTACATCTTCACAGTGGGTGTCAGTCTGCTGCATGAATGGATTGGAGGGGTTTGAAATGGCTAATGTTGCAGCTGCGGTCTGGCTTCTGGTCCTTGGTCGTGCTTCATGATCAGTGTGGGTTTGGGTGTGCTTTCTGGGTGGATGTGCGGTGGTGACATCCTGTGTGGACCTTGTGAGTGTGGGTCTGGTGTCATTCCTCGTGTTAGGGACTCGTTTGTCAATAAGGGCGGGTTTCCAAATGGCTGGTAGGCGGGAGGTGTCATCTCGTTTGTTCATGCTGTGTGGGCGTTTTTCTATCTCAATGGCTTCTCTGATTATTCTGTTGTTAAAGTGTTCAGTTTTGGCGATAGTTCTGGTCTTTTTAAAGTCAATATCATGTCCTGTGACTTTAAAGTGTTGGACCAGGAAGAAGTTGGTTCCTCTTTTGAATGAGTTCTTGTGTTCTTCAATGCGCACTTATTCTTCTGTTGGTTTGTCCAATGTATGTGGTGGGGCAGGCGGTGCATGGGATTTCATATACTCCTTGATTTTCTAACTCAATTTTGTCTTTGGGGTTTCTTAGGATGGTGGATATTTTTCTGTTTGTGCAGAATGCTGTCTTGATGTTGTGTTTGTGGAGGATCTTGCTGATTCTGTCTGTGGTGCCTTTTATATATGGGAGGAGGGCTGTGCCGTTTTCTTGTTCTCTGTCTTGGATTTTAGTGGGGGTTTTTTTTTGGATTAGCTTGGTAATCTTATTTGTTTGGAATCCATTGGATGTTAGTACGTTAGTGAGAGTGTCTAGTTCGGGTTTTAGGTGTTGTTCATCAGCTAAGCATTTTGTTCTGGAGATGAGTGTCTTGGCTACGGAGTTGATCTGTGCTGGGTGGTGGTGTGAGAGTGCGTGCAAATAGCGGTTTGTGTGTGTTTTCTTCTGGTAGATGGTGTGTCCTAGGGAGCCATTGGGTTTTCTGTAGACTAAGACATCCAGGAAGGGAAGTTGGTTATTAACTTCTGTTTCCATGGTGAACTGTATTTTGGGGTGTAGGCTATTGAGGTGTGTGAGGAAGTTGTCAAGTTTTTCTTTCCCGTGTGGCCAGATTATGAAGGTGTCGTCTACATATCTGAGCCAGAGTTTGGGTTTGTGATCAGATTTTTCTAGAGCTTGGGTTTCAAAGTGTTCCATATAGAGATTGGCAATGACAGGTGAGAGGGGTGATCCCATGGGTGCTCCTTCTACTTGTTTGTATTTTTGTCCATTGTAGATGAAGTATGTGTTGGATAGGCAGTGGTTGGTCAGATCTAGGATGTGCTTGGGGGGGTTATATTTGTTTTGGATAGCTGTCAAGGCTTCTTTGATTGGCACTTGGGTGAAGAGCTCATGACATCAAAGCTCACGAGTAGGTCGCTGGGCTGTAAGTTTTGTTTCTTTATGATCTCTATGAACTGGAATGAGTTTTTTACGTGTGAGGTGATGGATTCTGCATAGGGCTGTAGTTGTTTGGCGAGAAATTTGGCTAGGTTTTGTAGAGGTGAGCCTATGGAGCTGACTATGGGTCTGAGTGGGGTTCCTTCTTTGTGTATCTTGGGGAGGCCATAGAGCTTAGGGCATCTGGATGATTTCTCTCTGGGAATGATTCTTTGTTGGATTTCTTCGCTGATGGGGGAGGCTTTTATTTTGGATCTAGTGGTTTTTTCTAGGTAGGTGGTGGGGTCTGTGTTTAGGGGCTTGTATGCAGGGTCTTGGAGTAGGTTGGTTAATTTGGTTTGGTAGTCAGATGTGTTCATAACCACCGTGGCATTGCCCTTGTCTGCTGGTAGGATTATTATGCTGGTATCTTTTTTCAGGTTAAGTAGTGCTGTCTGTTCCTCTTTGGGTAAGTTGCCTGCCCCACCACATACATTGGACAAACCAACAGAAGAATAAGTGCACGCATTGAAGAACACAAGAACTCATTCAAAAAAGAGGAACCAACTTCTTCCCTGGTCCAACACTTTAAAGTCACAGGACATGATATTGACTTTAAAAAGACCAGAACTATCGCCAAAACTGAACACTTTAACAACAGAATAATCAGAGAAGCCATCGAGATAGAAAAACGCCCACACAGCATGAACAAACGAGATGATACCTCCCACCTACCAGCCATTTGGAAACCCGCCCTTATTGACAAACGAGTCCCTAACACGAGGAATGACACCAGACCCACACTCACGAGGTCCACACAGGATGTCACCACCACACATCCACCCAGAAAGCAGACCCAAACCCACACTGATCAGGAAGCACGACCAAGGACCAGAAGCCAGACCGCAGCTGCAACATTAGCCATTTCAAACCCCTCCAATCCATACATACAGCAGACAGACACCCACTATGAAGATGTAGCACGACCACAAACACAAAGCCAAACAACAGCAATGCAACTCACCAGCTCAAATCCCCCTGCAACTCACATTAATCTGAGCACAACCAAGCCCCCACCCAAACAGGACACAGCCCCAGCCAATCAGAGCACAAAAAAACCCCCATCCAATCAGAGCACAGCCAAGCTCCCAACCAATCAGTTCAAACCCCCACTAGCAGTTAAAAAGGAAGAAACAGCTGCAATCACACATTGCTCCCAGAAGCACGAAGCTGAAGCCTGAAGATGACGAAAGAGACTTCGTCGAAATGTTGCCAAGACACTTCCAATTTTACGCGGGAGAAAACCCGAACAACCAAAGACCTACATACAAACACCCGTGAAAACCTCAGAAAACAAATATATATATATAGGTCTTTGGTTGTTCGGGTTTTCTCCCGTGTAAAATTGGAAGTGTCTTGGCGACGTTTCGACGAAGTCTCATTCGTCATCTTCAGGCTTCAGCTTCGTGCTTCTGGGAGCAATGTGTGATCGCAGCTGTTTCTTCCTTTTAACTGCTAGTGGGGGTTTGAACTGATTGGGTGGGAGCTTGGCTGTGCTCTGATTGGATGGGGGTTTTTCTGTGCTCTGATTGGCTGGGGGTGTGTCGTGTGTTGGTGGGGGCTTGTTTGTGCTCAGTCTAGTCTGTGCTGCAGGGGGATTTGAGCTGGTGAGCTGCATAGCTGTTGTTTGGCTTTGTGGTCGTGCTACATCTTCACAGTGGGTGTCAGTCCGCTGCATGAATGGATTGGAGGGGCCTGAAATGGCTAATGTTGCAGCTGCGGTCTGGCTTCTGGTCCTTGGTCGTGCTTCATGATCAGTGTGGGTTTGGGTCTGCTTTCTGGGTGGATGTGCGGTGGTGACATCCTGTGTGGACCTTGTGAGCGTGGGTCTGGTGTCATTCCTCGTGTTAGGGACTCGTTTGTCAATAAGGGCGGGTTTCCAAATGGCTGGTAGGCGGAGGTGTCATCTCGTTTGTTCATGCTGTGTGGGCGTTTATCTCAATGGCTTCTCTGATTATTCTGTTGTTAAAGTGTTCAGTTTTGGCGATAGTTCTGGTCTTTTAAAGTCAATATCATGTCCTGTGACTTTAAAGTGTTGGACCAGGAAGAAGTTGGTTCCTCTTTTTGAATGAGTTCTTGTGTTCTTCAATCGTGCACTTATTCTTCTGTTGGTTTGTCCAATGTATGTGGTGGGGCAGGCGGTGCATGGATTTCATATACTCCTTGATTTTCTAACTCAATTTTGTCTTTGGGGTTTCTTAGGATGGTGGATATTTTTCTGTTTGTGCAGAATGCTGTCTTGATGTTGTGTTTGTGGAGGATCTTGCTGATTCTGTCTGTGGTGCCTTTTATATATGGGAGGAGGGCTGGGCCGTTTTCTATTTCTCTGTCTTGGATTTTAGTGGGGTTTTTTGGATTAGCTTGGTAATCTTATTTGTTTTGGAATGCATTGGATGTTAGTACGTTAGTGAGAGTGTCTAGTTCGGGTTTTAGGTGTTGTTCATCAGCTAAGCATTTTGTTCTGGAGATGAGTGTCTTGGCTACGGAGTTGATCTGTGCTGGGTGGTGGTGTGAGAGTGCGTGCAAATAGCGGTTTGTGTGTTTTCTTCTGGTAGATGGTGTGTCCTAGGGAGCCATTGGGTTTTCTGTAGACTAAGACATCCAGGAAGGGAAGTTGGTTATTAACTTCTGTTTCCATGGTGAACTGTATTTTGGGGTGTAGGCTATTGAGGTGTGTGAGGAAGTTGTCAAGTTTTTCTTTCCCGTGTGGCCAGATTATGAAGGTGTCGTTTACATATCTGAGCCAGAGTTTGGTTTGTGATCAGATTTTTCTAGAGCTTGGGTTTCAAAGTGTTCCATGTAGAGATTGGCAATGACAGGTGAGAGGGGTGATCCCATGGGTGCTCCTTCTACTTGTTTGTATTTTTGTCCATTGTAGATGAAGTATGTGTTGGATAGGCAGTGGTTGGTCAGATCTAGGATGTGCTTGGGGGGGTTATATTTGTTTTGGATAGCTGTCAAGGCTTCTTTGATTGGCACTTGGGTGAAGAGGGATATGACATCAAAGCTCACGAGTAGGTCGCTGGGCTGTAAGTTTTGTTTCTTTATGATCTCTATGAACTGGAATGAGTTTTTTACGTGTGAGGTGATGGATTCTGCATAGGGCTGTAGTTGTTTGGCGAGAAATTTGGCTAGGTTTTGTAGAGGTGAGCCTATGGAGCTGACTATGGGTCTGAGTGGGGTTCCTTCTTTGTGTATCTTGGGGAGGCCATAGAGCTTAGGGCATCTGGATGATTTCTCTCTGGGAATGATTCTTTGTTGGATTTCTTCGCTGATGGGGGAGGCTTTTATTTTGGATCTAGTGGTTTTTTCTAGGTAGGTGGTGGGGTCTGTGTTTAGGGGCTTGTATGCAGGGTCTTGGAGTAGGTTGGTTAATTTGGTTTGGTAGTCAGATGTGTTCATAACCACCGTGGCATTGCCCCTGTCTGCTGGTAGGATTATTATGCTGGTATCTTTTTTCAGGTTAAGTAGTGCTGTCTGTTCCTCTTTGGGTAAGTTGCCTGCCCCACCACATACATTGGACAAACCAACAGAAGAATAAGTGCACGCATTGAAGAACACAAGAACTCATTCAAAAAAGAGGAACCAACTTCTTCCCTGGTCCAACACTTTAAAGTCACAGGACATGATATTGACTTTAAAAAGACCAGAACTATCGCCAAAACTGAACACTTTAACAACAGAATAATCAGAGAAGCCATTGAGATAGAAAAACGCCCACACAGCATGAACAAACGAGATGACACCTCCCGCCTACCAGCCATTTGGAAACCCGCCCTTATTGACAAACGAGTCCCTAACACGAGGAATGACACCAGACCCACGCTCACAAGGTCCACACAGGATGTCACCACCGCACATCCACCCAGAAAGCAGACCCAAACCCACACTGATCATGAAGCACGACCAAGGACCAGAAGCCAGACCGCAGCTGCAACATTAGCCATTTCAGGCCCCTCCAATCCATTCATGCAGCGGACTGACACCCACTGTGAAGATGTAGCACGACCACAAAGCCAAACAACAGCTATGCAGCTCACCAGCTCAAATCCCCCTGCAGCACAGACTAGACTGAGCACAAACAAGCCCCCACCAACACACGACACACCCCCAGCCAATCAGAGCACAGAAAAACCCCCATCCAATCAGAGCACAGCCAAGCTCCCACCCAATCAGTTCAAACCCCCACTAGCAGTTAAAAGGAAGAAACAGCTGCGATCACACATTGCTCCCAGAAGCACGGTTGAAGCCTGAAGATGACGAATGAGACTTCGTCGAAACGTCGCCAAGACACTTCCAATTTTACACGGGAGAAAACCCGAACAACCAAAGACCTATATATATATATTTGTTTTCTGAGGTTTTCGCGGGTGTTTGTATGTTATTTGGTTATTCGGGTTTTCTCCCGCGTAAAATTGGAAGTATCTTGGCGACGTTTCGACGAAGTCTCATTCGTCATCTTCAGGCTTCAGCTTCGTGCTTCTGGGAGCAATGTGTGACTGCAGCTGTTTCTTCCCTTTTAACTGCTAGTGGGGGTTTGAACTGATTGGGTGGGAGCTTGGCTGTGCTCTGATTGGATGGGGGTTTTTTTGTGCTCTGATTGGCTGGGGCTGTGTCCTGTTTGGGTGGGGGCTTGGTTGTGCTCAGATTAATGTGAGTTGCAGGGGGATTTGAGCTGGTGAGTTGCATTGCTGTTGTTTGGCTTTGTGTTTGTGGTCGTGCTACATCTTCATAGTGGGTGTCTGTCTGCTGTATGTATGGATTGGAGGGGTTTGAAATGGCTAATGTTGCAGCTGCGGTCTGGCTTCTGGTCCTTGGTCGTGCTTCCTGATCAGTGTGGGTTTGGGTCTGCTTTCTGGGTGGATGTGTGGTGGTGACATCCTGTGTGGACCTCGTGAGTGTGGGTCTGGTGTCATTCCTCGTGTTAGGGACTCGTTTGTCAATAAGGGCGGGTTTCCAAATGGCTGGTAGGTGGGAGGTATCATCTCGTTTGTTCATGCTGTGTGGGCGTTTTTCTATCTCGATGGCTTCTCTGATTATTCTGTTGTTAAAGTGTTCAGTTTTGGCAATACATTTCATACATTGGACCTACATTGGACAAACCAACAGAAGAATAAGTGCACGCATTGAAGAACACAAGAACTCAGTCAAAAAAGAGGAACCAACTTCTTCCCTGGTCCAACACCTTAAAGCCACAGGACACGATATTGACTTTAAAAAGACCAGAACTATCGCAAAAACTGAACACTTTAACAACAGAATAATCAGAGAAGCCATCGAGATAGAAAAACGCCCACACAGCATGAACAAACGAGATGATACCTCCCGCCTACCAGCCATTTGGAAACCCGCCCTTATTGACAAACGAGTCCCTAACACGAGGAATGACACCAGACCCACACTCACGAGGTCCACACAGAATGTCACCACCACACATCCACCCAGAAAGCAGACCCAAACCCACACTGATCAGGAAGCACGACCAAGGACCAGAAGCCAGACCGCAGCTGCAACATTAGCCATTTCAAACCCCTCCAATCCATACATACAGCAGACAGACACCCACTATGAAGATGTAGCACGACCACAAACACAAAGCCAAACAACAGCAATGCAACTCACCAGCTCAAATCCCCCTGCAACTCAGATTAATCTGAGCACAACCAAGCCCCCACCCAAACAGGACACAGCCCCAGCCAATCAGAGCACAAAAAAACCCCATCCAATCAGAGCACAGCCAAGCTCCCACCCAATCAGTTCAAACCCCCACTAGCAGTTAAAAAGGAAGAAACAGCTGCAATCACACATTGCTCCCAGAAGCACGAAGCTGAAGCCTGAAGATGACGAATGAGACTTCGTCGAAACGTCGCCAAGACACTTCCAATTTTACGCGGGAGAAAACCTGAATAACCAAAGACCTACATACAAACACCCGCGAAAACCTCAGAAAACACACACACACACACACACACACACACACACACACACACACACATATATATATACATACATACTATATATTGGGAGCCTATAGCTTCCTTTGCCAGATTCTGTGCTCAGAAAGACTGCCTTAATTACAGGCAGGTCCACAGTAAAGAAAGACAAAAGCCATGTAATATATCTATTAATTCAGAAAATGGAAAATGGAAAATGTAGAACTAGAAATAACAAAAGCCCAAACTGGCCAGAAAATGTAGAGTCATACAGAATCAGGTTAATATTATTGATTCTGGCTCCCTACTGAGTTCCCTGTGGGAAACTGGCAGGAAGCATTGAAAATTGGAACTTCCTTCCTTCCTTCCCTCTTTGTTCCTGACTGTCTGCTTGCCAATTATCCCTCTATAATGCACTGGTATGAAAAGGAATAAAACATATAGAAATAAAAGTTGGAAATGTGATACAGAAAGAACATTTTATTTCACTTAGTAGTCATGTAAACACATTCAGAAGTACTAGAAAGCATTATTCAAAAACATTTAACAACAAAGCTTGAATTTAAACTTGATGTTTTTTCTAGTAGAAATCTTTCCAAGACAGTAAATAAAATATATTACAATTTTATTAAAATATACAATGATTACCGAAAGCATAAATTTGGCTCCCATTAGAAAAGAGACAGTTTGCCTAAAATAACAGACTGGGAAACCAACAGCAGCAATGTAATATGTTTACTAAGGGACAATATTTGATTTAAATACCATATTAACCAGAAACAATTTGAATATTTATTAATAATTTCATGTAATCACTCACCAGGTACAATGGGATAATTTAATATTGTTATTTAGTTGATTGTTTTTAGTATTTTTGTGGGTTTTTTAAAAGTTCACATGCATTTATTTTAATGATAATGATAAATAGTGGTCTGCAGTGATTTAGAATTATTTCTCAAGATTATATAAGTCTGATTTTATATGCTCAATAAATCTTAAATACTTATTTAATTCATGAAATAAGGAATGTTTTATTTTATGGGAATTGTTTTTTCAACAACAACGTAATTGCAGACCCACCTCCCAGCTTATGGACAGCTCACCCACTTACTTCAGAGCGCTGCTTCAGAATTTCCTTGCAAACCACTGCTGTATGGAATGATGATCTTGTGGGGTGATTCAGGGACTCTCCCTAACCCAGGAATTATATAAACTTAGGGAACTGAGTTTGCTTATTTGTAAATTGAAAGTACTTTGGTCTGGAAGGGGCATTCTGGACTGGTCAGTTGGCCATCTTCACTGGAAGGCCTTCCACTGGAAATTGTGAATTCTCTTTATTTACTGATTATTTTTATTTTCTATACACTATGCCTTTTCTCACTTTAATTTTTTTCCTTTACAGTTTGTTTCCTTTACTTCATACATTTTTTCTTTTATTCAATTTGTGTTCATCGATCAAATACAAAAAGAAAAAAAGAAAAGAAAAGCCAATTTTATTGTTGTTGTTGTTTAAAAGCTAACCAAAACAAAAGGAAAGGCAGAAAGCGGTTAGTATTTTTTTGCCAGGGGCAGAATGTTTTTCTTGCTGGATCCTGAAATGTTTTAAAATAAAATAAATAAATGAAATAATGTAGTAGGAACTATCATACCTTCAAGACTCGCATAAGAGGGATCAAATTCAATGATGCCTTCTTCATTGTCACTTTTTGATATAATGATTCTCATTACTGAAGCATTTCCTATCTCAGGTGGCTGGTCAATTTGCAGTCCATTTTCTTTTATTGTAAAATCAAAACCACTTGCAAAAGTATATGAAGAGAAAAATAATAAATAAATAAGGCAGTACATTCATGTCCCTATATGCTCTTATTCACTCATTATGATGGGGCTGAAGCAATGAATTTAATGCTTCTTGAAGTTCCGGCCATTGCAAAGCTTCTGCAGTTACGTAATCAACGTTCAGGATAGCCATTTACAACCGCCCCCTACTGCTGTCACACTCTGCTTGCCCATAGCACACCCACACCTGTGGAACCCTCTATGATTCCTAGCACCCACCTGTGGCACCTACTCCCACCTGCAGCACCTACCTGCACTTCCTAGTACCCACCAACCCTGTCACACTCCCAAGTACCTACCCACAGCCCCAATTCCCATCTGCGTTCCCTAGCATTCACCTGCAGCACTTCCCTTCTCATATAGTTCTAACCTGCATCTCTAACCTGCCAGCTTACTTGCCTGGAATTCCAATCACTTCCTACTAACTCACATAGTTACGGTTACAGTGGCAATGGGACTACTGGGATTGATATCGCTAAGCGATGTGGTCACATGATATCACACTTTATGACATCACTTAGTGGTGGAAATGCTCGTCCCCATTACCATCATAATCTGAGGAGTACCTTGTAACTGACTTAGTAATAATACCAAATTACAAGTTATTACTAATAGAATGAACCTGGTTTTTACATTTCTGGTTTGCAAGGGAACTATAAGATAACGTACATCATGTTAAATTCAATTTTACTTTAGATCTTGATCACAAAATCAACTATGATATCAAGTTTTTCTACACAGTATTTTATATTTAATGACTGGTCAATATTTTTCTATAAGATGGCTTTTGTTTTTTTTACCTTCCCAGTAATTCTACTTTTGTAATTACTATTGAAAAATCCTCAGGACCTTCTGGAAGATCATCATCATAGATTTCAACATAAATAGTTTTAATAGTTTCAGTAGGTTTGAAAATAAGCTCTCCTGAAGTCACACCAAAATCTGAGCCTTCCACTGCAGTACCATTCAATGTCTTATACAAAAGGTGAATTTGCTTGTATAATCCATGAGAACGGACAACTGTGACGTTAGCCTGTTGGAGACAATTGTGTTCTAAGATGAAATGCACCTTCATGATTTCTCTAAAGGTAAGCACAGAATCAAAGAATTCTAGAGTTAGATGGGACCACAAGGATTCTAGTCCAAGCCCCTTCAGGAAAAGCATTTAAAAAATTCATGTTTTTGATCTCTGATATCCATTTTCTAGTAGAGTAGAAAAACATACTATTTGGACTGTTGCAGTTTATTGTTCTTTGATCTATAGTAAAACTCTTATAGCGCCTTATAAACATTGATTACCTTCAGCCAATAGAAGAAATGCACATTGCAAATATGCAAATGGTATCATAGTACATATTTTATGTATTCATATTATACAGTGATTTGAAATTGATTCCAAATAAGGAATGATTTCAACTTTCATAAATTTAATTCCAGCATCAATAACTTTTGGTGAAATTGGAGTCTGAAAATAAGTTGAGTAATTAGGACAGTTTTGAACACTAGATGGTGTGCTAAGCAACTGCATAGCTTTTTTCAACCTTACAAAGAAAATAACAACTTATTATCTTGCAGTGTATTTTTCAACAAGCTACCATATATAAGAATAATTCAAAATACTAAATAAATATCAAAATGTCAGAGACAATTTGCATTTAGAAACTTATCATATTATAAAAACACAACCTAATTAAAAATAACAATTTAGAGTCATTAACCAGGAAAATCTGTTAAGACATATCTTATCTATATAATACACTATTAAAATTGCTAATAAAATCAATTAAACAAGAATTCATAAACCAATAAAAGATACAATTAACTATGCAAATTAAAATGTGAAATTGGGTATCATTAAATCTTTTGGGCATTTTGGATACTGAAAACTCATCTCTTTATTGATATCTTTGAAAGCTTTTATGTAATTTCATTGGGGTTTATATTAGGCAATAAATCAATATTTGACTCAGTGATACATAGTCATCCAGTTTCTTGAGTTACGCTTATTTTTTTTATCAGGACTAATAGTAGAACATTAGCTTTTCTCTTATTTCCCCCTTTTTTTCATTTTGAAAGGCTAGAACTTTAAAATAATAGATAAAAATACGGAACTTCTCTAACAATACACTCCTGTAGACAGAAATAACACTGCAAGCAGAATTGTGGTCTTTGGCTATAATAAAGGACTGATGATTACTGCATGCTAAGCTAGAGGTCATCATTAAGTGGGAACATCCACCAATTAAAGGGCTGTAGGATTTGCTTCCCACTTTGCCTTTGCATACCCACTGCAAGTCTACAAAAGCAAAGTGGGAACTAAATTAAATGTGACCATCTTTCATAACTTGTCGTGACTACAACCTCCTGCTCTGCTGCAACTCATGATATGATAACTACTGCTTTAAAGTACTGTTAGCATTGCTGTTTTTGAGGTAAACACTCTGAAATGCTTTGAAAAGGAAGAATATATAAATATATTAAAGTATTAAACGAAATTCTACTTGTCAGCTCTCTTGGTAAGAATCAGATTTTATAGTTTTAACCAGGTCTTTAGCAGCTTCCACTATAGTTTGGATTGAAATAAATATATTTTTAAACCAATACGAAATATGTAAAACTTGGCCATTGTTCAAAGATTACTAGAAAGCTAAAAGGCTGTATATTTTCTTTTGTGAGCCCCTCATGCAATATCCCCACCCCAAAATATATCTCAGAAACTTCTCTGGTAAGCACAATTTAATTAAACAGAGAATAATTGGTATCTCAATTAAAATAGAATTAAAAGTAAAATTAAATATTTGGAACACTTATTGTTCCAAATTATAGTCCTTGGCATTAATCTCCAAGACAGAACTTCAATCACAATGTATGAAAAGCTGTTCTAATAAATTAGGATTTAAACTCTGCCCACCCATTTTTCTTCTTCTGTTGTTTGCAGTACTACTTGAGAAAAAGTGAATTGTCCATATGGCAAATCACTAGCAGCCATTGTGATATTTGCTGTTTTGGTTGCCTCATCTATGATTCCGCCATTGCTAATACCAGTCAGCTGAAACTGATAATGTCGCTTTTCTTCTGGGATATCATCATCGAGAGCCTAGATGAGATTGAACACATTAAATTGAAAAACATACAGAAATATTCACTATGCTACGTGGAATAACAGATATTTGTTATTACGACTGAGTCAAGTTATATAGTTGAGTAACAAGGTCCTCCTAAGGAAAGGTAAACTGTCAAACAATAATGAGGCAGTATAAGGTATAGCAAAAAGTTCCTTATCTTAGAAAACCAACTGTCATAGCAGACATAGTACTATCATCTATGGATGATATGTTAATATTACCAATACAAATATGCTGGCAAGTCTCTCTACCAGTGGTGCACTACATCAGAAAATGCATAACAATATTTTATGTTCCTCTTTAAAAGATTTCTGAGTTCCTTTAAAGAAAAATACCTCCCAAAATCACTCAAAGCATTTGGTTACTAGTGATCGAACTTCACAAACTGCAAACAAAAAAAGTTAAAAAAAGAACAAAGGACCTCCATTCCTAATATTAAAGTTGTATTTGTGTCTACAAATCAGCATTGACTACTGGAAACAATTTATACCTGAATCAGTATAACAGCAGCAGACTGCTGATCTCTCATGGTGACAGTTCCTGATACATCAGCAAATTCTTTTTGATCAGGTGATGTTATAATCCAGGAGACTGTGATTTCTCCAAAGATCCCTGGCCCACGAACTAGACTGCCAAACAAAAAGAAATGATCGTGTTTAAAATATAACCCGGTATTGGTCCAATACCATTTCCAGATATCAAGTACAAATACTTCAATCAATTCTACACACTTTTCTTCTTCTTTCCTTCTGAATAATAACAAAATAACATGATATTTTTCTAAATAAATTTACTGTATATTCAACAGCCATATCTAAATTTATATGAATCACCATAAATATCAAAATACTTTGTTTTATTTGCATTAATAATTCACGCATATGATTTGTAGTTGTAAACCACCAATTCTACAGTTTTCTGATGGTGTTTTGTATTACAAGATATCACTAGAAAGAACTTTTCCAAAACAATAAAGTATGTTGTGTCATGAGCATATTAGGCTAGGGTTTCTTTAAAACTGCTACATTCTCTCATCTAGCAGGATAGTTCTTACTTTTACTAAAATAAAAAGGCACTTTGGAACATATGCAAAAAAAACCATGTGGTATCTGCCTACATCTCTTTAAATCAAGCATGATATTTCTCAGGCTCAAATTGTAGCTGCTTTAAGAAACTTTCATCCTTTCAAACTTTCATCCTGAAGTTGTTTTAAAAGTATAGACTGTAAAAAAATAAAATAAATGTAATTAACTCATATTTCAATATTTATTGGTAATTACAATAATTAATTTTTGAAATAATTAGTATTATCCTTTTAGATGTTAACGTAAGACATTCTCAACAATTTTGAAGATTTTATACCAAAACAGGTATAGATGCCAATGAATTTATAGGCGTGTTTTTTCCTAGCAACTACTTAGCAAACCTCTGCAGTTATTTTGGCAACTGTCAGGCACAAGCAACCAGATGTTACTTATAATTACATTCTGCCTATTATATAGCAATCTTTCCAGACTGCCAGTCTTCACTTGGGAAGAAATAGATAAGGCTTTTATGGAGATAAAGAGGGATCAATTCTGGATCTCTTGAGGCTGTGCAAGGATTCGAGGCTAGTTCTGTACTTGAGGCCTCCCCTACCTGGCTGGATATTTCCATCAACATTTTTAGGTTCGCCAACGCCTTCTTTCTAGGATTGAAGAGAATGCCTGCTAAAGGTCATCCAATTGAATTTGTGCCTAAGGCAAGACTAGCTCTCCTAGTCTCCATGATAGCTTGGTGTCTGCGATAACTATATCTGAGTTTCCCTCTGCGTGCATTGTACAAACAGTTATTTTTAGAAGCTCTATACAGGTAATTCCCAGATTATGAGCATTCCCTTAGCAAGCATTCAAAGTTACATGATAAGCACCCACTAGCATTTATGAACAAGTCCCGAAACTACAAATCTTGCAGCACCCTGGCAGTTGTTCGCCTTTACGAACAACTGCAGAGGCTCCGCAACATTCACCCCTCATAAGTTTCATTTCGGCTAGCAATGTGCCAGGCGAGGCCTCTGGAGTAGTGGTGGGTTGCTCCCGGTTCGGTCCGGTTCCACAGAAAAACCGGTGGGAGGCTCTGCCCATCTGCCATGATGTCATCATGGATGATCTGCACATGCGCAGAAGCGCACAGTCCCACTGCAAACTGGTAGTAAAGCTAAGTAGAATACACCTCTGCTCTGGAGGCCCAAACAGAGCATTGGGGCAGGGGTGTAGATCTATCCCTCCGAAGCTCTATTTTGTCTGGCAATGTGCCGGGCGAGGCTTGTGGAGGGGCATGTGGCTGAGAGGCTGGAGGGGAGACTGCTTGGTAGAGCTTCACAAGATAAGTGACCCAGTGCAGCAGGTTGGGGGGGGGGAGGGAAAGCAATTGTGGGGAGCATGAGGTATTTCAGTGGGTTGGGGAGGTCTTGAGTGGTCTAAGGTGTTCCATCACTAGCCCCCCCCCCCCATGGCCTTCCCAACCCTGAAATACCTGTAGGGGAAAGGAGGTTTAAGGTACGAGATTCGCTCCCACGAATCCTCGGATTACGAATGGAATGGGCAGGCTCTATTACATTCGTAATTCAAGGGCTACCTGTACTTAGAATTCTTTACGACAAATGGGAAAATTTATAATTATTTAATATATATATATCAAAAACTACCAAAGGAAAAAGGAACCAAGACTGAAAACCTCGATCATTTTAATGACCCTAAAGCAGATAATTGCTATCAAGACACACCTTTAGAGTTGTGGTTAAATACTTACACAAACTACAAATGGTTTTACAGTGAATATACAAAATTCAATAATTGCCTACCCAATAAAAGCAGTTCCATTATATTTTCCTATGGGTTCCCCAATCAGGACATGGGTAGATTGTGAAGCTAACCCAACAACTCCAGAAGCTCCTTGATCTGCCAGTATAGTAATAGTTGCTATACCTATAAACATAAGAAATTGCCAATAAAAGCTGATTGATGCTAATTTTTTTTAAATCATAACACAAAACAATAACTATTACATAATTACATGTTTTCATTCTATTCTCAACATATTACCATCAAATTCTTTAAAAAAAGTAAATTAGCAAAGTTCCATTATTAATCGTCAAATTTTAATGATATGCAATCTGACGGTTTCCAACTGTGTTGGATTACTGCCCCAATATATCTACCCAGCACAGTCAATGTTAGCTAGATTCAGGATGCCATTCTATATTTTTATTTGGAAAACTAATTCAACATATGTTAATTACCAGAGCTATATAATTGTTTATTATTTTAATTTCTATTCTGCTTTTTCTTCAGGATCTCAAGGTAGTGTATACATCATTCCCTCCTCTGATTTTGTATCCTACAACAAAAATCTCGTGAATTTGGGCTATAAGGTAGTGACTATTCCAAAATAAGCTAATTTATTTATTTATTTATTTATTTATTTATCAAATTTTTATACCGCCCTTCTCCCGAAGGACTCAGGGCGGTGTACAGCCTAAATAAAACACAATATATATACAATTAAAATCCCAATTAAAATAAAGCATATTACAAAAAGGCCAATGTATAAAAATTTAAATTTAAAATTTAAAAAATTTAAAACCGCACCACAATAAAACCCAATTTAAAATGTTAAAAAACCATTATGCCAGTCCGGCTTGAATAAATGTATGTTTTTAGCTCACGGCGAAAGGTCCGAAGATCAGGCACTTGGCGTAGGCCAGGGGGAAGTTCATTCCAGAGCGTCGCTGCTCCAACAGAGAAGGCCCTACTCCTGGGGGCCGCCAGCCGACATTGTTTGGCGGATGGCACCCTGAGGAGACCTTCTCTGTGAGAGCGTACCGGTCGGTGGGAGGCATAAGGTAACAGCAGGCGGTCCCATAAGTACCCGGGTCCTAAGCCATGGAGCGCTTTAAAGGTGGTAACCAAAATCTTGAAGCGCACCCGAAAGACCACAGGAAGCCAGTGCAGACTGCGGAGCAGTGATGTTACATGGGAGCCACGAGCGGCTCCCGTTACTACTCGCGCAGCCGCATTCTGGACTAACTGTAGCCTCCGGGTGCACTAATGAACTTCCATAGTTGAAAATGGATTTAAAACTAGTTCTCCTCATTCTAATTGAAGATGTTAGTCATTACACCTATAGGAACAACTTCTCAACAGGCCAGATAAAAACAGCCAAAACTACCATAATCTATATGACTAATTTATTTCCAAAGCAAAGGACAGGTGAAACTGTCCCTCCTGTCCAAAGAATAACTTCTAGTTATGCTTATTATAACTTGTCTAGTAAGTAATTCATTTGTCACAGAATCATAGAATTATAATACTGGAAGATACCTTGGAGATCTTCTTGTTCAACCTCCTACTCAAGGCAGAAGTACTTATAACATTCTAAACAAATGTTTGTCCAATCTTTTCTTGAAAACTTCTGGATGGAGCACCAACAATTCCAGGAGGCAAACTGTTCCATTGATTAATTCTTCCTACTGTCAGGAAATTCCTTATTTCCAGATTGAATTTCCCTCTGATGAGCTTCCACCCATTGCTTCTTGTCCTGTCTTCAGATGTTATGGACAATAAATCATCTCTCTCTTCCCAGGGGTGAAATGTTCCCAGTTCGGACCAGATAGGGTGATCCGGTAGCGATGGGGGCGGGTAGTTTGGAGAACTGGTAGCAAAAGTCCCTGTCCCCCCACCCATGCTCACCCAATCGCCTGGTCCCCACTTGTCTACTTGGAGCTTCCTGCTTCTTTCGGTCTCGCTCACTATTCTGGCCTTGCTTTGGCTGCTGCAATCAATTGCATCAGCTAGCAACTGATCTGCCTGTCTGCAATCCATCTCATCGGTGAGCAACTCAATCTGCCTGCCTTGTCCCTTGAATTGGATAAATAAGGGGGGGAGCTTTAAAAAAAATAGTTAATTGGGGTTTTTTTTAGTTGTTTTATTATTATTTTTAGACATAGCAATTTAAAGTAAAGGAAGTTTTAAAGTTAAGGAAGTTTTAAATTTAGATGTTTTTATCTAAAAATATAAATATAAATAAAATAAAATAAAATAATAAAATAAAATATTTGTGCAGCTTTCTGAGATCTGGTGTTTCTGTAGTGTTTCACTCTAACTACACAAACAAACAAAATCTCACAAAGCTGTATCTGGCATTTTGTGTGTGTGTGAGAGTCAGTTGTGTTGTGTTGTGTGTGTAAAGTGTGAAAATTGGTTCTTGGGCTTTTTGTGGCTGTGTGAGGTTCCTGCTTGTTGCAGGAGCCATTTTGGGTGAGGTGCAGCTGCTTTTACATTGTGTGTGAGTCAGTTGTGTTGTGTTGTGTGTGTGTAAAGTGTGAAAGTTGGTTTTTGGTACCTCTTATTGTTTTGTGTACTTTATTATTTTTATTATTTATTGTTATTGGCCATGCCCACCCAGTCATCTGACCACCAAGCCACGGCCACCAATTAAGCCACACCCACAGAACCGGTAGGGAAAATTTTTAGATTTCATCCCTGCCTCTTCCCTATCCCTTTCAAATATGGGAAGATAGCTATCACGTCATTCCTTGAACAGCACTGACCTTTTTGAAACATGCAGCACACTGCTGACTCGTATTTAAGCAGTGATGCAGCAGGACACCTAAATTCCTCTCACAAAGACTACTTTTAGGCCAGAAACTGCCTATTTTATATTTATATATTTATATATTGCACTTTTTATTTGGCTGTACACCGCCCTGAGTCCTTCGGGAGAAGGGCGGTATAAAAATCGAATAAATAAATAAATAAATAATAAATTTTGTACCTATGCATTGGCTTTTCCTAAGTGCAGGATCTTTTCTCATTGCTGAACTGCATCTTGCTGTATAGGGCCTGATGTGGTACTGTCTATCCCACATTGCCAAGCAATAGTCTGTGGTCTACTTTATCAAATATCTTACTGAAGTTTAAAAATAATATATCCACAGCATTTCCTTGATCCACTTTTTAAATTTAATTTAAATAATGTAATGTAATATAATAATTTAAGTCAACCTTGTGGGTGGGAGTGTGATGAAAGAATTTAAACCATTATTTCTCTTCAAATAGAGCTTGTATTTGAGTCATAAAAATCATGCAAAATCTTTCATTATGGCTTTGTTAATTCTTCCACAATAAATCTACTTATCAAAAGCTTGCAGTACAGTCTGTCAACAGAAGTCTAACAAAAATCACAAGATTAATACAACATGTGATTTCCTCTTGGGCACTGAAATACTGGAATCAAAGCCAATATTCAGGACAACATTCAGCATTTATAGTTGAAAAACAATCTTAACCTCAACATATATTTTCAAAAGCCTCAAATAGTACAATGTAACTAGTTAGTAAAAAAAACCAACACCTTTATTTAAGAATTAGACACTTTTCAAAAATGCTACAAATCTGATATAGCACAAATTAATCTTTTAACATGGGAAAACTTGTGAATAAAGTCAAGCCACATTCCCTGTGTTTTCTTTATTTGAATCTAATCATGGCATCCCATAGTTTTCTAAGCACCGCAGATAAAAAAAATAAAGGTAATTAGACCTGTCTGGCATTGCTGCAATTACAGCTTTGGATGCTGTTTTAAATGAGTGTGTTTACCATTTACAGGTGATATTTCTGTGTTATCAGTAGACACCAGATGAACTGAAAAATGTTCATCACCTTCCAAAACATCATCTTGAATTGCACGCAAAATTATGGTTTTCTGAGATTCCATCTGCATAAAATTGGAAAAGATGATTATATATCTTAGAGCTATAATTTGGTATACTGAAAAAGGAAAACTTAATATTAAATGAAATTAAAATCATCAAATGAAATTAGTTTAAAAGAGGAAAACACTAAATTAAATTAATATATTTTAGGAGATAAGCATAGAATTTTAACCCTGTTAAGAAATATATCCAGTGGGCAATGCTGTTAAACAGGAAAAAACCACTAAAACATAGGGGAAAAAATGAGAGCTTTTCTCTTAGGATATTAGAGTTATATCAAATTCATAATTGTGCATTTGCATTTCTACTTTCTACATGGGACTAACAGTGCAAATATGTTAGGTTTACATCAATATTTTTTATTTGAATAAATCTGATAATTATTTAACCACAGAAAATATGCAGTTTTAAAAAAGTTCTTTGTGCAATGAATTTATTTAGTTGTTTGTTCGTTAAATTTATTTGCCACCTATCTTGCCATGGGGCTACTCAAGGCAGCTTGCAACAATAAAAAGAAAGAAATGAAGAGAAGTGTAAGCAAAACAGAAGCAAAATAATAGAAAACAGACAATGAAAAAGAAAGCAATGAGAATACATAAAATACGATATGACATATATACATAAGCTTGAATTAAAATAAAATAATAAATAATAACACAACATTAAAAAAGTGAGGTGGCAAAAATGGCTGTACCTCAGAAAAGAAAAGAGTACCATTGAGAGGAGTGAGATCATATCTAGCTGCCTCTTCAAGTTTCCAAAGAATCTGGACTTCTCCTTGGCCTCCTGAACTTCGACTTACAGTGAGAAAGACATTTGCTGTGGGATCATGTATTGACTGAGGTTCTTTCACTTTTACCTGAAACAAGAAAAGCATTGGTATTAGGGAGACCAATACTGAATAACAAGCAAAATATGTCAGTATTGAGTTTATGTCCCACACATTGCACTTTTGATCCATTGCTGGAACCAGCAACGTACCTGTCAGTACCTGGTGCCAGAAACTGCCAGCAAGCAGGAGAGATGCACATATGCAGCCTCTCTCAATAAAAGACTAAAGAGGATCTCTGCATAAGGGACTTTCTCTGTTTACTCACATTCCCCTTTTAAAAACAGTTTAATTGTGGCAAATGATTCGATTCAAACCAACAGTCATTCAAAGAAGCCCATTAATAGCAATAGTTATTGCACAGTGCTCAGAGCTGCACCATGGAGCAGTATAAAATAATTGTAATACATAAATAATGAAATAAAGTAGACCTTGTGACCATTTTTTTTCTTTTGGTTTTTCAAATAAAGCCTACAATTATAAAGCAATTAAATTGTTTCTTCTATGTCCTTAAGAATTATAAATTATAAGTATAATAAGTAAACATTGAGTCTGTTCAGTATGGTACAGGGTTGTTTTCAGGTGAACATAAGTACCTTTCTTTTGTTCCAGTTAGTAAACAAAGACTAATTTAAGGATGATTCAAAATATATTTGTGTTAGAATTTGCCTACAAATTGTACCTGTCAAATATCTTCTTTCACAATAAATTTATTAACAAAACTGTTATATATGAAAGGCTATATTAATAATTCTGCTTCCAGGAGCAGCATCATTATTTATTCTCTTGTCCCATTTATCACCTTCATTTAAAAATACAGGCCTATCTGTTAGATAAAGACGATCACTTGATAAAACAACTATTGCATACAACATTAAGTTCCAGTTGTGGTATCACTTCTGCTAATACAATGTGAGAGTTGCCAGCTTTGAAACCAACTCATGTGGAATTGATACTTAAGCTCCTAAAAAAAATATGCCTAATCTCAATTTTACTTTTACACCCAATTGTTGACACCCAGAGGTCCTTAAAATAGCTTATACTTCTTTTGGTATCCCAATTATCAACAGAACCATGTCCTCTTTTGGAAGCATCTTGGCTAATTGCAGCTACTTATTATTTATTTCTACAACCACTTTTGGTTTCAGCCGGACTGGGACATCTAGCTGGACATATCTATCCATTAAAGTTTGAATATGCAAGTGATCAAAGGATATATATGGCAATAAATATATGATCTTACTTTCACTTACATGTTTTTCTTCAAAGCTGAAAACTCCAGCAGGTGAATCATTTGGTGCAATAGTAACCATCACCTGTACATCATCACCTAGTCTTGCAACACCTGTCACTCTAAGTAAGGTAACAGTGAACATTTCCAAAAATTCAAACTCATCATCATCTATGATAGTGATCTCTATCACTCCTGTAACCTAAGAAATAAATTAAAAATAAAAACAAAGATGAAATAAATACCATGAGCATGCTCAAGCTCAAGACATTTAGATTTAATTGTGAGGCAAAACAGAAATGGAAATTAAAGTCCAGGTGAAGTGGGCAGCTATATAAATTTGGCTAATAGATAAATAGATAAAAAGAACCTCAAAGGCAAGTCTGGCATAATGCATATCATAAACAGTTAAAAACATACCACAAAACCCTTTTACAAAATAGTCTCCGCTGTCCTTTAAAGACAAGCAGCAAGGTGCTACAAGCTTTTTCCATACAGGGTTCTGCAGCAAAGTCCACCTAGTCAAAGAAGTAGGAAACCCCCTAAATGTAGCAGGATTCAGTGGCACATTTAGAAATAAAATATCAATTTTTAATATATCTACATAAAAATGCATTGTTTCTTTACTTTAATTGCATTAGATAATTTATCCAAAACAGAAAAATTGCTCAGAAAAAATATGAATAGAGTTACATCAACTTTTAGAAGTTTGGTAGGTTTCACAATATTTTTAATATGAACGTGACTCAGATTTCAATGAAGTTCTTGTTTTTGCAGCAATTAATGGTATGCATAGTGTAATACATTTATGAGTATATGAGTGACTCTTCAATCGCAATCAACCATCAAAAAAGAACCTATTTGCCACCCTGTATTAGAACCATAAACATTTTTGGCTAAAATCTATTCAGACCTCACTAAGTAAATGACACTTATTTTTGAATATTTATGCATAGACATGTGCTTTGAAAGTACTTAAAAGAGAAGAAAGGGAAAAAGTATCCTGTGATTATTAGCCAACAATTATCTTAAAAGGAACATACTATAATCATAAGAATAAGATGATTAAAAAATGTTTGGAGGGGATGATTTATCAATATGTTACATACTTGTCCATCAGCAAATATAAGATTTCCAAACGATGGTGAAAAGTCTTTCAGACTAGCAGAGGCAGGTGTTGCTTCCCAATCCAGTTTTATTGATCCAAATGCTCCTGCTTTCCGAACAATGGACAGCTTCAGAATATTATCTGGTGGTGGTACTTCATAAGCAGCCACTGTCCTGTTCATATCCTTGAAAGAGAACAATTAGTACTTTATTAAAAATATAATAGTGCCTGTATTTCAGAAAGAGGAGGCAGAAGAAGAGAAAGAGCAAGAGATAATAAATAATATGTTATATAATATATATATATATATAATATAATAGGATATCTATAAGAGTTAGGAATTGTTCTTTCAGGGATCCTTAGGCCAAAGTGAGAGTAGTAATAACAAAAGTACAAACACATTTATCACATACATAAATAGACACATTTTCTCCCTCTGGATTTTCTCATGGAATAGTTTAGAGCTTCCTCCCTTAATAAAAGCTTTTACTTAATTATTTAGTTAATTATTATTACCTATTTTATGAGTTAATTATCAGTGGCCTATTTTATGAGAAATGCTACAGCTTTTCTATTTCTTCATTTAAATGTATGGAGAGTGTCTTTGATAGTTATTCTTTATCATGGCATATTATCAAGAATCCTTTTAGCTTATGAATACTGTGAAGTGGACGAAAATCTGTCAATGTTGTATTGTGCCACCTGTTCTTTGGATACCTGCCCAATCTGTCTATTGAGGGGAACAGATGGAGAGGTAGGTGAAATACTATTGCTATTCTATTTTTATTGCCTGGAGATTTTAAGGGTCTGGATGGGAGAGAACAGCTTGAAGTTTAATCTAAGAAAGATGTAACTACAGTTTGTGCATTAAGATTCTCTATCAATAGTAGTGTTACTTCTGTTATCTCACAACACAGTGTAGGAACAGATTCACAATTGAGGGTCCATCTACACTCACAGCTCCTGCTTGAAGGTAGAATAGCAAGTAGGAATGCCTTCACCCAAGGTCCATTTGTGGCCTTACCTTGTAGGCTAAAACTCACACCCTCATTACCACTATAACAAGCTACTACAACCTACTTTAGGTTGGATTAGATTGGATAAAGCCTACTTAAAAATTACAAATAATTCAGAATGCATATTCACTGGCTCTCAATGCTGGAAATACATAATATGGAATTTATAGATCTAAACTGAGCGACAGCTGATTTTGAGGTATAAATTAATGTGCTGGTTTTGACCTTTATGGTTTGGCATCTGAGTACCTGTAGAAATGCATGTTCTAAATAGAATCTAGTAACCAACCTCCCTGATCTTACAGGAATAATATTTAATTATTTTGTCATATTATATAGCATGTATTATATATGTAAGCTGCTAAAAGTCACTGGTTTGAAATGAAATTGATTGAATGAATAAGATTCAAGACCTTTAGTGGTGAGGATCAATAGACGCTTAGCAACTCTTTGCCAACTAATCTTGTCATATTCAGGTTAAGATAAATAAATAGGAAAAATTATAATTATGGACCACTTGGCTTCATTATATCACAGGAAAACATAATAGCAATGGGCATATTATGCATGGGTAAAAGATTTATAATTTCACGTTATTAATCTATGTATTATTATCTACATACTTTGAAATGGTCAGCTAAGAATAAGAATAGTTTCTACTGCTCTTGATACTGAGATATTTCAGTTTGTTCTCACCTTGTTAATATTGAACTGAAATATTCCTCTGGGGTTATCATTCTCTTCAATTAAAATCTCAGCTATTTCTAAACCAAGTTTCTTCATGCTCTGTTGCCCTCTAGTAAGAGAAGAATTCAGTAACTGCACGCTACTAATATTGATTAAAAATCCCTCTTGTAATTCTGGAATATTATCCTGTAAGATAAAAAATGTTTTAAATTATTTTGCAGATTCAGATTTTGGATAGACTAGTAAGAGAAATCATTTCAAGTTATAATTGTTTCAATGAAAAGTAAAGACATGGAGGACCAAGCAACCAATTCTCTTAATATAAAGTTATATAAAACAAAATGGTTGTTAAAAATTATATTTTCTTTGCTGAAAATATAATTTCATTGTATCAAAATCTTCTCTTCTCTGTATATCTGATCAATTTAAGAAAAAGTTAAAGATAAATTAAATTCATTAATTTAAGCTCAAAGATTAAAGATAAAGAGTTCAGACTGTCTGAAGGACAGCTTCTCCAGGATTATATCTACCTGTCCCATCAAATCTGCAATTGCGCTATAATTGGCCCTGTCACTTTCTGAAACTAAATTCAAGTTTAATTAAGATTTGTCTGGCCCAAAAGATAATATGGCTTGTAGAGAAATGTCATAATATACTAGATTGGAATCAATTTACCTTCACAAAAATGAGGAAAATCTATTCAGGTGAGGTGCAGCAGAGATTATGCAAAATTGTAGCATCAGAAAATAACCATGGAATGTTTTAATAGAAACCAGAATAATTGGAGGTTGGGCAGCATACAAATTTATTTTTGTTCTGTTCAATGGTATTGAAAAGTTTTTCAGAAGTAGTTTGCCAATGCCTCCTTCCTAGGGCTGAAAAATGACTGGCCACCAAGCTGGCTTCCTGCCCACAAGCTCACAGTCTCTTGTTTTCTAGCCTGATGTCTTAATCACTACATCAAAGTGGTGTTCATAAATTTAATAAATTATTATTACTAATAGTGCATCATAAATATGGTAGAATACTCCATACAATTTACTCAGAGAACATGCAGATAAAATCTAGAAGTTGTTGAGATTACAAATTATAGAGGGCAATACACCAGTAAGTGTTCTATTTATTAACTGATCAATCAATCAATCAATCAATCATAAAGTACATAGATATATCTGGACTTTTTGTTACACACAAATAATATTCAAGCATTAATCAACTTGGGAATTTTCAACTATCGTAAATAACATTTGACATATGAAATTTACTGTAATGTTGAAAGACAGTGAAAAAATAGATTTTTAAATATAGGGAATGTAATTAGTTCAGATTTAGATGTATTGGGAATGATAACATTAAATTATTGAGTACTATCTTACTTTTATGCAGAAATATTAATCAGAAAAGTATTTTCACTTTTCATATGTCATTCACATATAGGCTTTCTACAAACTATTTATATATTTTCAAATACTCACTGGTAAAATGGTTACATTAACTGAAACTAATGTTATATTCTCTGTCATAATAATGGTCTTGTTTTCCAATATATAATCTTCATTTTCAATGGCTTGATTATCAAGAGGGAGTGAAAAAATAGGGTGGGATATTACATGTATACTAATATCACCAACAAATGGTTGTTCTCTGAAAATATGTAAAGTAATAGTAGTTGGTCTCCCTAGGAAAAAAACAATATTAAAGTTAATGAATATATATATTCTTATTGAAAGTTTGTTTTTTCCAACCAAAACTAATGTTATTATAGTCAATGAACTACATAATAGTAATAACTCATATTACTTCCAAAAATTGTATTTTCTCTAGGATCAAGAAAAAAATTGTGTTATGATAAAAATTAGGAAATTTAAAAAAACTGTAAGCAGACTTTTCTAAACATAGTTTTTTCAAACGCTTTTTTAAAAAAAATCAGTGAAATGTCTCACTTAAATACAGAAATATAACTCATATTTCTTGCTACTCATATATAATATAATATAATAACAGAGTTGGAAGGGACCTTGGAGGTCTTCTAGTCCAACCCCCTGTCCAGGCAGGAAACCCTACACCATTTCAGACAAATGGCTATCCAACATTTTCTTAAAACTTTCCAGTGTTGGAACATTCACAGCTTCTGCAGGCAAGTTGTTCCACTTGTTGATTGTTCTGTCAGGAAATTTCTCCTTAGTTCTGAGTTGCTTCTCTCCTTGATTAGTTTCCACCCATTGCTTCTTGTTCTACCCTCAGGTGCTTTGGAGAATAGTTTGATTCCCTCTTCTTTGTGGCAACCCCTGAGATATTGGAACACTGCTATCATGTCTCCCCTAGTCCTTCTTTTCATCAAACTAGACATACCCAGTTCCTGCAACCGTTCTTCATATGTTTTAGCCAGTGGTGAGGGTCAAGTAATTTAACAACCGGTTCTCTGCCCTAATGATTTCTTCCAACAATCAGTTTGCCAAACTGCTCACAAAGTTAACAACCGGTTCTCCCGAAGTGGTGCGAACTGGCTGAATCCCACCACTGGTTTTAGCCTCCAGTCCCCTAATCATCTTTGTTGCTCTTCTCTGTACTCTTTCTAGAGTCTCAACATCTTTTTTACTTTGTGGTGACCAAAACTGAATGCAATATTCCAAGTGTGGTCTTACCAAGGCATTATAAAGTGGTATTAACACTTCACGTGATCTTGATTCTATCCCTCCGTTTATGAAGCCCAGAACTGTGTTGGCTTTTTTGGCAGCTGCTGCACACTGCTGGCTCATATCTAAATGGTTGTCCACTAGGACTCCAAGATCCCTCTCACAGTTACTACTATTGAGCAAGGTACCACATATCCGGTACCTGTACATTTTGTTTTTGTTTTTTTGCCTAAATGTAGAATCTTACTTTTTTCACTGTTGAATTTCATTTTGTTAGTTAGCGCCCAATGTTCAAGTCTGTCAAGATCCTTCTGTATCTTGAGCCTATCTTCTGGAGTGTTGGCTATTCCTGCCAGCTTGGTGTCATCTGCAAATTTGATGAGTTCCCCATCTATCCCCTCGTCCAAGTCATTGATGAAGATGTTGAAGAGTACTGGGCCTAAAACAGAGCCTTGGGGTACTCCACTGCATACTTCCCTCCATGTGTATGTAGTTCCATTGAGGACTACACTTTGAGTGCGGTTGGTCAGCCAGTTACGAATCCATCTGGTGGTGGTGTTGTCTAACCCACATTCTACATATTGCATTCTACATATTATATTGGTCCCCCCAGATTAAAAAACCATTTGAAACTATATTTAGAAATGTCTTCTTTAAAATCTATAGATGTAACTGTAACATTGTATATCAGAATACTTTTTTTCCAAAAAAATTCTGGAAATATATATTTGAATTTCTCTAGGATTTTCTCAGAACCGACTCACCTTCAGGCTCTTCTACTTTGTTAAAAAGAGAATCTGTGTGCCATCCCACTACACCAAGGGGAGGGTCATTGGGCAGAATAGTAAGCATAGCTTTTGCTCGACTTCTATCAATTATGGCTCCTCTCTGGGGGTCTTGAATGCCTACAGTGCTAATATGAGTGAGACTTATAATCAGTGTCTCTGAAGCTTCAGGAATAACATCTGCAAGGACTGTTAATGTTATTGTTGATAAAGCCTGACCCTCTGAAAATGCCATCTAGAAAATTTAACAAGAAAATATACAACTTTATATTTGTCACATAACTGTTGACTTAACACATGCAATCGAATGAACATTAGCAGTTTTTGTATCAGTTAAAGGAAACATTTAATCAAATTATCCTAATCAAATTGCAATATCAATATGGCTTAAATGGTGTCATTACTTTTTTCGAGTTACATAATTATCTATGCTTATTCAACTACCTGCAATATAACAGTGAAACATAAATATTGAAAGCTCCTAGAGATACCCTGCAGTAAGATGGGCGACCAATACATTTTATAAAAAACAAACAAAGAAACAAAGTGTTTCTAAGATACTTCTGTAGTTCTGGAAATATACAAATTGTAACCAATAATTGAATTGGTAGAGCTTGTTTTCTTTTCAATGTTTTTTTTGTTTACCTATGGTACAAAATAAAATCTTACAGAGAGGCTGGACTGTAACTCCTACTGTAGTCCAACATATTTTGAAGAAAGCAGGTTGAAGCAACTTGAAATATCAGATACTACCTTACCCAATTTTAGGAAGAGGAGATTTTAATATCTGCAGTTTATTCCTGTATTTCCTATTAAATACAGGAAAGTTGTATATTTAAGCTATGCAAATTCCATAGCTTAAATATACAACATTTGCTTTGTTTACCAGATAGAAACTTAATGCTGTTGAAGGGGAAGGATCTGCTAATATGATTTTGGATTTTTCATGTCTAACAAAGTTTATTTTGCTTTTTGTATTAAAATTCTAAGTTGCATTGGCATTCAGAGGAAATAAAAAACACACTTTTTTCTTCAATAATCATTTGCAATGGCAACTGACTATAATCTTGAGTACTTATAAATGATTATTGAAGAAAAAAAGTGTGTTTTAATTTAAAAAAATTTAAAAGTGTTTTAATTTTAATTTAATTAATTGGAATTAAGATTGCCGGAAGGAATATCAACAACCTCAGATATGCAGATGATACCACTCTAATGGCAGAAAGCAAAGAGGAACTAAAGAGTCTCTTGATGCGGGTGAAGGAGGAGAGTGCAAAAGTTGGCTTGAAACTCAACATTAAGAAAACTAAAATCATGGCATCCGGCCCTCTCAATTCCTGGCAGATAGATGGTGAAGAAATGGAGTTAGTAACAGATTTTATTTTCCTGGGCTCCAAGATCACCGCAGATGGGGACTGCAGCCAAGAAATTAAAAGAGGCTTGCTCCTGGAGAGGAAAGCTATGGCAAATCTAGACAGCGTACTAAAAAGCAGAGACATCACCCTGCCAACAAAAGTGCATATAGTCAAAGCTATGGTTTTCCCAGTTTCAATGTATGGCTGTAAAGGTTGGACCATAAGAAAGGCTGAGCGCCAAAGAATTGAGGCCTTTGAACTCTGGTGCTGGAGAAGACTCCTGCGAGTCCCTTGGACTGCAAGGCGAACAAACAAGTCAGTTCTAGAGGAGATCAACCCTGACTGCTCTTTAGAAGGCCAGATCCTGAAGATGAAACTGAAATACTTTGGCCACCTAATGAGAAAGAAGGACTCACTGGAGAAGAGCCTAATGCTGGGAAAGATTGAGGGCAAAAGAAGAACAGGACGACAGAGAATGAGGTGGCTGGATGGAGTCACTGAAGCAGTAGGCATGAGTTTAAATGGACTCCAGAGGATGGTAGAGGACTAGAAGGCCTGGAGGAGTGTTGTCCATGGGGTCGCGATGGGTCGGACATGACTTCGCAACTAACAACAACAACAACAAATATAAAATAGAGTTTTCTGCAGGTACTCATAAACAATATTGTAAGTTGACACGATACAAGTTACTATATATACATGCAGCAAAAAGACACACTGCAGTGTTTTTGTATCAGTATGCATTATAGTATAAATTTATATTTTAATTTTTCCCCTCAAATATTGTATTGATACTGGATTTCTAAAAAATAGTGTATGTCACAACTTTCTTTCCCTATGAAGGACTGAAGTAATATCACACAGAAAGCACTTTTTCAACCAGAGGAAATTCACAATTTATATAAAAGCATGTCTCATTTTTTCTTTTAGTTTAAGAAAATTAGATAAAGTTATCTAAGGAGCATGTAGAATGCCACATAAAAGCAAAGGAAGAAAAGGTTCTTTCCATAAGTCAAAATGATTTTGAAATTTTAGATCAAGAAATTAAAGGACAATATGAGGGAACAAAACTTCTAAGTTAGTCAATTTGATTCTTATTTAATTATATCAGTAATACATTAGCAATTAAACCAGTTGGCAGTTTCTATAACTAAAATATTGGCAAAATACATACCACCCCTGAAGTTGGAAATATGTCATTAATACTCCCACTAGCTTCCCAGTGTACTGTAACATGTCCAAATGTACTTATTAAGCGCTCAACATTCAAGGTGATCAAGGTGTCCTGTTCCATTTCTTCTGCTTGTTTAAATAAAGAATTCTAAAAATATACCAATGATGAAAAATATATAGTTTAACATGCATATATCTTGTTTTTCTGCTCTTTAAACACTAACAAAAAAAGAATAACCATATATTCAAAAATGTATAAAAATAGTTAAAATCATAATTTTAAACTGAAAAGGTATGACTATCAGATTTTGCTTTAATAAAAGCAGTAAATCTTTACTTCAGGCACAGCAATATGTCTATACTACCCAGACATTTAACCAATACTCAGAAATCCACTTACACTCAAAGATATGATATAGATAGAAGCATTTTTTCTTTCTTTCCCCATATGCATACAGATCTGCCTACTGCAAAATTTTGAAATCAATTTCTCTAGCTCTACTAAAGTTTTTCTGGATTTCTGATCAATGTTTACTTAAAAGTTCTATCTAACCTGAGAAATGTTGGTTCCCATTTTGACAACCTTCTATAGCAGAGAAAATTAGTATGGCTGAAATGCGGCCAGTGAAGAAACTGAGTTCCCTATATTTAATTTCACAATAGAAATAAACAATAAATAAGTCAGGCCAGTTTTTATAAAGATGTTCACATCCATCATGACACCATTATGTGGTAGCAAATATATTGCTGGACTTGGATTTAGGAATCCTTGAACTTAACAATGCACTATTATTATCTACTGACATCAGTGTAAATTACTAAATTGCTTAGGGAAGCTGGGATATAAATCTAATTAGTAAAACAATTACTAATGGACTCCCAATGGACTGCGGAATGGTCCAGAAGTGGGTTGATACAGTGCAAACTGCCCAGAGACTGAGTCATAAATTTGCTGGCCACACCATCACTGTGTTCATTGGGCCCAGTTTTCAACTCAGTCGTCTGACAGAGACATGTTTGACAGTTGCTCCTGTTTCGATCCACTTCTGGACATTCTGGACGGTCCTATCATATCAGGCTTTTCCCCCACAGTTCAATTGCCCCAGATTGGAGTCTTGTGCTGGCAGGTTCAGCTTTGCTGACCATGCCACCAACCATTTGTAGCGGTCCAGGCTGCCGTCAACAGCCACAGCCAGGTGGCCGATTCACTGTCGGCCATCCTACCATGTGGGGACTCTTTGATCATTTCCTTTAGAAGACTGCAGCCGCAGCAGCTATGACATACCTGCTGAACAGCCTTTTGGCCTCAGTGCCTGCATCTCATCAAGCAGGCGCAGCCATTGTGAATGAGACGCCTTCGCGCTGTCCGATTTCACACGGCTGATTTTGCGGCTGATTTCTGCTATTGCGGATCAGCCTTTTGGCTCTGGGGCTTGCCACGCCGTCGATTTAGGCAGTGGCCATTTTGCGAAATGCTATCACACCGTCCGATCTCCTCGTGGCTGTCAGTTGCAGAGCGGGCCCTGACTTTTCATTAGAATGCAGTGCTTTCACACTGCCCCCCCCCCATTCCTTCTGATTTACCGTGCATGCCGCGGCGGCAGTTTACAGGCTCCTGGAAGGCAAGAGGCACTTTACCACCAACGCATTGAAACTGCCTAGCTTTGTTGGGGAGGATTGTGCAGGAGCTGGTAATTCCTAGGTTCGCCTCAGGCAAGCCACCCTTGGAGCAGCCTATTTAGGCTTGTAGGTGTGCTGGCTAAGTCCTGGGAACAGGCATAGCTGCCACAACTTGGGCTTCCCTAAATTCCTCCCCAAGCATTATGGCAGATAAGCCCAGATCCAGGGAAGAGCCCGGGACCTCAGAGGGAAGGAAGGTGTCCTCTAAATCTCACCATATCTTTAAGGACAAGCAGCCTTCCAGGAAGGAGCCCAAGCAGAAATCTGTTGAAAAGCAGACAAAGCAGGGTCACTTGGAAACTCAGTCACTGGCTAGTGACCACTCAGTTTCCAGATTGCTGCATCAGGAACAGGCAGGCCCCTCAACAAGGGCCTGGTCACCTGAGAGCGCTGGTCCACTATCACTAGGATCAGCTACGGCAAAGCATGTTAGGGGAGAGAGTCCTTTCGCTTGTACCATCGCAGCGAAGGATCCTAGACCTATTCAGTCATCGGAGGCCTCAGCACCCCAATTGTCAGGCTTGCCTGAAAATTTCTAGATTCTAATTTTGCAGACAATCTCCAGGGGTGTTGCAGAGGTGATACAACAACAAAGGGCAGCTTCTATTGCTTCTGCCTCTTATTCACATCATGCCCCCACCTCCCCTTCTGCCAGTCTAACTGATTCATCCAACCAATCATCTTCCCATTCAGGTGTTAGTGACAGGTTATTTCTGAGGGAGGAGGCCCAAAGAGACCAGGATCTCTTGGATGATGAGGGGGCGCTCCCTGACATACCAACATTTCTCTTTCCCTCAGGCCTCTTCAAGTCTTTACTGTTCAAGGCAAAGGTCGCCGCCGGACTTCAAGGAGAAGTTCCAGCAACCGAGTCCCAGCCTGCCCAGGGACAAGGGCATGGCCTATTCTCTGAGCCTCTAGCTCAACAACTCTTCATTCCCTGCTCCCAAGCTGCTCCCAAGCTCTTCACAGATGTCATCCACAACCAATGATTCAGTCCAGCATCTCTCCCCACTCCCAGTGGTACGGACAGAAGAAATTGCAGCATGGCACCACCGTTTGCCCAACTCTTGCAGGTACCTTCTGTTGACGGTCTGGTTGCTGCCCTAGCATCCCCTTCCTTCTATCTGGCCGGGGACCCCTCTGAAAGCCTAAAGCCGAAGGAGAAAAAAATTTGACTTATCCTTCCGGAAAACCCACCAGGCCGCCACCTGGGCCATTAAAGCCTCCACCGCGGCGTCCTTTTTCAATCAATCTTCCCTCATCTAGCTCCAACAATTACAGGCCAGATTATCATTTACATCAAAACCGCAAATTTATAGCCACTGCTCAATTCTCAGCAGATGCAACATTAAATGCCACAAAGTACTCCTCCAGGGCCCTATCCTCAGCAGTCACCTCCAGGAGATTATTATGGCTCTGACAGTGGCCAGCAGAGTTTAAACCCAAATGGAGGCTGGCTTCTTCCCCATACTAGGGGACCAGATTATTTGGAGAGTCTCTTGACCCTCTGCTGGTAGAGGATAAGGAGAAGTGGATGGTGCTGCCTACAACTACCAGGAGGGCAGATAGGCGGGCCACTCCTTATTATAGCAGACAGCCCTTTTGTTTCAATGCACAGGAAGGTCCCTCACATCAACACCCGTACATGCAGGGTCCAACATGACAACCAGACAAAAATCTCTTTTGTGACCGATCACAATTTGGTAACCAAAGACGCCCCTTTTGCGGATCTGGCAACCGCCAGTTCCACAGTCGAAAAAGACTTACCTCCCAGTCCTCCCAAAGGAGGAAAGTTGAGCCTCTATGTAGACCAATGGGCTCTCACAACAACAGACAGTTGGGTTCTCACGACCATCTGTCGAGGACTATCACTGGAGTTTCTCTCCAGCCCACCCAACTGCTGTCTCCAACAACTACTTAACGTGGGATCTCATGGAGCGTGCGATTCAGCAACTCCCAGATATCAGAGCTATAGAGCCAGTTCCACCAGAACAATGGAGACAGGGATTTTACTCCATCCTGTTCGTTGTACCTAAGTACTCAGGGGACTGGAGAGCGATCTTGGACCTCAAGGTCCTCAACACCCACTTGTCTACAGGAGGTTCAAGATGTGCTCACTCCTGTCAATCCTCCAAGGGATTGGTCCTGGGGATTTTATGGCCTCAATCGATCTTTTGGAAGAATACCTCCCCATTCGAATATTACCAGATCATCGGAGGTTCCTAAGATTCTGTTACGCGGGTCGCCACCTCCAATACTGTACCTTGCCATTTGTCCTGGCATCGGCCCCATGCTGCTTCATGAAAGTATTGGCCGCAAGAGCCATCTGACACCAGATACCAGGTTAACCCACCTAAGAACCATCATAGACTCTGCCCTGGGGCAGGTCTTCCTGTCCCAGGAAAGGAGGGACAGCATACAGACCTTAGTAACTCAGATTCAGCCACACCCCAGGGTTCCCCTGGCCATGCTGTCCGAGCTACTAGGCAAGATGGTCTCTTGCATGCAAATAATGCCATGGGTTCAGCTACATGTCCGGAATCTTCAATGGTTCCTGTTGCCATATCAACAGGTGGGCTCTTCAAACTTTCGGACAAAGGTCAGGGTTTCCCTCGCTGTTAGGAGATCCCTCCAGTGGTGGGAGTCACCTGCCCTCAACAGAGGATTCATCATACAAGAACTGCAAAGGATCACTCTAACATTGGACACCAGTCTTTATGGCAGGGGAGCCCACCTCAACTCCCAAGTGGCGCAGAGTTGTTGGTCACCTCAGGTCCTCAGCAACAACATAAACTGGTTGCAGATGAGAGCGATCCATCTGGCGCTGAGGCACTTTCAGCGCTTCATCTGGGGACATCACTTACTCAAACTGACGGACAACATTGCCGCAAAGGGACATGTCAACCACCAGGACAGGACCTGATCACGAGGTCTCATGAAGGAAGCACTCAGCCTGGGCAGGTGGGCGGAAGCCAATGTATGCTCTCTCAAGGCAGAATACATCGCTGCCATGACAATCGCTCAGGCGGACTTCCTGAGCAGGAGTATGGTGGACAACATCGAGTGGCATCTCCACCCCGAGACCTTTCTGGATGTCTGCATCCAGTTCGGACGGCCACTAGTGGACCTGTTTGCCTCACACCTGAATGCACATCTCCCTCGCTATATCACAAAGTGGGGGCGGTAGGGACCAATGCCCTCTGCTGCACCTGGCCCCCCGGTCTCCTTTATGCCTTCCTGCCTCTTCCCCTGATACTGGGGGTGATTCGATAGATCATTGCGGAAGGTGCAGAAGTCATTCTGCTGGCCCCTTACTGGCCCTGGAGACCGTGGTTCGCGGACTTACTCAATCTGTCCATATCGAGACCTTGGAGGATCCCTCTAGAAAGCCTCTCTCTCAACCTGCTCCATCCAGAGCTTCAGTGGCTCCAGTTGACCGCCTGGCACTTGAAGGGGTCCTCTTGAGGAAGGAAAACTTTTCTGACAAGGTCATTCGGCCATTCAGGCAGACAGGAAGCAGTCTACTATCCAGATTTACAATTCAACCTGGAAGGTATTTGTTACCTGGTGCACCCAGCACCATATTAACCCTTTTTCGGCTTCTGTTCCATGGATGCTTGATTTCCTACAGGAAGGCCTCGACAAGGGGATTGCCCACAACACCATCAGAAGACAGGTGGTGGCCCTTTCCACCATCTTGTTGATTGAAGACAAGGAGCCGCTGGCACACCACGCGATCATCTGCAGATTCCTGCGGGGTGCAAGTAACATCCGACCTCTGGTTGTTCACCGATACCCTACCTGGGACTTACCCAGAGTACTAAAAGCACTCACTGAGCCACCTTTTGAGCCCCTGAAGACAGCGAGCCTCCGATTCCTCATCTTTAAGGTGGCATTCTTGGTGGCCATCACATCAGCATGGCACATTTCCAAGCTGGTGGCCCTCTCTCTGAGGTCCGACCTTTGTGTGTTCCATTCAGACAAGGTCATCTTGAGGCTTGATCCCTCGTTCATTCCTAAGGTCAACTCCTGGTTTCATACAGCCCAGAAGATCATTTTGCCTAACTTCTGCCCTCGGTCTTCTTATGCCTTGGAAAAGCGTGGCATACCTTGGATGTTCGACGGGCCCTCAAGACCTATATCAAGCGAACTGCACCCACCAGGAAGTCTGAGACTCTCTTTGTCTCCTTCCAGCCAACCTCACTGGGCACCAAGGTGTCCTCTCCCACTATTGGTCACTGGATCAAAGTGTCTATCGCCCCGGCATACAAAATTCAGACATTGCCTGTTCCCAAGTGCATTACTGCACATTCGAGACGAGAAGCAGCTACTACCGCTGCATGAGCCACGCAAGCATCCCTCGAGGAGATTTGCAGGGTGGCCACCTGGACTACTCCTTCACCTTTTATAAGGCATTATAAATTAGATGTATACGCTTCTGCGGAAGCATCCTTTGGAAGGAGAGTCCTTCAACAGGTTCATTTGGCCCTGGGGGCTCTAGTCCCTACGGCATCCTGCCCTTAGGACAGCCAAATTTTGGTATGTCCCACTTCTGGACCATTCTGCAGTCCACTGGGAGAAAGGACGTTGGTCCTACCATGAATGCTTCTTCTCCAATGCTGCGGAATGGTCCAGCCCCACCCAGCTTCGTGGGCCTGGAGCCAGTCCTTATTAACTTCTGGCTGAGCTTTTCTTTCAGGCTTGTCTTTGCCAAAAACTGGGCCCAACGTACACAAGTGGGGGCGTGACCAGCAAATTTATGACTCAGTCTTTGGGCAGATTGCACTGTATCAATCCACTTCTGAACCATTCTGCAGCATTGGAGAAGAGGCATTCACGGTAAGACCAACACCCTTTTTCTTAGTTTTATAAGCCATCACAACAGAATTCACAATTAAAACAGTATTACATGAGGAAAATTGCAGGTTCCAATGCATTTTTATTTATTTTATTTTTATTTATTGTTATTTTTATATATCATCTATCTTGTTATCCAAAGACAAATGAATAATATGGTGAGATATGTTATTAAGACAGCTATTTATGATACTGGTGTAGTGTTTTACATTATAAATATGAATTTATACACAAATTTGATATGTGTTAACAGGTGATTATTATTAAAAATACTTAATTTAATATTTTAATTTTACCTGGGCAAATGCAACAATTCCATGAGCATCATCATTAGAGGGCACCACTATGGTCACATAACCATTAGGACCTATTTCTGCACCACCCTTTGGATTTTTCAACCATACTCTAAAAGATTCTTCTTCCTCTGGGACTGTGTCATCAAAAATATTGATTGCTATCACAATTTCTTTATCTCCTGGTTCAAATATCAGTTCACCTGAACTAGCATAAAAACACAGATGTACAGCATATTTATAATTAAACAATTGTTCTTTTGAGGCAAAGTAAAATCAGTTTTGATACAGAAAAAATGTAATTTTAGGTACTTTAAAGAAACAGTTTCTATCAGTTACTAATTTGTTGTTGCTATTTATTCAAGTGTTACAGAAAACATATGAGGTCAATTCAACAATAAGCAAGTAGACTTATGTTTATATAGAATAATTTATCCTTTTCCTCCTATCTGTAAAATCCTGAAGTTTTTATAGTCAGTTTTAGTATATCATTCCACACACTGAAACAGATTTTAAATGTACTATGCATGTAGCAGTACAGAGTGAAAGTTCTCTGTATCCATATTACTCTAGGAGGCCATTTCATTTGCCAGGTAGAGTACCTCATACATATTTTAATCAAATAATATATACTGCATTCTATTTAGATTAGACCAATCTCATTGTTTTTAGATTTTATCCAGTTTTATCTCAAAAGAAAAATATCTCTCAGCAATCAATCAATCAATCAGTCAATCAAAAACTAATCAGAAGACTTCTATCAGCTTTCTAGGTTATTATATTCCATTATCATCTTTAATTTGGTCATTTTTTGTTTATAATCTTTGACAGTATTCTTTCCTGTATTTCTGAATAATTCCAAGATAGTGTTTTCAGTTGTTGATTTGACTATCATTTTCTCACTGTAGAATTTTCACTAGAAAGTGAAAGATTCAGAACATGGAAGGAATTATTTTAGGAACTCAAATCTTTACAGCAAAAGAAATAACAATATGATGACTGTAATGTTTTACAAACTGTAAGTAACAAAAGTAACAATATGTTCATAATCAATATAAAAAAATAAAATCATACCTAGGTATAAAATCTGACTGATTTGAAATTGCAGCTAGCTCGTAAACATAGGAATAGGAATCTCCAGTCACAACAATGAGACTTTTGTTAGAATTAAGAGATTTTACATTGACACTGGAAATATGATTGGCAGAAGGAGCTTCTAGCAATGGAGAAAACTGATTCATTTCTGAGTTCCAGGAATATAGGGCTGATTTCTCTTTGCTAGCAAACAGTATATGCACTGCATCAAGAATCAAAGAAGATAAGAATGTTAGTGAAAAATGTTAACATTTTATGCTAAATAATTTTTAAAAATATTTAATTGGTTTTGTTCAAGGTATATTTTGCATTTATTTAGCACTTTGTTTTAAAGATGTACAAAGCACTTAAAAGGATGCTCCAAAAGGGCACTGAAATGAATAAACATCAGTCCTTGAAGCAACCATGTCCTCTGGAAGCTGCTTCTAAGGCTTACCACATCATTCATCTGAATGTATATACGTAGACAACACTTTTGCTGGTATCACAAATATAGCAAAGTGATTGTGCATGCAAAGCCACATTTAGACAATCAGGAAAAGTTTTGTGCAAGCAGCTGTGCAAAGCATTCCTGAAGGAGGGAAGAAATGTTTGCACTTCGGAGCAAATGCAGAATGCTTTCATTTTTCTGCCAATCAGCAACAAAAATCTTTATTCCCCTAGCAAGCCGAAGACATTCCTGAGACTGCAAAGGTTCATAATTTTGCTGTGGCAAAAATAAGTAATTTTGTCTACTATAAATCTGCAGTTCTGAACACATGATTAAGATACATGTTAAAAACTGTTCTGTAAATTTGTTTTCTCTCAGGAAGCTTGGGTTGTGAGAATGACTCTGCTATTACAAATCATATTAAGCTGAGAAACATATATAAACAAATATAATGACTTTTTAAAGGCTATTTCATATCTGACAATGACATTATGATGCATGTAATATCTATATCCAATTTGCTCCAAGTGCTTATTTTGAAAAATCATGGCCAACTGTATATCTCACAGCATCCAAAAAGCCAACAGTTATTATTTATGATGATTGTGTATACATGGTGATTTCCCCTTCAGGAAAATTATATCTGGGGGGGAGGGATCATGTGTGAATTAATGCAGTATTTGAGATAATTGTCATACTTACCTAAACCTGAAGGTGGAAAAGAAGTATGGATTGCATTTACTGCTTTGATGGAAATGGACTGAAAATATCTGAAGGAAAATTGCCCTGCCTCCCAAATAAACATTTCACATGTACTGTTGAGCTCTATGGAGAGTAAAATCAGACAGCTTTCTATGAATATGGGTATTTATAACTAATGTACTCATAATCAATAAATAGTAACATCTAATAAACTAGTTCATTTTAGGAAACACTGTGGATTATAGAACTAGAACCGTGTTTCCTTCATTTATTCATTACAAATAATTTTCTCTTTTGTCCCTAATAGCAGAAGAAACCACTGACAAATTTTGAAACAGAAGGAAAAAAAATTAGCACAATCCCCCCCAATATATATCATCAACTTTATATAGTTGGCCTTTTTAAAATGTGATATAGTAAGTATATATCAAAAGATCATCATTAAACAAAGTAACTTATTAATTATAAGAATCATTGAAAGTTTTTTCTTGTTCAGTTTCCACATTTAATGTAATTCTATCAAATATGAGTACCTTTTGCAAAAATTAGGTAGACGTCAGATCCAGAAATGACAGCTTTGACTTGTGTTATTCCATTCATTGGCATTTCTTGAAACCTTATAAAATCATTTTCTGACCACTTGAATAAAAGAGGTGTATGCATGGATTCACAAGGGACAATGATAAGGTATGTTGTACTTCCCCTGGGGAAAAGATCCAGACTCAAAACTCCATTCACAGAGAGTTGATTACGGAATATAAAGATGCCATTATTCCACTGGAAAATCTGTAAAATGCAAAACCCCAAAACTTCAAAAACATAGAACCATCTAAGAATTCCTCCTCTTATCCAGTTTGTTGTTCAACTGACCCAGAAATGAACTGCTTCTGCAAGTAAAAATTTCCTTCCAGCTGCTGCAACAATTTAAAGCGACAGCGTCTTTTTTCCCCCTTCTTCTTTGCCAAATGATCTCCTGGCGGAGAAGCGAGTCCTGATTTTTTCATTCTAGCCGATCAGTTGGGAGACTTCTTGGCTTCTCAATTTAAAGCGACGGTGTCTTGTTTTTTTTTCTCTCTCTTCTTTGTCAAGTGAGTCCTGATTTTTCCCTTCTAGCTGATCAGCTGAGAGTCGGGAGGCAGCAATAGATTGGGGGCAGGGCCAGGCAGAGAGGGCATTTACCGGTTCTCCGAACTACTCAAAATGTTTACTACTAGTTCGCAAGAACCGGGGAGAACCGGTAGCAACCCACCACTGGTTAGGAGCATATTTAAAGCAAAGCTCCAACTGAGAAAAGTTTCTAACCATTAATTGCTTATCACTTCATCTGATTAATCTGTAATCACCATTTTAAACAAAGAACAGTAATTTGCAGATATGAATACAAAAACATGTCCTGAAGAAGGATGCAAAAACAGCCATATTTATGTAAGTGGTACTCAAGTTGCATCTATTAATGTGCAATAGCAACATAAAAGTAGAAAAAAGTCTAAATTTCAAATATTTCCAGTGATCATATGATTCAAATATATACATTTGAATTTGCTGCCTGATTTGTATGTATCCCCTTAAAGAATTCACAAGGTTGTGTAAGTTCTGAATATATTACTAGATAATATGTTATTAGGTAAATATACAAACAAGGCAAATACAGGAAATAAAACGAAGATTCTCCTAACCTGAGTAGATTTAGATTCTGGTCTACAACTTGCAATAATCAAATAATGGTTTTGATTCAAACTGAAATATTTTATATCACTGGTGGCTGGCACCAATATAGACTGTACCTGAAAGAAAGAAAAGGAAATACAGTCACATGTATCTAATACAACCTTCAAAATGTATCTCACTTGTTTTAATATAGTAATGTGACTTAAGGCAAAAAGATGTAAATAAAATGAACATCTTAACATCGAGGCCTGTAACATCCAAATTCATCTCTGAGGTTTCTAGTATTTTCTTATAAGTGTCAGCAGCTGCATTATAGGCATGACAATTAATCCCGGAGATAAGTGACATAATCCATACATTTACACAACATTTAAGAATGAATCTTGGATAGTTAAGTGATTTATGGTGGCTATCAAGCTGACTCAATGATGATGAAAGTATCTCAGTTATGTGCTTACAAGGACACGGTTTAAAATTTATGTTTAAAAATCTTATGTCTGAAGATTTAAGTTCTAAATTAATTTTTCCTGCCCTTTTGTTTTCCTGCCCTTCCAGCTTCCCGTGCTGGCCTGGCTCCTTATTTCCTGCCTTGCTAACTCTATGCCTCACACTGAGCAATACATAATCTCTCTTGTTCTTAGGTTTTCTATGACTTGGTGCTTTATTTTTGCGAACTTCTATCTTTCTTGACTGACTATATTCATTTCCCACAAATATATATCCTCTCTCTGAACAGTTATAAAAATATTCATTCTTGTCACCTGATTCTTCAAAAAATTAGATTCCTTGCATCCCTTGACTTTTCCCTTGGAATTACTTTAAAAGCTGTTCTGTCACACTTTTGATATTACACCCTAGTAAACTGATACCATCATGATTAAAATGCACTCCATATTTTTATATAGAACTGGCTTGTCTGAAAATGAATTAGATCACAGAGGGAGATGGGTGGTTAAGAACTATAAATAAATAAATTCCCAATCATTCAAATATCTAATCCTCCTCCTGTTATTTCCACTGTCACATTAATTCCTTATCTTGCTGTCAAATTCACAAGCATACTTAAAACTTTATTTATTATTTTTTTAAATAGCATTCTCGAGTATGTTTACAAAACCAAAACCTAAGGTTGGGTTTTGCAGGTAACGCTCAGGCCTATTCCTATAGTTTTTCTATAAAAATTAGTGAGAACACTTTAGGTCTGCTGCCTTGTGGTTTTTCATTAAACCTACTCATTGGTTCTAAGATTGAAATAACTTTTTAACACTATTGCCACTCCAGACTGAAAAAGTATTTGCACTTTTTGGAAGTTTTTGCAGAACCAGGTTATTTTTCCTGTATGAGTAAATTCATCTTATACTTTTTAAAGAAATGCTAGCATTCAATTAATTGTGCGTAAATGGTATTTAGCTTTGTCTCAAAGAGATGCTCATGCATACTTAAATATGTTTTACAAACAAGTATTTATAATTTTTCTGATATTGCTATCTTTGATATTATCAGGAAGAAGATTTTTCAATTCAAGTATGTGAGTCATAAAAAAGTTGAAAGGAAGTTTGGATAATGAAACGATACCTCTAGCAGCTGAAATCCAGCGGTAAACAAGAACACTGTGTTGTTAGAAGGTTTATCTTCTTTTATTTCACCATGAGTAATTACTAAGTAGGAGGAGCCATTGATTTGAAATGCAGTACAATGATGAGCGTTCTCAATACTGAATTCCTAAGCAAAAAGTAAAGCAATAGCTTCTTTTTTTATTATCCAATTAATAAAATCCATGAATTATTTTAAGACAAAATATTTAACATTCCTCTCTATTGAAATAAGATTTATAGATAGCCCCCCTTTAATGATTGCCTCAGTTAGCAATTGTTCAAAGTTATGATGGTGATGAAAAAATTAATTTTACAATCAATTCTCACATTTATGACTGTAAAGCAAAGGAAAGCTGAAGAATATAATCACGGCCATGGTTTCAATTAGCAACCATTTCACTTAACAACTGAATTGCTGGTTCTAATTGTGGTTTTTAAACAAGGTCTATCTGTGTATCACATAGCTTGAAACACTGCTATGATCCAATATTCTTAGATATCAGTTTAATTTTTTACAGTATTTACCTCAACAGGAACAAAAACTCCCCGCCATTGATATATTGAAGATTTTACAGCTGGGCTTGTTCTCAACAATAAACCATATAAAAAGTCTCCTTCCATAAAGAAACACCAGCTAGATATTGATTCTTCCTCAAAACTTTGTAAAATGGCCAGTACACTTAACCCACCCTCTGCAATTAAAAGAAAATTAACGCTATTAACACATACTGGCATAAAACAAAGAAAGTCCATATTGATAGCTGACCAATGGGTTTATCCCAAATGACATGAGCTGCTAAAATTGCATTACCTAGAAGAAAAGAGGCGAATAGGATCAAGTCTAGAAGCAGCTGCTTATCAAACCATTCCAGAATCTTGGAAACAATTCAGGACAATCCTACAAAACCACTAGCCTCTCACTGCTGTACCTTCCCACCAAAAAAATTTATTCCAGTTGCCTACAGGGAGAATATCAAAACAGCAAACAACTGGCACCTATCGTTTTACTAAGAAAAAAAGAAAGCTAAGGGGAAAAAAATCTTAAAAAGCCGTAATATGTAAAGAAAGGGAAAGGGATCGCCCTGAGTCCTTCGGGAGATAGGGCGGTATACAAATACGAATAATAAATAAATAAATAAATAAAAGGTAAAAGGAAATTAAGGGAACCAGATGGATACCTCCAATGGGAAACTGCTTGATCTACAGCCCAAGAAGAAGAAAAACAGCAGACTTCTTGGATTTTTTTTCTACAGGGAAAGCTAACCCAATTGATTCAGCTTCCAAGACTTATATATGTCTTGGGATGCTATGAGGACAACATAGAATCCCAAGACATATGTAAGGCACAAAAAGGCACAAAGCCAATTTTGGATGGATAGTCATTGTCTATGGGAAGTGCTTTATTTCTCTGTGATTGAATCGACCAAATTACAATACATGAGTTATAAAAATCTATCCTGTATAATCTATCAAAACCCATGAATTGACTTACTTATCCCGAATGCAGAATCAGGTTGTGTTTCCCATTCCACACTCACTGATGTATTGAGTCCATTGCTCCGAGATATTTTCAAGTAGACTGTAGTGTTTGCTTCCTCAACTATAATAGAATTTGTCCTAAGAATTATGGAAGATTTAACAAAATATATAAATATATTCTTCCGATTCATTTCTCTAAGTGCTATACAACTAAATAAATGATAAAATAAAAATACAAGGAAGGTATTCTATTGGCAGTACTGTTTGTACTGCTTTTCACCACATGTATAATCTGACATATTCTGATGTTAAAATAGCAGACTTTTTCATAGTAGTTCTGAGAATAGATGCTAATTATAATGTAAATATTCAATAATATTCTATAAATTATAGCAAGTTATTTAGAAATGTAACTTGCAGTTCTTTAGAATTTTCACATGTTCTCAAAAGATACCACTGTACATATTTCCTAGAAAATAAATTTCACTGGCTTGGGTGAATATAGAATTGATTGTGCAAAAATATCTGGAGAGTGCTTTGTCAACTGAGTGGAAGACTAATGGAATCAGGCCAGTTCAAGGGTCTCATAACTTCGTCTCTGGCCATGCATGTGAATAGATAGTTCTTCCAGGACTGACCCTGTGTTGGTCACTAGTCGTCCTAAAAGCTGTGTTACTCTGGGCATTCACACATAGTCAGTCCAAGTGGGAGCCTCAAAACCAGTTAAGCCATTTAGAAGAGATGGCATTTCAACACTCTTGAGCAGGACATTTGCTTTGTTTGAAGCACAAGGCAATCTCCAGAATGGTTTTTCACATTCCTAGTTTCGGTTGCACATTGTTTGCCATGGCATCCAGGGAAAGCAAAACAGAGAATTACACAGATTTATTTTAATACAGCTGGCATGGAATCATATTCCATCAATAATAAAAACAGATTAGATGCCAGGAATAAAAACTGAAGCTGGGAAATATTAATGAAACCTCCAAATGCCTACTGCTAAACAAAAGATGGTCAAAATTTAGAAACATCTAAATGTATAACTATTATTTAATGTATGTATTTAAAATATTTGTATATTGCCTCCCATTGAAAATGGATCATAAGCAATGAAAAAAATTACCATCAACATTTATAGTTGCTATTTATCCTAATTATCTTAACATTCTTCTGATATCTGTAACTCTGACATTTGCCGTTTTCTATGTTATATTATAAATATCAAGAAATTTAAAGAGAGTAAAGTCTAAAGAACATAAACTTTTATATATATCTAGTTAATGTCTGACCTAACAATATTTACCTCTCTGTAACTGGAAAGATACTGAAAAGTCCCAAGGGGGCTTGATTTTGCAACACTGTGATCAATGTTTCTGTTCTTCCACCCAGTCTGGCTCCACCAGTTGGACTGAACAGTGTAACAATGAAATGTTCATCTATTTCTGGTTCAGCATCCAGGATGGCACTAATATGCAGATTCTGAATAAAAGGCAACATATTGGTATAAAAATTTTGGATACCAGTATAATTACATTAAGACAGGAAATGAAATCAAGAAGGACATGTTAGGATCGAAGAAACTGTCACTGTTATAACCTAAAAGAAAAATTGTATTCTTCAAAATATTATATTTAAAATCAAGTATTAAAATCTTGGATCAACTTTAATCCACAATGAAACTACAATAATTTCACGTCTCAAAAGCAATTACAGATAATCTTAAAAAGCACTATTATTTTGAAACAGAAGCATATAAATATCATATTTTCCATCTATTTGTAATAACTCATCAGAACTTTTTTTTTTTTTTGTTTACATTTATACCCCGCCCTTCTCCGAAGACTCAGGGCGGCTTACAATGTATAAGGCAATAGTCTCATTCTATTTGTATATTTTTACAAAGTCAACTTGCCAAATAAAATTATGTATTTTCAAAAATAATTGCTATTTTTATAAATATTTCCAAATAAACATGTACCATGATGTCAGCTAAAGAACCTTTGTTTTTGAAAGGTTTTTTGAATTTTGAATATCTAAATCTCTTCTACAATCTAAATCAATACAATCATCCTCTGCAATTTGTAAATTAGTTCTTAAGGCAAGTAGTAAAATATACATGTAATATACGTTTACTGATATAAACCAATTTATGTATTTTATTTCTTAAATAAACAATATCATAATATTTTTTTTACATTTTATAGAAATTACTTGTTGCATATTACCTTGACTCTTATTCCTTCTTCTAGAACAATATAGCCCTGTGATGGAGTCAAATCAACTGATGCTTCAGAAGAATTTATCTCTCGCACTATGTATTGGACAGTCACTGTTCCAAATATTCCTTGAGGCGGTTCTCTGATAATATTCAGTATTGCAACACTTTCCATTAAATGGAGTGCTGTCTGTTCCCTTAGGAAAAAATGTTCACTATTGTTGAAGGACAATACTCCATGACCGTCATCACTGGCCAGAATAGTAATTGTTGCTTTGAACAGACAATAAATGAAATGATTACAATATACAACATACATTCATTGGGAAATGCTTCTATATAATTTAATAAATGACACTATTATCAATATTGGTATCTAAATTCAGGTACAGTATATATTTGAGATTTTTATGAGTATAAATTTGTGGAAGATAACGAAGTTTATGTAGATTATAAATAGTTAATCATAATAACAATAAATTAAGACTTCTGTCTCTAATACCTACCGGAAAATTTGTGTTCCAATTTTATTTTGCAAGTTTGAAAAACATAGTCTTAAGAACTTAACTAAAATTCAGTATTTTATTTATTTTATTTATTTATTATTTATTTTATTTGATTTTTATACCGCCCTTCTCCCGAAGGACTCAGGGCGGTGTACAGGCATAATAAAAAACCAGCAATACAATATACAAATTTAAAATACAATTTAAAAAACTTATTTAAATTAGCCCAATGATTAAAATTTACCATACTAAAAACCCCGTTTAAAATTACTAAATTTAAGATTAAAATCCCAATTTAAGCCAGCCCCGCGCGGATAAAAAGGTGAGTCTTGAGTTCGCGACGAAATGTCCGAAGGTCAGGTATTTGGCGTAAACCCGGGGGAAGCTCGTTCCAGAGTGTGGGAGCCCCCACAGAGAAGGCCCTTTCCCTGGGGGCCGCCAGCCGACATTGTTTGGCGGACGGCACCCTGAGAAGTCCCTCTCTGTGGGAGCGACGGGTCGGTGGGAGGCGATGGTAACAGCAGGCGGTCCCGTAAGTACCCAGGTCCTAAGCCATGGAGCGCTTTAAAGGTCGTAACCAACACCTTAAAGTGCACCCGAAGGCCACAGGCAGCCAGTGCAGTCTGCGAGGAGCGGTGTTACATGGGAGCTACGTAGCTCCCTCTATCACCCGCGCAGCTGCATTCTGGACTAGCTGAAGCCTCCGAGCGCACTTCAGGGGGAGCCCCATGTAGAGAGCATTACAGTAATCCAAGCGAGAGGTAACGAGCGCATGAGTGACTGTGCATAAGGCATCCCGATCAAGGAAGGGGCGCAACTGCCGGACCAGGCGAACCTGGTGGAAGGCCCTCCTGGAGACGGCCGTCAAATGATCTTCAAACGACAGCCGATCATCCAGAAGGACACCCAAGTTGCGCACCCTATCCTTTGGGGCCAGTAACTCGCCTCCAACAGCCAGCCGCGGCTGCAGCTGACTGAATCGGGGTGCCGGCATCCACAGCCACTCCGTCTTGGAGGGATTAAGCTTGAGCCTGTTTCTCCCCATCCAGACCCGTACAGCCTCCAAGCACCGGGACAGCACTTCAACAGCTTCATTGGGGTGGTCCGGGGTGGAAAAGTACAGCTGGGTGTCGTCAGCGTACTGCTGGTATCTCACCCCGAAACCACTGATGATCTCACCCAACGGCTTCATGTAGATGTTGAACAGCAGGGGCGAGAGAATCGACCCCTGTGGGACCCCACAAGTGAGGCCCCTCGCGGTCGACCTCTGCCCCCCTGTCAACACCGTCTGCGGCCGGTCGGAGAGATAGGGGGGGGACCACCGATATACGGTGCCTCCCACTCCCAATCCCCCCAACCGGCGCAGCAGGATACCATGATCGATGGTATCGAACGCCGCTGAGAGGTCTAATAGGACCAGGGCAGAGGAATATCCCCTGTCCCTGGCCCTCCAGAGATCATCCACCAATGCGACCAAAGCTGTCTCCGTGCTGTATCCGGGTCGTTAAAGTTACATCAAACATGTAACATCAAAGTTACATGTTGCTGTATCCGGGTCGTTAAAGTTACATCAAACAAGAAAAAACTTTCATAATAAATATGTTTATTAAATAAATAAATAAAATTTTCTCTACTGATTTTACTCTACTGATCCCATTGGTTTTGCTTAAATAATTTGAAATCTACCTAATTTGCTGCATTATGAACTACAAAGTGAAAACAATGTTTTAAGTGTCAAAATGTTTCATATTGTCTTGTTATATTGTCCTATCAATTCTAAAAAGAACTGAAACCTTTTAACAATACAGACAGACAATACATACAGTTTCAAAACAGAAATTGTACAACCGTTTATGGATTTTTTATGTGCTAAATACACATGTGTAAAAGAGGTGGATAAATTGTTGTTTTTTCTTTTCTTTCAGCACCTAGCTAGGGTGGATCCTACATGTTAAATTATAATTTTTTTAAAAAAAGTTGCACAATATAGGCAATTACAAAACAACATGGCAGACTGCCAGCCAATCATTGCTAGCTATCAGTAATGTAGGTAATTATGTAAATTGCTTATGACTATGAAGAATAATGCACAAGTATCCACTGTTATTAATAATGTTAGCTTTATTCATTCACTCTCTCATTCATTCAATTTATGTAGCTATGTGAGATGGTTTTCAGGATTAAAAACAGAAAACAATAAATAGAAATAAACAACCAAAATAAAACCATTAAAAACCAAATAAAACAATTAAAAATTTTAACAGGAGAGGGCAGCCAATACAGTCACTAACAATACAGCTGGCTAATATGTTCCATACCACTGCTGGTCTTTAAACATAATGACAGAACTATGTCTTGAGAGCCTCCCAAAAGGTCAGCAAGATCAGGACCTGCCTAACCTTGGGGGAGGGGGGAATAATGTTCTCTAGGGTAGCTACTGTGGCAGAAAAGGCTCTCTTCTTGGGTCTGTCAAATGATGTGTTTTTGTGGACAGGACCCATAACATGTCAGCCTTAATGGGACTTTGCTAGAGGCTTTTTAGGTCATCACCAGTATCTGGAATAGAACCTGGATAGTGCAGCTCACAGAACAGAGGTATTACCTGTTCTGATTGAGGAGCACATTTTGCATCGCTTGTAGCTGCCAGATGCTCTTCACAGACAGCCCCATGTAGAACATGCTATTGTATAGTAATCTATTCTGGAGGTGATCAGGGCATGAGTAACTGAGAATAGAGCCTCCTGATCCATGGCAAACACAAAACAAAATACTAATTTCAAATTAATTAATACTACCTGTTGTATTTTCTCCCAATTCTAATCCAAGGGATGGATTTGTTAAAATTAGTTGGAATCTCTCATCTCTTTCAGGAATCTCATCATCAAAAATCTGAACATTAATATATTTATATCTTTCTCCATCAGCAAAATAAAGAGTCTATTAATGAAACATAGTATAGATATGTTTAAATACTGTATGTTGAAAAACAATGCATAAAAACATACAGAAAAATGTAAATTCTTTGTGACTTTTACATAGCATCTATAGAAATATTCAAAAATGTACAAGTCATCTTATAATAGCAATAGCACTTAGACACATATACCGCTTCACAGTGTTTTATAGCCCCCTCTAAGCAGTTTAGAGAGTCATCATATTTTCCCCAACAATCTGGGTCCTCATAATGATAAAATACGTACAATAAACGTAACTCAGTTACACATCCTAACATCTAACTGTTCTTTGGAAGTTTAAAGACCTATGTAAATGCATTTATCAACAAAGTGTTATACTGATTTTTTTTAAACTGAAAAGTATATTAATGAAGAAATGGAATAAACTTTGAAGCCTTCCTCAGCCCTAATATTCAGGGTACAATTGCTTACTCATTTCACTGAAACAAAACATTTGATGTCATGGAAAAATGATTTTCTGTGATGGTTTGTTCTTACCCTTGAAGAAAGATTAAAGTCCAGTCCCTGGTATGCTTCCAGATTCTGAGCATACAAGAATAAGGACACATTACCATATAATCCTCGGTCCCGGAATATCACTAATGTTAAGTTTACATTCAGTTCACTTATTTCAAACCTGAAGGAAAAAAGAAAAGTTACCTATTTATTTAAATAAATCATTTAAATTATTTAAATACTTATTGGCCGGCTAATCATATAGTTCTAGGTGGCTTAAAACAAATGGACATCCAAAATAAAAGCAAAACATTAATTTATCAAAAGCAAGATAGCAACCCTGATTCATTAATTATCACAGTCATATCATCCACTATGTGCAAAGGCAATATGGAAAAATGTATTTTATTGCTTTTCAAAATGATAGTAAATTATAGTATGGAAGGTGTAATTTTAACTCAGAGGAACAGCTGTTGAGGGGTAATGACCAAGAAAGCTTGCATCTAGACGCACACCCTTTTAACATCTCTGGTACAGTCATCTATAGCATCCCTTCCCAGTCTACATTTGTCAATCAGATGGATTCTACTTGGGCCATATTACCCTGGAAATAAGAAATATCCAAATTACAAAGGGCTTCAGAAGTGATAAGGAACTTTGAATTGGACCCAAAGCCTACAGCTACTTAATGAAGTGCACACAAGATTGGCATTATCCTGCTGTAGCATCTTCTATCATTCAGCGAGAGGGGGAGGAATGAGGGGAGGCTGAATTATGCACAAATTGTATCTTTAAGGGAAGCTCTATATAGAATGAATTGTAGTCCTCCAAATGTGAGTGATAAAAGAATGAATTACTGTATTGCTGCTAAAGCCTCCAAGAAAGATAGTACAGCCACTATCCCATGAATGGACTGAAGAATTTGGGAAATTCTTTAATGGAAAAAAAAGTTTTTCTTTCTCTCCTTACATTCCCACCCCACTGGCATAAATTTGACTGAAAAAGTCCAGACTTTTACAGCACATTTAAGGGGCCTGGAAAATGATGCAAGACAGAAAAGTTCAAACACCAGGATTGGTGGATGGATCCAGCTGAATAAAATCATATTTTTCAAAGGATATTCCCATAGTGCTTGGAGACTTGGAGCTTGATTATGCCAGAGGCTTGGTATATTACACCTATGGGTATTTGTTTATCATTTTGCATGTGTGAGGATTTTTCTTTTCCTACTCAGGCTCTAAGATACCTGACTCAATCTGCTATTATTCTTCTGCTAGAAGTGGGTGATTACTTGGTTCTCCAAATTGCATGCCTATTGTCCAGCAGGTTCTGCCCTTTGTGACCTTCATTTTGAAATGCAGTTTCTGATAGCCTGTTTCTTGAGTTGTAAAGTCAGAATTTGTTAAGTCCTGCTACTCTAATTTATAATCTGATTCATCAGAAATGCTGATAACATACATCCTTTTTCAAATGTTACCATTTATGTTAGCATTTTCATAAGCTTTTTTTTCTTACTTATCTCCTGAAAGTTATTATCACCCTTTACCTAATGTGTCTTGATGGATACTATAGTATTTTCTACACTTTTCTCAGCTGGATGCTGCCCAGTATTTGGTGGTGATCTCCCACATATCTGTTTAAAGCTACTCTGTCATTTTTTTACTGGAATGGACCAGCATCCTGGTTCCATTTTGGTTCAAGTAGCATTTCTCTCTCTTGTACAGATGTGTTCTCAATATTTAATATATGTAAAACACTCCAATTCATGCCACCATCTTATCTACAATTTGAGATCCTTGAAACTGCCTATAGCATTTAAATGTAAATTAGGTACATTCCTAATAAATGATACCTTGGCTATCCTGTACTACTTTTTTTTTAATTTTGTCACAACAATATACACAAGCATCAACATAAAATAACTACATATCATATAAGCATATATATGAGCAAAAGTATGCAATAACTATATTAATTTGATATAATGAAAGGAAACAATAGGACAGGAACGGTAGGCACTTTTGTGCTCTTATGCACGCCCATTATAGTCCTCTTAGGAATGGGGTGAGGTCAATATTAGAAAGTTTTTGGTTAAAGCTTTTGGACCATATTTGGCTTTTATGACTGGCTGACTACATTTCCTACTGCCTTTGGTGCCATCATGATTCACGTCACAAAAGGTTTCAGCTGAGCAAATTAACAATTGAAAAAAATGAAACATGAGCTGAAAATTAAACTTACTTTGTATTTTGCCAACTTATTACTCCTCTTGCTCCATCATTAACATCAATAATTATCTGTGCTGTTAAACCATCCATGTCTAAAAATAGCAAGAAAATTATTTTGCACAGTAATGTGGATCAATAAGTAAATATACAAGGTAAATTATTATTTGTAATATCAATTTATACATAATATTAACTAAGTATACTTCTTCCCAAATGCTCCTGGAAAAAAGTAAAATATTAATGAATAAAATTAATTACTTAATTAATTTTAAGTAATTAAAATTACTCAGAAGATAGAAATCTAACTATTCCTAAATATTCTCTGTGCTATCAATAATAAGCACAACTTAAACCTATTGGCACATTTTTTCTATTTATCTTGCAGTGAATTAACCCAATCAGTTCTATAGAAATGCAAAATGAAATTCAAATTGAAAATATTAGAATATACATTTTTGTAGCACCAGTAATAGGAAACATGATGTAACTTGGAAATACTGAACAAAACCAAATCTAATATACCAGCCTAAAGTTGATGAGGAATTATAAGTTGAAGTTTTGGGATCTAAAGCAAATGTTGGGGTTTTCTTCCCTTATATTTCCAAGGTTCTAACATCACACTGCTGTTTGCAGAGAACATGAATGAGATATGTACTAACGCTGTACGTGATGTACATGCCATTTTTTTAATAAAGTAATGACTGGTTGATTTAATAGATGTCCTATTGTAGAACAGCAATGTGGAAGCATGCATCAGCACACTCTTCCTCTACAATAAGCAAGATTTACTATTGGTAACTAATAAAAACGTACGTGACTAATCAAATTTACTTCTGAAATGCCATCGACAAGTCTACTGTTAGCTTTGTTTTTTTTAGAAAAGTATATTTTGGAAGCTTGCATAAAGAGAGTAACAAATATTTTATATGTATTAACATTGGTGCAAAATATTTTTTAAATGTACAATTTTGACAGAGAGATATAAAGAAATCATGAAAGTAAGTTGTGAGATTTCTACCAAGTCTGGGAGGAAAAGACGTCAAAGGATGTGTAACTAGTTTCACAGATGTTAGATTAATAAAAAAATATTCTTGCATTTCTGGAATATCATCCTGTAAAACAAAAAGACAACACAGGCTCATGTTATTGTCCACTTGAAAATTACTTCTAAATTAGTAGAAGTAGTTTACTTTGCACTTAAAGTATCTATTATGCACTATGTCTAACTACTATCCTCATTCCTAATGGAATTACTAGACCTGAAGAATTTTCATGTTATGCATATCAAATGAAATATTACAAATTTTAAAATAATATAATACTAGCCAGGCTTGTTTCCAATCGCACGATTTACTACAAGTACTGTAATCAGGAAATGAAACAGAAAATATATGGAACAATGCATTATTCATTTTAAAGATTATAAAATGTGGCACATGGTAGTGAAACCAGTGTAATGAAACAGATTTATTCCACTTGTATAAATCTAAGTTCTCTTTTTGTGATTAACTGTTCCTCTTGGATTTTTCCATCAACCAATAGAGCAAAGAATTTTCCCATGAACATTAGAAATTATGGCCTAAATCCTGCATTCATCAAAATCAAACTCTCTCTCTTTTTTCCCTTTACTGAGCAGAATTACAATTTACCTCTAGAATAGTAATATTTATGGTGGCTGTTGTTACACCTTCTTTCAAAAGAACTGATCCTGATATAGGTATATAATCAACTCCTGGTTCAGCATATGCCCCTTCTGTCCGATTTTTTAAACCAAGAAATTCTGAAATTGTTGTGTAGGTGACATTGACAACACCTGGTAAACATACAGATTTCAGATATTATTATAAATAAATACACCTATATTTTATAACGAACAAAAACATCAAATAATGATTTGTATAATATCACATATCTATGAATATCAGAGATGTGAGACATGTAACTAAAAGGGCAGTGTAATGAGCTTCTGTCCAGCATTATAGCTACATCTTTGACCTATATCAAGATGCTTCATTTGTCCATTATACTTGCTCAGTACCCATGCCCATGGAGTATGGTATTTCATGCCTACTGGGAGGCTTTTTAATTAAATTTTTCTGTAATAACTTTGTGTATTTTTTTCAAATATTTGCATTTTTCTAAGCTTGCTGTTTCTCGTTTGCAGAGTTATTATTTATAATATCAGAATGCTCTTAGAAAATTACAGCTAAGCTAAAGTGTAGCATTTAAAAAATGACTACTATATTTTGTATCTGCTTTCTTTTAATAGCAAAGTGAAATGTAGAGATTATGACATAATGATCACATAAATATATAAATATTACAGTATAATAATTTTAATTGCATTTAATTACATTAATTAATTTAATAATTACAGTAATAAAATTTTTAAGAAAATGTTGGATAACCATCTGTCTGAGATGGTGTAGGGTTTCCTGCCTGGGCAGGGGGTTGGACTAGAAGGCCTCCAAGGTCCCTTCCAACTCTGTTGTTATTATTATTATTATATACTAGTTTTTGGACATGTGCAAATATTTAGGTATTTGATATCTAGGATTGTCTACTTTCTTCCTTATATGTTAGGCAGGCCACTGAATGGTCAGAATTCTGCCGGTTAGAACTGCAAAAAAAAAGAAAGCACTGTCTTTTTGTTATGTTATGTCATTATGATATTTCTTCCATAAAAATTCCTCCTATTTTTTATCATTTTAGTAAAAGTTTAGAAAACCCAATATTTAAATTAAAATTTCACCAATTGTCAAACAAGGCTCTCCCAGCTTTTTCCATCATTTCTTTTCCACGTGAAAGGAAAAGCCATTTACAACATTGCAATTAACTACTTAGAGAATAGTGTACTTCAGTATATTTATGTATATGAATAAAAGAAATCTTGTTGGGTGCTAATATCTACACTCTAGCCACTATTGACACATGGTACCTAATGTACCTGCTCAGAACCAATTTAGCTCTTAGATTGAAAATATATCCCTTTTTCAGAGTTTCAGATTTATTTATTTGGATGTAATGCATTTTCTTCTGCTTTTATGACATAATACTGTGAAATATCACGGGTAAGAAAGTAATAATAAAGAAACTGCATATAGAAAAATATGTTTTAGAGCCTACACACTTCAATACACAAACCTAAAGATCCAAATTCTCTGTTAATGTAAAGTTGAATCGTCTTATTTTCCTCTTGGATTAATACAGTTCTAGACGAAGATGCAAAATTCAGAATGCCATATGGTTCATCACTAGCCTCTACTGTCAAAACTGCTTCATATCCTTGATGGTCCAAAATAGCACTGCCAGTAGAAGTGACGCCTAAAAATAAATTTAAAAATGATGTTAAAAAGCATGGTTCTCCACAGGAAAGTGCTCTTTAATTTAATAGAAAAAAATGTTTGGTGGTATGTGGCAAGATATTCCAATATGTTTTTCATAAAACCATGATCTATTAACTTTTACCATTCCACTGTTCTGCTCTCTGTGCACAATGATCATGACAGCATACATAGCAACTTTCCTCTTTTCCCCCCACATGAAATAATCACTTATTGGGCTAGAGAAAATGACTAGTTGGTTATATCATATTATGATAAAATATCACTATCCATAGCAGTATGAGATATACCCCGTTCCAGGGTGCAATGGGACGAGAATTTGTCCCAATACCAGAATGCCCTAAAACCGCCCCAGTGGTTGTGAAGGAGTGAAGGAATGGACAGACCAAACAAAGGGCATGTGGCAAGTAGTTAAAGAGGCATTGAATCATGTGGTGGCAAGTTACAAACAGCAGGCAAAAAAAAAATGAAGGCCACAGCCTATGTTCAAAGTGGGTCAAATGGTGTACCTGTCCACCAAGTACCTGAGACTAAACCTCCCTGGTAAAAAACGTGGACCTAAATACATAGGGCCCTTTCCTGTTGTCCAGGTGATAAATCCAGTGACAGTACAGCCTCGCCTGCCCAGGCTGCTGGGGAAGACCCCTCCAGTGTTTCACAGCAGCCTACTCAAGCCAGTCCGCATCTCAGCATTGAGGGGACCTGATATACCACCGGCATGGCCTGTTATGGGGGGACAGGACCACAATTTGAAGTGGAAGATATCCAAGATACAAGATGGCACAAAAGAAGACTCCAATATATGGTAGTATGATTTGCTATACATCTACAAGACAGATACCTTGAGTTTTAATATTATGCAGAATTATGTGATATTCTTTCTTTTCTTCAGGGATCTGATCATCCAGCAGGTATAAATAAATTGTTGCATTTAATGACTCCTATTTGTTAAAGCAAAAAAAGGACAATTATTTAACAACTATAATAGTACAGGTAGTCCCTGACTTACGTTTGTCCAGTGATTGTTCAAGAGTTACAACGGCAGTGAAGAAAGTGACTTATGGCCATTTTTCACACTTACAACCATTGCAGCATCCCTATAGTCACATGATCAAAATTCATATGCTTAGTAGCTGGTTCATATTTATGATGGTTGCAGTGTCCTGGGGTCATGTGATGTGGGGTCAGGTGACAAGCAAAGTCATTGGGGAAGCCAGATTCATTTAAAAACCATATTACTAACTTAACAACCGCAATGAGTGGCTTAACAATTGTGGCCAGAAAGGTCATAAAATGAGGCAAAACTTATTTTATAAATGTCTCACTTAGCAACATAAATTTTGGGCTCAATTGTGGTTGTAAATTGAGGACTACCTGTAAAACATTGAAACTCATTTCTACAAATCACATTTTCATTTACTAAGTTGTTTTATTACAAATAATACTAGGCTGGACCATTTTCTGAGAGGTACATTGAAAGGTCTTCCTTATTAAGAACATTCCATTATTAAAAGGCTCCTCATGGGCACAAAGTTACTGTGACATTCACAACTTAGCAGAGCCTGCAGGTTTTAGGATATAACAGACTAGCTGAATACCCATGCTCTGCTACAAAACTATGTGATCAGGCTTAATAAATCGACACTTACAGCTTGAAAATTAATGAGTAGTTATGATTGGCCTCTCCTCTCCCCTTCTGTCCTGCAGCCTTGCCCCACAGAAATCTCTCCTATCCTATCCCCTTCTCTCCCTCAGCCTTGCCCCATGGAAATCTCTCCTATCCTATCCCCTTCTCTCCCTCAGGCTTGCCCCACAGAAGCCTCCCCTATCCTAGCCCCTGCTTGCTGCTGTGAAAGTGAAAGTGAAACTGAAACTCCTCTCCTCTGCTAAAGAGTTTGCATTTGGAGCAGATTTCTTTTCAGGTGTGGAGGGGGAGTAGAACTCCTTAGCATCAGAGGGCTCTTTGGAAAGTGAAACTGTATTTGCTGTGTGAGCAAGAAGGAGACAGGAAGGAGCCTGGCGGTGGCTTAGCTCAATTGTTCTGTAGTAAAGCTGCTTGCTGCTGTGAAAGTAAAACTGAAACTGAAACTCCTCTCCTCTGCTTTTGTTTTGCATTTGGAACAAATTTCTTTTCAGGTGGGGAGGGGGAGTAGAACTCCTTAGCATCAGAGCATTTTAATCATAATATAGGAAATACTAATGCTCTGATGGCCATTTTGAAAAATCCTTTCTTAGTGAGCACCTAGAAGCCAAGAGAAACATAAGTGGCAAATTTCAAGTTTGTAGGTTTTGCACTTCTGGAGATTTTGTGATGATACGTGAGAGATATTTCACTTTTATATATATTTAGATTAATATCCAAATATTACCGTATATTTTATTCTAGCAAAAGCTTAGTGAGCTTGTAAAGGTACAGTGCTACACACTTAGAAATAAGTCCCACTGCATTAGTCTAAATATGGCTTACATCTGAGCGTATGTATAATTTTACATTGCAAATAAGGCAATAAAGTTGTCTGTCCATCTGTTCTCAAATCAAGTGCAACTATTCACACTTTCTTTTTATTATGGCATCTGAAGCAAACAAATGATAACTACCTCTAAAAAATAGAGTGTGCCAGAAATATTTTCAAAATTTTGTTCCAGATTATGTCCAACAATTTCCCAGTCAACAGTTACATTGCCAGCTCCTGGTGCAGTCCTTAGCACATGAAATTGTAACAGCTCTCCTAGAAATGAAAGAATACATAGTATCATAAGAAATAAAGGAAAGCCAATATCTTATTTGCACCTAAGACAATAGAAAGTTCTAAACAATTAGAATTTCCATTAGTTTGTTTCAAAGATAAAATATATGCCTATCTGATTAATCATTTCCATTATCTTGATTTGCTGTTAAATGACTGTAATATATGTAAATCAGAAAAAAACTGCAACATCTTATCTGTTTAACTCCTTACCTACCTACTTACCTTTTATTTAACTGTAATAGCTACTGTAGAATAGCTGACTTAAATAAAAGAAAAAATATTATCAGCAAACGCAAAGAATGTTCATCATCATATATTGCTCAAGTATTAAGGTACCGTATATACTCGAGTATAAGCCGAGTTTTTCAGCACGTTTTTTGTGCTGAAAAACTTCCCCTCGGCTTATACTCGGGTCTATACGGCTTATACTCGAGTTTTTTTTTTAAAGCCCTCGGCTTATACTCGAGTATACGGCTTATACTCGAGTTTTTTCTTTTTCACATTTTACCGGACGGAAGCCCTGCCGGTGCAGTGAGAGGGCGGGGCGGGGGAGCCGCCAGCCTTCTCAGCTGAGGGAGGGAGGGTTTCCCCAACCGGTAGGTGCCTCATTTCCCACCCTCGGCTTATACTCGAGTCCCCAGTTTACCCCAGTTTTTGGGGTAAAATTGGGGACCTCGGCTTATACTCGGATCGGCTTATATTCGAGTATATACGGTAAATGTTTGTTGTATTTACTATACAATTGCAGTATATTTCATCAAGGATAAAAAACTCCAGCCTTTTTCTCATTCATGTATTTTGAGGTCTGTCAGAATATGGAGAATTGGTGATAAGCAGAAGTATAAAACTGTGCAATTACTCACATACTGTACATTTGTATATTATTCATATACAATATTAATTTCTAGGGACAGAAAAAATTTCTAAGGGATAAATTGATCAAACGAAGGCAAATAAATTGGTCAAATTCTTCTTTCTGTTTTTCCAAACAATAAATTGGTGAAATTGAGAGAAAGCCTAAACTTAGATTAATATTAATAGCTCACAAAGAAAGGGAAGTGAAAATGGAGATGAACCCACCTTCATGAGCAATTACAGATCTTGAGGATGTTTGAAAACTAAGAATTCCTGCTACGTTGTCATTGGCCAAAATCACCACTGTGACAGTATCTGAACTGGGTAAAATACGGCTACCACCTTCAGTGTGGGTCAAAGTGATCTGAATGCTTTCATCATCTTCGGGCTCTGTGTCGTCTAGAATAGTCAAAGTGACAGGCTTTTTTGTCTCACCTGATAAGAAAAATTAGAGCACTTTATGATTATGTAGCAACTTTTCTAATAAGAACACGTATTTCATTTAGATAAACAAAGAAGCTTTCTAAATACAAGCATATAAACAAAGCAGCTCTAGCATACAGTACTATTTAAAGCTGTTCCTTTATATTCCTTTTATCAATGATGTGTCTTAAAATTCTCCTATGAATTTTGGAAAAAGTAGTGTGAAATCCTTTTTACACTTTGCATTTAAGTGGCATAAAATTTTTATATTTAATGAGTTTAAAATGCTGGAATTCAAACTATAATGTATGGATGATAACCTTCAGACAGATGTCATGTGTATTTTCCTTACAAACTTCCTGTAAGTCATTATAAAGCTTGATATATGGCAATGATTGTACCGCATAGTAGCATATTAAGTTTTCATTAGAGGAGTCTCTCAAATTCCTTACCTTCTGCAAAAATCAGGACTTCTCCATCACCTATAAAATCCAGATTTGGGGTAGCCATGCCACCACTAATACTCCATTCAACCATCACCTGTCCCAGACTACCTTCTGTTCTATGTATCATCAACTGCACTGTATTCTGAGGCCGTTCTTGTACTTCCACATAAAGACCATTCTCAGATGTATAGGAACTGATGCTATAAATTACAAACACACCAAAAGCATCCCCATTCATTAGTATGGCAACTGTAGCAGTGTTTGGTTGCCCTACGACTGGTTGATTTTCAGTGCTGGCAGTGACATTCATCAGCACAATTTGTAACAAAGAAATGGCAAACTTCTCATCCAGTTCCGGAAAATCATCAGGTAATATGGAGACTGTGAGGTTTGCAAATTCTTCTCCTTCTTCCATAATCACCCACTGGCTGGTAACAGACTCATAGTCATTATTAGCAATTGCTTGCGTACTGAAAATAGCAGTTAAAGTAGTAAGATTTTTCTTGTATATCCAGAATCCTGAGTTGTTGGTTATTGAGCTACTCCAAGATACCACCCAAAAACATGATGGAATTTCTGAAGTACCAGAGAAATAAAAAGCTGAGCAGGCCTGCTCTTTCAAACAAAGAATAGCACAAGCGTAGAGAGAATTATTGGCTAGTGAAAGATTCACTCTGGTCACATGACTCTCATCTGGAATTCCTTGTATAGGTGCTTCATAATAGCATAATACATCCCGTCCTTGCTCTTGTACAAGAGTTGTGAAATCAATGTCTGAAGTGCTGTAAAATATCTTCAGCTGACCAAATCTTCCACCACTACAAATTAAATAAATGACAAATTAAATAATGATTAAACAGTTTTCTTGATATAGTTATATTGTTATAGTTAAATTTGAGGAGGTGGGAAATGCAAAAAAATGAAAAAATAAAAACAAAGCAAAGTTTTGAACTCTTACGTTTTAAACAGGATACTTTATAGAAAGGGTGTCTTGCTATAAAGTATCCTGTCCATGGGCTAGATTTGGCCCACGGGGTGCTTAGACCTGGTCCATGGGGCCACTCTAGAAATAGCAACAGACTGGCCTGAGGTACCTCTGCCAGTGAAAATGGAGCTGGGGGGGGGCATATGTGCCCCTCCTAAGCTCTGTTTTCGCTGGCAGAAAGTTGCAGGAGGCTGTCACAACCAAAAATGGAGCTCGGGAGCCTGTTTTCGCTAGCGGTGTTTTATATCTATGGGAGGTATATAAATAAATATTACATACATTTTATATCTAAAATATATCTAATATATTTTATTCTATATGTATCTACTAATGCTTACAAATCAGGAATATACACAAACACATAGATACATTTAATTAAAATTAATATATGATGCACACTATTTGAAAAATAATATTACAATCAGTAGGAATTAATGCTTTCAAGGAAACATTCATGAGATAAGCTGCAGAATCCTCTTCCTTGCAGCAAGCTTTTTACATGCCTCAAGCAGTTTCAGAAGCGATTACGGAAAAATACTTTAGAATCTCTTCCTACAGTTCAGGTTTTTGAGTTTGTGTTGTTTTACTCAAAAAGATTGCCTCATTCTTATGTACAAACAGAGTTTTCTCCATTAAACTATAAATTGTAACATATTGCCATAAATAATGTGTTACAAAGAAACAAAATAGTTATTAGCCATAACCTAGTAGGTATTAGGATATTAAACAGACCTCCTCTTTACTGTTATGTTTGCAGTTGAACTTCTCTCCAATGGCTCTTGAATACGATACAAGTTTTGTTGAAAGCATACTGTTCCATATGGCTTATCATTGGCAGGAATTACAACATTTGCCACTCTATCTAGTCCAATAGTACCTCCATTGGAAGCCTGGGTTAATTCCACTCTGATAATCTGTGATGTATTTCAGACAAACACTTAGTTTGGTGCAGAAAAATATCATTAGCTCTATGGTTTGATTCCAAAATTAAACATGGCCCCAAAATTCCTAAACAAATATGTAAGTTCTTATTGAGATTTCAAGGTATTAGCAATTTAAAATATAAATTTCTCTCAAGCCTTTGCTCAAGAAAGTTCTAGTGATACAGAAGGAAACAATTTTCACCCCTGCAGCAGCTCAGTGTAGTTTTTGAAAAATTGTTCTAGATGGTAAGAGACCTAGAGATCAGCATTCAAGAACTGGGAATTCAGCAATTATTTTACCCTAGCAAAACGTTTTCTGATTCCTGCTCTCCGCACAAATCAATGGAAATTTCCTTTTTCAATAGCATTATTATCATTATTATAACTATCATCACCATTATTCCATAGTATTGCATTTTCACAAGTCCAAAATTTGTACTTATGGTTTTTATAAACAAGACTTTAAAAAGAAAACACACACAGAGACATAGTTCTTCTTTTCACGTTTTGTCTTATTTCTCAGCTTACCTCTTCAATTTCTGGAACATCATCATTCAGAATCTCTAATATCAAATTCTTCATGGTTTCCCCAGGGGAAAATTGAATGTTGCCTAAGAAGACTTTCAAATCACTGGCAGCAAATTGCCCATCAATAGTAGCAATCCATTCAACAGTCACATTGCCAAGTGTTCCAGCATTTCGAATAACTGGCAGATCTATCAGCAGTGTATTGGCTTCAGGTTCTTTGACAACTATATTAGTGGTCTGGAAAACTAACAACATGAAACTTTATTTTTTTTCACTGTAATTTATTTTTTCTGTTTGTTACATACTTTTAATACATATCTTAAATAGAAATTAAATTTTTATAATCAAAGTTAAATAATCAATAGATTTTTAAAGCTACTGCATATTATAATTTTGAATAGGTCTTCCTAAATTGACAATCAATGCTTGTATTGTCCACTTCAACAGCATTAGAGCAAAAGTGAGGGGATCAGTGGAATCCCAGCATCAGAGATGCAGGACCTGCATTTTTGCTGCCCAAGTTAACCTCATCCTCATTCAAGCAAGAGACAGCAGCAGAGTCCACAGAACAGAATATGATAACATTCAGGTAGAGACAGTACTGATGAATCTTATACAAATGTCTTTGTTTAATAATCTCTCTTTAATGGAACTTGAAGAATAGGAAAATGAAAAGATTCATAAAATGTTTCCAATCCAATTCTAAATAGTATTAAAGAATTTCTGTGCTGGACCAGAACGCTAGTTAGCTGAATCTTTCTCCAACTATTGGTTAACAAAAATAAACGATGGTCTATATCCTTAATATCATTGCATTTAAATATTTATATTCTAATTGCTTGAGGTGAATAAGAAAAATACAAACCTTTTAATTAGACTAGAAGACCTCCTAGGTCCCTTCCAGCTCTATTCTATTCTATTCTATTCTATTCTATTCTATTCTATTCTATTCTATTCTATTCTATTCTATTCCATTCCATTCCATTCTCCACTCCACTCTAATTTCATCAGATCCCTGTGAAGTAGACTAAGAAGTAAGTTTAAAATAGGGTCTGCTCTTGCTCTCTCTCTTTTGTTTTATATTCATCTTGCTTTTGTAAAGTCTTATGTAATACCACAAAAGGATATCTGATATCACAGAGTGCACAAGAGGCTAGATTAAGATTTAGGGAAAGGAGGCAGAGAGGGGAGTAGAGAGAAGCACTAAAGTTTTCTTTCTCAAATCACAGTAGTTCTCAAAAGATAAAAAGGGATTACATGGGCTGTAATCTTTAGTTTAAGTCTTAACTTTTAATTGTAAAGTCCGGTGTGAGAGTATTGACAATAATCTACAGTACTTTATCATGGTTTCTGAGGTAGTGTCTTCAAAAAAGGAAGAAGTGGCCAGTTGTAAGATAAAATATTATGAAAAGAAATACTGTTGAGATGAAAGGTAGATTTAAATTTATTAATTAAATTTATTATTTTTCAATTCATAGATGGTTTTATTAATATTTAAATGCCACCTTACCAAAAGATCCAAATGGATCGTCCGAAGCCTCAATAGTTATAACTGCCTGAGTTAGACTCCCGAGTTGTGCTCCACCTGTTGTCTGATTGAGCAGCTGCACAAGGAAGGACTCCTCCCTTTCAGGGTTAATATCATTAATTATATAAATTGGCACCGCTTTGCTGGTCTCTCCTTCTAGTAAGACAACATCTGAAGAAGCTACGCTGTAGTCCTCACCTGTGTATAACAAAGATGCCTATTCAAAAACTTGATACTATTTCTTTATATTATTTGAAATTCAGGTCTGATGAGCAGAATCTATGAGAAAAGTTGGAGAAGAATACGCTTGAAACAATACCAACTATTTTATCCTATAAAAACATTTGGCATTAATGTTTTTAGCCATTCCACATTGCTACAACCCAAACTTTTTTTGAAGAGATAATGTTAGCACACATGGTCTACTGAAAACAGGTACCCAAAATAGTATGCATATAGATAATTGGTATTGTCTGCTCTGAATTGTTTTTTTCAAAAGCTGACATGCCTTATCATCAAATTGATTTGTTTTACTATGAGAACAATATAACTGGATCTCAGGTTAATTAACACAGTAACAGGCTACTTGCAAATTTAAATCAAAACTTATGATAGAATGATCGTGTAAAACCTGAATTCAGCAAAAGACCATATGTGCTATTCTATATGTGTTTATTTTGCTTATTCCAAGTTGAAACATTTCTATATCTTACCACATTATAAAGCCATATTGGCAGATATCAGAATGAAGTAGGTAGGTAAACATTTCAGTCACCTGTCAAAAAAGGCTTCCTGCCTCATCTACACATTGAGATGGATCAATGAGATGCATCAAGAGGGAAGCTTGACCATGTATTTAAAGTGTGCTCCCCAGTTCAGATCTTTTGCTTCAATGTATGGAAGCAGTTAACAAAAATGAGTGATGGGAACAGACCAATGAACACAACTCCATTTTATCATTGATATACAGTAGTTTGAACTGGATGAGCAACAAATGCTCAAATAACAACAACAAGAACAAAAAAATTTCTGAACATGCTTAAGGATTCTATGACATGCAGGCATATATAAGGCTTTCTGATACTACAGTGGAACCTCTGGTCTTGAACACTTCTGACCACGACCAAATCGGGTTCCCACCAAAAAAATCATATTCCCCACCCCCACCCCCGTGGCCAGTTTTCCCTTCCATGCCATTTTTTTTTGTAAGCTTCAAATTTCCAAAATTATTTATTTTTAATTTATTTATTGGATTTTTATACCGCCCTTCTCCCGAAGGACTCAGGGCGGTTTACAGCCAAAGATGAAAACATAAACATAAACAAACATTAAAAGCTTATTAAAAAACCAATTCTAAAAATTTGGCCAAATCAAATTAAAAACCAACATAAAACCATCATAAAACCCCAATTTAAAAGTTTCGTTAGGCTAGCCCCGCCCGATGAAATAACAGAGTCTTGAGCTCGCGTTTGAACGTTCGGAGGTCGAGGCAACTCATTCCAAAGGGCAGGGGCCCCCACAGAGAAGGCCCTCCCCCTGTGGGTCACCAGTTGACATTGTTTAACTGACGGCACCCTGAGGAGGCCCTCCCTATGGGAGCGCACATGCCGATTAGGTTTGGGTCACGACCAAATCGGGTTGTGACCAAAGTTATGGAACGAATTATGGTCGTGACCAGAGGTTCTACTGTATAGTATTCTTGCCATTTGCTTATAGCTAAAGTATGTGTACACTGTTGTACATTTTTGCCATCGCATTGTAATCTCTTCACTCTCTTACCAGCAGTTGCTGTAATTGGCACTGCTCTAAATTTCACAGAAACATCTGCAAAGATTCCTCCAGTCCTTGTGACATTGATTATTGGTCCAATATAATTTTCAGGTACTTGGACAGCTGGTGCAGAGAGCTGTAATGTTCCAAAAGCATCATCATTGGCATTGATAATTATATGAGCAATTGTATCAGTGGTAGATCCAAGGCGAGGAGAATCTGAAACTGAAATACAGAACAATTTGAAGGATTTCCAATTTATTTTCTACAATAGCAATACATTAGAATTTCACAATAAAATAACAATCTTATATCTACTGTTGTGGAAAGGTAAGCAATGATTTTGAAGGACATTTGTTTCTGATTTGCAATAATTATAGCAATGTTACCTGCACAGTCCAAATAACCATTCATATACAGTATAAAGAGAGAAAGGAAGATAAATATGGAGGGTGAGGGAATACAGGAACAAAGCAATATTCATGGTTTATTTCCATTGGATTATTACCAGATCAGAATTTCTAAAAATACCAGCATGGATCTTGTAACTTCAAGGCTAATAGAAATAATTTCATTTCTTTATCAATGTGGTATGTATGTTATGGAAATGTGGTGAGGATATGCACATCCCAGTCTACATTCTCTGCTCTAGCTTCAATTATTACTTTCCTCTATTATTCAGTTGTTTCTACTAGACAGCTTTTGTTTTACAGTAAGGTGAATCTGTCATTAATCAGCAGCAGATTTTACAATTGGATTTGCCGTGGTTAAAAACAACCACCCAAGACACAGAATAGTCATGGTTATGTGTGACAATGTGTAAATGAGAGAGTTAATCTTGATTTTTGGTGACTAGTCCATCCATTTTTGTTGGCAACTTTTTCAGAATGATTGCCTTCTTCCTAGGGCTGAGAAAGAATGGCCCAAAGTCAACTTGCTGGCTCTATGCCTATGACAGGACTAGATTTTGTCAGTCCTAGCTCAGTGCCTTAACCATTAAACCAAATTGGTTTTAGCCATGTATAATGTTGCTAAATATAGTTTTGTAAAGAAAATATAATTTTGGGTTTTGCATTAAACATTACTGAACAAAAGACAGAGTTAGCCTTACTTGGCTGATGATTGACTTCTCCTATTAAAGTAGCACCAAGAAGCTCAACAAATACAGATTCCGATTGTTCTGGTTCATCATCATCCAGAATAGGGAGGTGTAGTGTAGCTTCACTTTCATTGGCTGGAAGGATTACAAATCCTGAAATGGGCAGATAATCTTCTCCCAATGTTGCCCTTGCAATATTTGATGGCAAATAGAGTGAATCATCTTCGTCACACACAGTTCTATATGTAACCTTGACTACTCCCAAATGACCTTTCAACCTTACTATTGTTAGGGTGACATTCTTGGTTTCTTCCTCAACTTTAATTGGCCTATTTTTTCCAGAGAAAACCAATAATCCATAAGGGTCATCATTTGCAAGAATAGTCAATGTAGCATTTGTGTGAACTCCAAGCCGCCCATGTGTAACATTAATGATATAAACTGAAAATGTCTTGTCTAGTTCTGGAATTTCATCAGGCAAAATATGTACAGTTAAATTTGCTTTCCTTTGCTCTACGTGGAATGTTATGTTGCCACTTGTTGCAGTCACATCGTCAGTATCATTTGGCACCATGAACCAATATAACATCACCTGGGACAATGCACCATGATATCTAATAACCTGAAAAGCAAAGCAATACTTCATCATTAGTGTATCATGTAAGACAAATAACTAAATCAGTTAGCTAGACAAAGGTTCCTGTGCAGTGGTGAAATGTAAAATTTGTTACTACCAGTTCTGTGGGCATGGCTTGGTGGTGGGGTGTAATGTGACTGGGTGGGCATGCCCAACTTTTTTTTTTTTTACTTTTAAAAGCATATTTTCTACAACCTCTTCAGCCAAGAGGTTGTAAAAAAATGCTTTTAAAATCCTCTGACAATCAGGCAACTCAGCTGGAATCGTCAGAGGCTTTGAAAAACCTTTTAGGTTGTAGAAAAAATGCTTTTAAAAGGCTCTGACAATCCCAGATGAGCCGTGGGATCATCAGAGGCTTTTTTTCTACTTTTAAAAGCATTTTTTCGCCCGAAGAAAAAATGCTTTTAAAAGTTAAAAAAAACAACTCTGATGATCGCACGGCTCAGCTGGGCATTGTGGGGGCAGGGATTTTTGCTACCTGTTCTCTGAACCAGCCACTGCCATCGCTACCCGATTGGGCAATCCAGTCCAAACCAGGAGCATTTCACCCCTGTTCCTGTGCCACTTTACATATTACAGACACATCTTCACAATTTTAATCAGCAAAATGAATTTGAGACAAGATTTATACGCACTCATCAGCTTTTATAATATTTCTGCTATACAGTCATAATTCCCTGTCTCATGATCTTTGTATATAATTATCCTGTCAGTCTTGCATCTTGATACTGAACTGGAGTATCACTAATATGTGTGCTATAAATGAGTAAAAGATAAGGAATTTCCAATTTCCTGTCATAAAACCCAAGTATCCCTGCATATTAGAGGGAAGGGGAATAGAGATCATGACAACTACAGCTATCAGCAAAAGAAATCCTATTTTTGAAAAAAAAAAAGAATATAGCCATGGAGGATTTCCATAACAAGTAAAGTATGCAAACTCAAGAGCAGTATATGGAACTACATCTGTAGACCTCAAATGTGATGATTCCTCTTCCATCTTCAGGTTCCATTCCACTGAGAAAGAGGGATTCAGCACCGAACTCAAAGACGCCATGTGCATCATCAGAGGCTTCAATAGTCACTATGATATGAGATGCTATTCCCAGATTGCCTACTGATATCAAGGACAAAAATATATATCATACATTAATTCTGACAATTGGATCACATATACTATACAAAGTTTAATATCCTGTATAAAAATAAATGCAACTGAATTGAAACAGAAGTATGGTTACTTAATTTTCCCAAAAGGTTTGAATTGCAACCCAAAACACACAGGTAGGTCTAGACAAAAATTATTTAGCAAAGGCAGCTTTTCTACCACAGCATTTATCTAATATTGAAAATCTTCTTCCAGAGGTTGAAAGATACTAAATGGAGGTATTTCAGAGGATACCCTTTTTCCTAATCAGTTGCTTAATTCATTCAGCAAGTTTCCCTGCCTTTTCTGGGTCTGGGGAAGAACTAGGGGACAGAAGTAGGGGACAAACAATCTGTCAGCTTTGAATAAGAAGCGGGAAAAAGGCTCTTATTAAGGTATGTTCGTACATTACTGTACAGTTGTTTTTAAAGCAGTATTTAACATGTGCTGACTTCAACTTGCAGCATTCTGCAGCCAGAATGCTGGGAGTTGAAATCCGCACATCTTAAAGGTAAAGGTAAAGGTTCCCCTCACGCATATGTGCTAGTCGTTCCCGACTCTAGGGGGCAGTGCTCATCTCCGTTTCAAAGGCGAAAAGCCAGTGCTGTCCGAAGACGTCTCCGTGGTCATGTGGCCAGCATGACTAAATGCCAAAGGTGCACGGAAAGCTGCTACTTTCCCACCAAAGGTGGTTCCTATTTTCTACTTGCATTTTTTATGTGCTTTCGAACTGCTCGGTTGGCAGAAGCTGGGACAAGTAACGGGAGCTCACCCCGTTATGTGGCACTAGGGATTGGCAGAAACTGGGACAAGTAACGGGAGCTCACCCCGTTACGCGGCACTAGGGATTTGAACTGCTGAACTGCCGATCTTTCGATCAACGAGCTCAGCATCTTAGCCACTGAGCCACCACATCCTTCAACCGCACATCTTAAAAGTTGTCAAATTTGAAAAACACTGTTTAAAACAGTGAACCATACTTCTGAGACAGGGGAAAACTCCAGAAATCACTGCTTACCATATTGATGGACAGGAGGAAGGAAGTAGAAATCACCATCACCACTACCACTGCCACCATTAAAGAATTCAGAAACTTTAAAAAGACAAAGATACACAATACACATATATAATGCAGATGATAGACAGCATTTCAAAATAATTGGGACAAAGCAAACAAAGAAGATAAACTTGAAAAAAATTAAGAGAATTTCAAAACCTTAAGGAAAATTACTAAAAGCCAAAGATGATGCTTTTTTCATTAGCTACCTGTATCAACTATCTTTAACTAAGAGTGACAGATACTTGATAAGTGAAAAAAGCAAAGAAACTGGAAAAGGCAGAATCTATAAATCAAAATTCTCTGAATTAGTAAGTTCTGGAAATAATGCTAGAACAAATAAGGGTTTTCATTTATTTACAAAGTAGACTTCCTCAAACTGAGCTTAACTCCGTGCAGTTTTCTTTGCAACGAAGCAGAATTGCTTTCACATTGCTTTCATCTTCTTGTGTTTTTACTTCACAGTCTAGTCTATACAGTCCAGGGATTTCCTAGGGGTGTCTCAGCTGCCTTTTTAACCAGGTTAGATTTTTTTAAAGATCAGCCAAGAAAACATTCGGCAAAAGAAGTTTCTGTGCAATAATATTTTCATAGCATCAGAGGTAGACAACTATAGGAACTGGCTTTGGTTCTGGGGTTTCCCCAAAGCTATTGAATACTTGTTATTTCAAGTTTTGGAGCAGCTTCAGATAAACACGTGTCAGATAAAATGAGGGTTTTGACACATACTCTACTACCATGGTACCTGACAACATATACTATAGGGTAGCTAGTTTATGTGGAGTATTTTATTTAGCAACAATGAAGATATGCAGCTAATATTTTCAAAAGAAAATTAAAAATCTAATGCTTTTTTAAAAGGAAATTCAAGTTATTTTTGAAAAGAGTTTTGCCAGAATAAATTAAATATAAATAAATTTCAGTCTCCAAAGAGACAGAATGTGTTAGTATTATTCCATGAGCCTTTACCTGCCCCATCTGGATTCAGCAATTCTACTTTAAAAGCCTTTTCCAGCTCAGGGATAGAATTATCTGTAATGTTGACAAGAATGTGCTTGTATCTTTCTCCTGGCAGAAATTCCAAGGTCCCTGTAATTGCCTGCAAGAGAAAATATATATTAAAAGATCCACATGAGACCGCCATATGTCAAGCCATCAATTACTTGGGACAGGTCCATGGTTGCCATGGAGGCCACAAACCTCTGAGCCACTTTGGACTTAGCCTCACAGGGTGTCAAATTAAAAACCCCAGGCACTAACAGCCTACGGAACTCTATGGCCAATCCAGCCATGAAATGTAGAAGCTGAGGCAAGAATCCCATTGGTAGCAGGGACAGCAGTATACTAGCAGCAATCCCAACTATTCCCTTTACTCTGAAACATTGATACCGTAAGTACAGATTGGATATACTATTTAAATAGTAGGATAGGGTGCGCAACTTAGGTGTCCTCCTGGATGAACGGCTGTCGTTTGAAGATCATTTGACGGCCGTCTCCAGGGGGGCCTTCCACCAGGTTCGCCTGGTTCGGCAGTTGCGCCCCTTCCTTGATCGGGATGCCTTGTGCACGGTCACTCATGCGCTCGTTACCTCTCGCTTGGATTATTGTAATGCTCTCTACATGGGGCTCCCCTTGAAGTGCACTCGGAGGCTTCAGTTAGTCCAGAATGCAGCTGGTGATAGAAGGAGCTCCGCGTAGCTCCCATATAACACCGCTCCTGCGCAGACTGCACTGGCTACCTGTGGCCTTTCGAGTGCACTTTAAGGTGTTGGTTACTACCTTTAAAGCGCTCCATGGCTTAGGGCCTGGGTACTTACGGGACCGCCTGCTGTTACCACATGCCTCCCACCGACCCGTACGCTCTCACAGAGAGGGACTTCTCAGGGTGCCGTCCGCCAAGCAATGTCGGCTGGCGGCCCCCAGGGGAAGGTCCTTCTCTGTGTGGGCTCCCATACTCTGGAACGAACTTCCCCCGGGTTTACGCCAAATACCTGACCTTCGGACATTCCGTCGCGAACTGAAGACACATCTTTTTATTCGCGCGGGGCTGGCTTAAATTGATTTTAACAAATTTTTAAATTCTTAGTATTTAATTTTAAATGGGGTTTTTTAGCTTATTATATATTTTACTTCTCAGGCCAATTTTAAAATAAGTTTTTTAACTGCATTTTAAATTTGTATATTGTACCGTCTGTTTTATTCTTGCCTGTACACCGCCCTGAGTCCTTCGGGAGAAGGGCGGTATAGAAATCAAATAAATAAAATAAATAAATAAATAAATAATAAACTCATACAGATGAAGCTAACTGGCCTCTATCAACCCTTTTATAGAGCTACTCATATACCTGATAATCTTGAGGGCTGAATGCTGTTAGTGCAACTGTTCTGTATTGTGCCACAATTGTCCCAAGTAAGCCTTGTGCTCGAACAACAAGCAAGCTGACTTGCCCTACTTCTTCCTTGACAGTAATGTGGGGTGCTGTCGTGGCTGAAAGAATGATTTCATCAGTATCTGAAGGAGGCTGCCCAACAGAGAACTGCAACAAACCTGACAAGTGAAAACATGTATTATTTAGCCTTAAGTGCAGGCAAAAAACACTTATTAATAAAAATACATTTGTTTCTGATACATAAATTAATATATAAAGATCCATGTCCATTTGGACAGGGCTACACATGAATCTGAATCATACTGAATCTGCATACAGCTATGGGAAAATATGTTAAAGTATGGGAAAATATGTTAAAATATGTAATTTTGCAATCGGATAATAAATTCCAGCAAAAAAGATTACTGGCTTTCTCCAGTTGGCATAGGCTAATAGTGAATAATTATGCTAATAATTAGCAGACATTCTACATTGTGTCTGCTATTCCATGTTTTCTCATTTCAAGATAACTATTTTCTCTCTTGAAAAGGGAAACATGGAAAAGCAGGCACTATGTAGAATGTCTGCTGATTCTTAGAGATGAATTGTATAAATTATTTAAATAATTATTTATAGGAATTAATTAAATCTATGTATACATTTATCTACAATATCTATCTATCTATAACGATATAAAGCAACTGTTCAAAGAGCAAAACAATAATAAATGATATACTGTATATATGCCACAGGAGGCAAGCCACAGGAAGTTACATCCCAGAATGGGACAACTTGCCGCAGTCAACTCACTACAGCCAATTTGCCACAGCCAACTCGCAGTGGGACAACTCACCATGGTCAACTCACTATAGGACAACTTGCTGCTGCTCTTGGATATAGCTGATGCTTCCAACACTAATAGAAATTGCATCACTGCATCCTCCAGTGGTGCTTCATTCTATAATATGAATCCCTGATTTGAACCTAATAGCCAGGTGGTAATACTAATGTGGCCTGGATTACAAGCACAGATGGAAGAGGACTGGGTTACCCAAAAATCTATAACACTGCATTGATAAGGCAGTCTCTAATGGCCTCTTTTGCAGACCAAATTTACATTTTCTAAATCTGTGTTTCTCAACGTTGGCAACTTTAAGATAGGTGACTTCAACTCCCAGAATTCCCCAGCCAGCAAAGCTGGGTTGAAGTCCACCCATCTTAAAGTTGCTAAGGTTGAGAAACACTGTTCTAAATAATCGACACTTCAATCTCAGCAACATCTCCTTCCCTATAGATTCCATTAATTAAGCTGCAACTTCCCCCACCCCTTATCCCTTTAACTGTTAAATCTGTGTCTGACACATATTTGTTTTGGGGATAGGGTGGGGAGACGATGCATTTTAATCAACAAAGAATGATTCCTCATATATTTATTCAGCTTTAAAAAAATTCTTACATACTGTCACTGATTTTGATGGAACACAGCCATATATAAAACTAAATATAATAGTTTATTTAAAATTATCATGGTTTAGGAAAAATTTTGCTAGATAGTATGATTTGTGCCTGTTTTATTAAACACAGTAGGATACGTAGCTAGTTGAACAATGGCTGTAATTTTACAAGGTTTCCATGTTATGTTTAGTCTTCTGTCTGAAATGCTGTGAGAGTTAGGCAGGTGTTTTATTCTTAGTAACATACAGCACTGGATGAAGAATGCTAAATAATTCAAAAGTCTTATATTAACGCATTAATGTAGCATTATGTTGCAGACCAGCAAACTATCTATAGCATATACAAACCGTCTACATCGTGAATGCTATATGTGAATAATTATACAATAATCTGTACAAATTAAGTATAAAATTTAAGGTGTGAACACTACTCCTATAATTATTACCATAGGGATGATCACTAGCTTTGACAGTGATGTAAGTAGTTTCCTTCTCTGGATCAATGCTAGCTCCACTGGTTGGGGTTGAACCTGTTTTTCCATCTCCGGTAACTGCAGATACTAATGTCACCTGGAAAAATTCTTTTAGTTCAGGTATATCATCATCAAGTACATGCAAATTCAGAACCTGGGACAGGAAGTGATAGGATAAAGATACAGACAGAAACCCAAATTAAATATAAGTATTGTCATTGCATTTTAAAAAAGCAAATCCAAAAGTGTAAAAAATTTTACATAAACATTGTTGAATACATGAAACTCTAATTTCAATGTCAGAAGAATATATTACAACCAATTTTAAAGGTATATTAACCTGACAAGTTTTTCTAATGGAGTCAAGAGCTCATTGGTCAACAACCATTAGGTTATCCCAGGGGTGTCAAACTTGCGGCCTGTGTGCCGGATGCATCACATGCTGGCCATCCCCACCCCCAGTTTAATGAAAGGGGAAAAAGTCATGATATGTCACGTGATGACAACGTGATGCTGTGAGTTTGACACCCCTGGGTTATCCTATCTCAATACTTAAAAACTAATGCAAATAAAGCATTATTTAAAAAGCTGATAAAGGAGAAATTTAAAAATGAACAACATAAGGCAAAACTGTTAAATACAGCATTAACTATCATTCAAATTTAGGAATACTTAAAAGAAATATAAACAGAAAAAAATAAAGCATGCAAAATATAGTTTAAAAACTCTATTGTGATTTTAAAAGGTTTGGGAAAATTAAGGATATATACATTAATAAAAGAACGTTAAAATGGATATCAGGCAAGCTATTTTAGATGAATGTTTAGGATCATAGAAGATACAGATGTCAAAGGGTACTTCCCTAAATTTTACAATCATTTATTTTTTAAAAAATACACAAAATTTAGTGTTAATATGATAAAAGTCTTACAGAGACTATCTAATACTTCCTGTTCTTTGAAAATATTTTATAGCATTTCTACTCTAAATGTTATTCATCATTCATTTAAGTGTAAATAAATAAAAATAACTACAAATTAGGTACATTGGTAACTAGTACAATGAACCTTCAGTTAAAGCCAGAAATATACCAAAATTAGTTTGCATTCTGGAAAATAGATTAGAAAAAAATATTATCCAAATTTCAAAGCAGCAATGCGTAACAATTATATTATTAACTTGAAAAGGAATGTATGATTTACCTCTGATCTCTGGAAAGGAAGGAATGTTACCATCCCACTACTGTTAGCAAAGTCAGTAACAGTATTATAAACCCCATAAGAATCAATCTGAGAAATAGTGTAATACACAAAAACAGAATCCAAGGCCCCTCTGGTGCGTTCCACTACACAAGATACAGTAGAACCTTCATTAGAGACCTGCAAATAATAAGAATTGCAATAAACATTATGATATGTTACAATAAAAACAATATTCAGCTTTAAAATGCATAAATTCATATTTGGGGGGGGGGAAATCCCATTACACACACGTTCATTTGTTCAATACCTATTTTGCCCAACTCTAAAAGCTCTAAACTCTAAAATCTAAAATCAACTCTAAAAGCTCCCTAAGGTCTTTAGCAATGATTAACGGGGAGACATTTCTCATGAACAAGAATACCATATAAAATATATGAAATAAAAGGAAAAAATGGAAGGAAAATAAGAAAAGGAGGCACCTGTTTTTAAAGTCAAGAGTTTGTATAATAATTAGCTGTGAACTTCTGTAAGAAACAAAAATACTACTTTCCTCAGTAGAAAAAAGCCTTATATCCATTGTTTGCCCATGTTAAATCCTCTATCTTAATTTCATTTCTTTTCCACTTCCCATGGTGTTATTTGCTTTATAACTACCTGCTTATAAGCCAACTTCCAGTTAACAGTTCCCCAGATTACTGCTAAACCAATTCTAATAATTCCCCAGGATTAGGTGTTGCTAGTGTGAAGACTTTTCAGCTAACAAGATTAAGCAACATGAGGACTGCATTTTGATAGCAATGTGCTTTCAAGATTGCAAGGTCAGTATCATTATCTCCATATTGCTTTCAGTAGGACGAGGTCAAAAAGAAAATGAGTAGTTGGCAACCCAACTGAGACAGGCAACTCAGTTATTAAGCAAAGCATCAATAAATGAAGCCACAGCTATGTTTATGACCTTACTTCAGCTTTCCTTTATTGATATGTGAAGGTCATAAACGCACAGATTTATTGTAAAGTTACTTTTTCATCACTATTATGATGAAACAGCCCTAAAAGAGGCAATTGCTAAATGAAAACTACCTGCATCTAGTATGTATACTGGTTAGGCTTGAATTAAGGATTTTCATGGATCACGTTAATAAGATTTTTCTACCTCTGGAATACATGCTCCTGTGAAACCAAATAATCCATTGGCATTATCACTTTTCTGGATTCTTAATGTTGCAGTTGTGTTTTCTTGTGAAATTCGTGCTCCTCCATAAACTGAAATAAGCTTTAGAATGAACAGCTCTTCTCCTTCCTCTTCTTTGTCATCTTTGGCAGAAACAATGAATGATTTATTCCTTTCTCCTTGCCGATATTCTAAGTATCCAGAGATGGGATACAAATCAGACCTTGCCGGCATAGTGTGAAGTTCACTGATCTCTTCCTTTGTTAATTTACATTCATAAAATCTCACATCTTGCATCAATCCTTTATACCTGCTGCCACCATTTATTCCAGCACCAACTTTCATTAATCCTGGTCCTAGGGAAGACAGACCCACAAATAAATATTGTTTTTTAATGCTCCAACTTTAAGTTTTATAAAATTAAATTGGTTAGTACTATACATAATCACTCATTTTGAATTTCATTACCTAAAACAGGAAAGCTGACTTCAATGTAATTAAAATTAAATGCATGTATTAGTATTTATGTAATAACCAATCTAGTGTAGTTAAAACAGATTTTTCTGGCTCAAACTTCATGGAATAATGCTTTGCTTTCATTTGTTTTATCTGGCCATTATTTGAACCCAATAGAACTAGGCATAACAAATTTGATTTATTAAAAAGCAAAAATGAAAATCTGTAAGTTGAATGAACTTACATGTTTGTGATTTGTAAAGTTTGTGATTTGTAAAATTGACTATACTATAAAAGTCTGGTTTCTGTTAAATCTTAAAAGATTTCAAGGAAGCAATAAACAGGATTCAAGAATTAATTTATAAAGGCTGTTCTCCTCCAGCTTAAAAAAGTAAAGAGGACCTACTGAAACTTTTCTGTAGCTTTTATTACTATCCTGCTAAATTATAGCTACGAAGTTCTGCTTCACTAGCCACGTTTCCCCACCTACCCGAAAGGTGGTGTGTTGGAGTGTTGGGCATAGAAGGCTGAAGATAAATTAGTGGTGCAGCAACCAGTATGACCAGTGGCTGATGATCTGCCTCAGGAGAGATCAGTCTTTTGATGCTGAGCTTCTGATATAGAATGAAAATCTGAGAAGTTTATAATCCAGTTTTAGTGGATTGAGACAATCTGGATGTACACTTTCCTAATGAAAGAGGTGTATCATGAGATGCACTTAGTAGGTGCAATTTAATTCTCCATATATTGTATCTGCACATTCATATTTCACCAGAAAATGGGAAATATGAAAATCTGCTCTAAGAAAAGAGTTCTTTTAAAGCAGGGGTTCTCAACCTGTGGGTCGGGACCCCGTTGGGGGTCGAATGATGATTTGCCAGGGGTTGCCTAAGACCATCGGAAATATGGGAAGTATACTTGCGAGTCGAAGAATTGCACTCCAGTGGTTGACTCCACAAGCCAGCTGCAGGCTCTTCAAATCGCTAGCCAAATTCGGCTTCAGGCGCGATGAATTAAAAAAGAGACATCTTTGCTCTGATGTCTCCCTCTCAAGCCAGCTGCAATCACTCCCAATCGCTAGCCTAATCTGGCTTCAGGTGCGATAAACTTAATAGGGGAGGAGTCTCCGTTTTAATGCCTCCGTCCTCAAGGCAATCACAAGCAGTTCAGATCGCTAGCCAATATGGCTTCAGGCACGATAAATTCAAAACGAAAATAATTTTATGGTTGGGGTCGCCACATCGTGGGGAATTGTATTAAAGGGGTCGTAGCACTATAAAGGTTGAGAACCACTTTTTAAGAGTTCTTTGTGGATAGAATATTTGTGTCTGGGTTGTGATGGTGTCTGGGTGTGATGGTACCTATTTGCCATGGTATCCTTCTGGATTGCTAAAAGATTTAGGTATAGGCAGCATCCCTATTTATCAGACAGATCACATATAGAGGTATTTCATGACAGGTGCTGTTAAATACAGGACCTGCTACTACTTAGGACATATCCATGCTTACTATTTAAGCTACTTGTGCCTCATGCCTTTTGACTCCAAACTGATTTAAATTCCATCTATACTGAGACATTTTGACACAGCTTGTAAGGTATACATACCACACTTCCAGTCATAATAAAAAGCTGTAAAATCTTTTCCCATCCTACTGCACAATGCTGTAGAAGCACAGTGGCTTATAAATAAAAGATCAATATTAACATATCTTAATTGTTATACACACACACACACACACACACACACATATACACATACATACACACGTTAATTGTAAGATAGATAGATAGATAGATAGATAGATAGATAGATAGACAGACAGACAGACAGACAGACAGACCAGAATGCAAAGTTAGCTATTTGAAACTGGAAGTTTGGAATGAATTATCCCAGCATTAGTCAAATATAACTTTGCAATCCATTTTTTAAAAAAGCAAATACTTATCACACAGAAAGTATCTGTTTCAGACCAGTATAATAAAAACCATATATGTATGCAATTTTAAATGAATGGGGATGAATTTTTATCTAATGGAAGAAAAATATGTAATTCATTCAGCAATTTCACTTCTCAATGGAGTTTGATCATCCCAAATTTCAGTTAAAGAACTCAAAACACCTCACAGGGACAGCTTATATCTTGTGATGACACCCTTAACACCATTAAAAAAAAACCTACCTCTCTCTTGGAAAGCACAAATGCCAATTCCAGTCTAAATATCTGGCTGACAGTGCAACCAACGAGTAATAATGATAATGATAACTGAATTAATTAAATAATGAATTAATTATTAATTATTAATTGAAGACAAGGAGATAGTAGAATAGGAGACAAAAATGATGTTCACAAAAGAACTAAAAACCAAAATTAAAATGGCATAAGCTGTTCATGGTGGTCACACGGTTATTGGCACATGAAGTGCCATACTAAAAAACCTTGGATGGCACTTTGAAAATCTGCTCATTAAAATGTCCAAAAGGCCACACTGCTTGGATCCACACTTACACTATGCTGATAAATTACAATATCTTAGGTTTTGGGGAAGAACTTGATGAGTATGAAGGCCAAACACAACTGAAGAATTAGCACATATCAATCCATATTGTTGTGTACAGAGAATAACAGAAGTAGAACCACTGTGACAAAATAAAACAGATACAGCTCCAATAGTAATTAATGCCTTAGGGAAAAATACAAAATATCTGGAGCATTATTTCAAAACCATTGGCATTGATGATCGAATGCAAAAGGCAGCTTCACTTACATTAAAACAGTTTATATCATGCAACAATACCCTTAATATTATTTAATATTTAATTAGTATTTAATAACAACATCTGGTAAGTCCTTAGGAAGGACTCAACAGGTGGACAAAAATGACTGTGCAACAATAATAATAATTAACATATTGCTTACCATCAGCAATTGCTTTTCCTTTGAGACTCTTAATGCCCCCAGGAACAGGTTTGCCATCAATGAAAAACTCAAGAGTGCCATTATTGAGCATAATCAGAAGGTGAATCCAAATATTTTCCTCCAAGTATTTCATAATTGTGATCTTAGCTATATATGTCTTATTAGACTGCAATGGCATATAATAGAACCCTATAGAAAGATGGGATTCATTTGTGCCTATTTTTACTCCGTAATATATTAATCCATTACTATTGTCCTTTGCTATTATAAATCCATCGTTGTTGGCACTAGGAAGTACCCATGCTGAAAATGTGAAAACACTAAGTATGCTGTTTTTACTAACATGGACCTCTGGCTCAATTATCCCATACGCATCTTCTTCACCACTAAAATATAAAGCATCTGTTCCAGTGTGATGCCGTCGCATGTGAGGCTTTGACTTAACTGAATCTGTAAATTTTCCAAGCAGTAAGAAGTCAATCATTAGAGGTAATCCTTCTCTGAAGGTGCTAGATAATATTTCCCAACCAATCCTGATAGTTCCAAAAGTTCCCTGTTGCCTCCATACTGTAAAACTGGTAATGCAGGAAATGTCATCCTCAGACTGGATATCTTCTGCTACCTCTCTGTCTTGGCTCTGAGGATCTAAGATGAACACGCCATAGGGATCATCATTAATTGGGATCATCACAGTCACAGAAAGGTTGGTTTCTGATAACTGGCCACCTAAAAGAAACCCAAGAAATTATTTTTATAACTCATACACACAATTATCAGCTTATTTACTTATCTACTTATTTAATCAGTGCTACTGATGTATGTTCCTTCTTTTTCCCATTGTTATCTTTACAATATCTTTAGAGGTAAGCAAGTCTAAAGAGCTGGTCGAAGACCACCCAGTGAACAATATGATTAAATCGGAAGTTATTACATATGAAACTTTTTGTGGCCCCAGTCCTTGTTAGCATTGGGACTGTATGACCCCGATACATTATCCCCACGCACTCAATGCTAGCCAAGAAGGAATCCAGAAAAAGGTTTCCTCAGTTTGAGCTTCCACTTACAAAACCATGTCCCCTGAGGCTCTTTTTCTGCAACATATCAAAAAGCCATTCCAAATGGATCTTCAAGATGAAGGTTGCAAATAAAACTGAAGCAACCACACCAGAAACTATGTTCTGGGGTTCATGATGTATTTTTTATTATGTAATATGTTTAATGTATTTTTACCACATGCATGTTTTTAAACCACATACAATCATAGCAGGAAGTGGCACATTAAATAGATCACCAAATATGTAAATGTACCTGAAGCATTCACAAGTTTTAAGGTATAAAATTTATTGAATTCTGGAATTTTATCAGGAATAGCATGAAGAGTTATAGGCTGTGACGGTTCACCCTCTATGAACCATACAGTTCCAGAAACTTCATAGAATTCTTGTCCTGGATCTAAAGCAGAATTATTGCCAAATAGCTGCCAGGCCAAAGAAACATTGCCAAAGTAGCCTCTGTGCCTCAGGATCCTGTATGGTAGAACAAAGAAAACTATTTTCAGACTTACATTTTCAATTCTCTACATGATCCATCTAAAATATATTTTTAGAGGGCAATAAAGAATACTATGAATTTATGTGATATTCCCAGTGTTAAAGGACCTCTTTAATGGAATCCAAATTGGGAATATACATTTATCTCCTTTGAGTTTTCACGTAGATAGGAGCTCAGTGTGAAGATTTAATGAAACAAAAAATTGTCATTAAAAACCCTGGCTGTGATCCAAAGAGCTACTTTAGGTGTACCCAAAAGGCAATTATGACCTCGAAGAATTTTCTTTTTTGTTTCCTCAAGCAAAAGACTCCTTACCATTACAAACAAGCCATAGTATCATTGTTGTCTTAAACACACAGTACTTGGAGATGAAAACAGCTGGATTGGTTCTGGTATCCCTCCCCAGGTAATGCTACACAAGGTTATGATATAGCATTTGAGCAATATATAGACTATTTTGAATAATTATTTTGAAATATTTTGGGGATGTACTGAAATCTTTAAAATTTTTACATTAGCATCTGGTTGTTTGCATAATCTTAAACAGCTTAATCTTAAACAGGACTTGGAATATTTAAGTGGATTGTAAAGGATTATGTTTTACAACAGGAATTTTGTACAACATCATCTAATGGAATCTTCTAATTATAAAGAGGTTTGTTTTTTTAAAGTCACCTGGTAAAGTAGTATGTTATTAATCAAAAATAATAGAATACACACAAAATCAAACAAGATGTTTCAGTTTGAAGAACTTTTATTGGTTGCTTCTTTGTTCCACCAACCCTACAGATACTCTTAGACATAATCTAATTCAGTGTTTCTCCAATTTGGCAATTTTAAGATGTAATAATAATAATAATAATAATAATAATAATAATAATAATAATAATAATAATAATAATAATAATAATAATAATAATAATAATAATAATATATCAGAGTTGGAAGGGACCTTGGAGGTCTTCTAGTCCAACCCCCTGCCCAGTCTGGACTTCAACTAAAGTTAGCTGGGCAATTTCAGGAATTGAAGTCCACACATCTTAAAGTTGTCAAGTGATTTAACAATATTTAACAATATTGAGTTAGCATTCATTTAATGTGATTCAAAACTGATTTAACAATAAAAACATTGAGTGGAATTCATTTTAAATATTCAACTTTTCCTGTTTCATCTAAACTCTGATTGTGAATAAAAGCAGCATTATTCCATTCCATAAGACATTGCCCTAAAATATATTTTAGATATTTTCCTACCATCAGCATTATTATTTCGTTTACTAATCATATTAGAAGAAATGGGAGAAAGCAATAACGGCAACCCCACTTTTAGAAAACACAAGGAAGACTCTCTTTCAGTGAGTGTCATTAACTTATTTGTTTCATCTATGAATCCCTTCTTAAAAAGTATATACCTCCTGCTGAGTTAACTGGACTAAAACAAAAGTGATCATCTAAGCCAGAATAAATTTTTAAAACTGCTGGTGCAGGGTGTACCCATGAATAAGCACTAATAATATATTTAACATCTGAAACTGTAGAAACTTTTTTACATGCCAGATTGATTTCATATTCATATTGACGTAAATATTCATAAATGAAAATAAAGGTAAAATATTTCTTAACATAAAAAACTTTTTAAAGCAAGCTTACAAAGCAATATGTATGTTGGTCAGTGTTTCCATTCAGTATGTAAAAATAGATAATCTAGATAATATTTCTCTTCAATTTTTTTTATAATAAGAATTTCTTATTTTTATAAAATAAGTATAATAAATAAATAAAGTTTTATGTTTTTAACAATATTTCTCACTATGCTTATCTTTCACTGAACAATCATTGCTTTTTGGATTTTATTCAAATCTAAAGGATGACATGAAAAATCTTCCAGTAGGACTTTTCAGATTTAAGAGTGTAAACTCTCAAAGAAGTTTCAGAATAAAGGAATCCCAACCCAACAATAGTAATTACTAATACAATCAAGTCCACAGTTGAAAAATCATCAAATAAAGAAAAATGCAGATTGTTCAAAGAAGCAGAAGAAACATTAGATACTCAGTATACTCAACTCATGCAAGAAGATTGCACAAACTAATTATAATCAATGACACTGTCAGCAACATTATTTACCACAATATTCATCTATAAAAATTTTCATGAGCCAGTAATGAAGAATTGGTGGGGACGCAGAGTTGAAAAAGTCATTGAAAATGAGCAGGTTAAAATATTGTGGAAATTCCAAATACAAACTGATAGACTTTTGGCTTGTAACAGATCAGATTTAACAATGGTTGAAAAAGTTTGGATAATTGATATGACAATACAGGAGATAATACAGTAGAAGACAAAAACTTGAACAAATCACATAGTACAAAGATCTGAAACCTGAAAATGTATTTTCTTATTTGTTTGCTTATATTTAACATAACAACAAAAGAGTTGGAAGGGACCTTGGAAGCCTTCTAGTCCAACCCCCTGCCCAGGCAGGAAACCCTACACCATCTCAGTCAGATGGTTATCCAACATTTTCTTAAAAATTTCCAGTATTGGAGGCAAGTCGTTCCACTTATTAATTGTTCTGTCAGGAAATTTCTCCTTAGTTCTAAGTTGCTTCTTTCTTTGATCAGTTTCCACCCATTGCTTCTTGTTCTACCCTCAGGTGCTTTGGAGAACAGCCCGACTCCCTCTTCTTTGTGGCAACCCCTGAGATATTGGAACACAGCTATCATGTCTCCCCTAGTCCTTCTTTTTATTAAACTAGACATACCCAGTTCCTGCAACCGTTCTTCATATGTTTTAGCCTCCAGTCCCCTAATCATCTTTGTTGCTCTTCTCTGCACTCTTTCTAGAGTCTCAACATCTTTTTTACATCGTGGCGACCAAAACTGGATGCAATATTCCAAGTGTGGCCTTACCAAGGCATTATAAAGTGGTACTAACACTTCACGTGATCTTAATTCTATCCCTCTGTTTATGCAGCCCAGAACTGTGTTGGCTTTTTTTGCAGCTGCTGCACACTGCTGGCTCATATCTAAATGGTTATCCAAGATCCCTCTAACAGGTACTACTATTGAGCAAGGTACCACATATACGGTACCGGTGCATTTTGTTTTTTTGGCCTAAATGTAGAACCTTACTTTTTTCACTGTTGAATTTCATTTTGTTAGATAGCGCCCAATGTTCAAGTCTGTCAAGATCTTTCTGTAACTTGAGCCTATCTTCTGGAGTGTTGGCTATTCCTGCCAGCTTGGTGTCATCTGTAAATTTGATGAGTTCCCCATCTATCCCCTCGTCCAAGTCATTGATGAAGATGTTGAAGAGTACTGGGCCTAAAACAGAGCCTTGGGGTACTCCACTGCATACTTCCCTCCATGTGGATGTAGTTCCGTTGAGGACTACACGTTGAGTGCGGTTGGTCAGCCAGTTACGAATCCATCTGGTGGTGGTGCTGTCTAACCCACATTTTTCTACTTTATCTAGTAGTAGGTTATGGTCTACTTTATCAAATGCTTTACTGAAGTCCAAGTAATTTATATCGACAGCATTCCTCTGGTCTACTAATTTTGTCATTTTGTCAAAGAATGCGATATTAGTCTGGCATGATCTGTTTTTGACAAACCCATGTTGGCTTTTGGTTATTACTTTGTTTGTTTCTAGGTGTTGGATGATTCATTGCTTGATTATCTTTTCCAGAATCTTCCCCGGTATTGAGGTCAGGCTGATAGGTCTGTAGTTTCCTGGATCTGGATTTACTTAAGACAATGTTTATGCATACTGTTATGACAAAATTAAATAAAAAAAAAATGTTATATTTCTGAACCAGTCAAATCCCTTGAAGAAGGAATGCTATCAGCACACTGGCGGCACTTTGAAAATCTGCATGTACAAAATTTCTACCTGTCAATTACCAAAGGCACTCTGCTTGGATCTGCATTATACTATACCGATACATTATGACATCCTAAGTTCTTAGAAATAACTCAGTGCATATGATGGCCAATATCAGTTAAGGAACTGGCAGCTGTGATTTCACATTTTTGTGCTTATCATAATAATAATATCTAATATAATAATAGTACCGTATTCTTAAGACAGCAGGGAAACCGATGTCAGAGGGGGAAAAAACTCTTGATAAATTGCTATATTTTTGTACATTTAGCATATGATAATTCAACATGACGTGTCGCAATCCCCATGTCCATTTTGTTCATTACATTTTGTGTCATTATTTCTTGCATCCTAATTATTTATTATTCTTTTCTATGTTTTAGTGAAACATGAAGTGATCTCCCTTTGTCAGCAAATTAATTAAATATCATTTTGATAATGAAATTGATTCCTCATATATATATATATATATATATATATATATATATATATATATATATATATATATATATATATATATATATATATATATATATATATATATATATATGAGGAACAGGCCGCGGCTGGGGTTTTGGACTGTGTCGTGCCTTTGCGGCCTCTGACCCGGCTTAGATCTCAATTGGCTCCTTGGTTCTCTGAGGAGCTGAGAGAGATGAAACGCCGGAGAAGATGCCTAGAGAGTACCTGGAGGTCCAGCCGTTCCGAGGCTGATCGGACACTAGTTAGGTCTTTTTCGAAAGCCTACCTAGTGGCACTGAGGGTGGCGAAACGTTCCTACGTTTCCACCCTCATTGCGTCGGCAGATAACCGCCCGGCCGCCCTGTTTCGGGTGACCCGCTCCCTCCTACACCAGGGGGGATGGGATGACCCCTTGCAGGGACGTGCTGAGGAGTTTAGTGGTTATCTATACGATAAAATCACTCAGCTTCGGTATAGTTTGGACCAAGATTGTGATGATCCGGATGAAATGACTGAGACACGTCTTGTTGATGTTGTTTGGGATGAGTTTGATTCTGTGGCTCCCGAGGACATGGACAGGTTGCTGGGGAGATTATATGCCACTACATGTTTACTGGACCCGTGTCCCTCCTGGCTGGTGCTGGCCACTCAGGAGGTGACACGAGGCTGGCTCCGGGGAATTATAAATGCTTCTTTGTTGGAAGGGGTCTTTCCTTGAAAGAGGCGGTGGTGAGACCCCTCCTTAAGAAGCCTTCCCTGGACCCAGCTATTTTGGGTAATTACCGTCCAGTCTCCAACCTTCGCTTTGTGGCGAAGGTTGTAGAGAGTGTGGTGGCATGGCAGCTTCCCCAGTACCTGGATGAAGCTGTCTATCTAGACCCGTTCCAGTCCGGCTTCCGGTCCGGGTATAGCACGGAGACAGCTTTGGTCGCGTTGGTGGATGACCTCTGGAGGGCCAGGGATAGGGGTTGTTCCTCTGCCCTGGTCCTGTTAGATCTTTCATCGGCTTTTGATACCATCAACCATGGTATCCTGCTGCGCCGGTTGGGGAGTTTGGGAGTGGGAGGCACCGTTTATCAGTGGTTCTCCTCCTATCTCTCTGACCGGTCGCAGACGGTGTTGACAGGAGGGCAGAGATCGACCGCGAGGCGCCTCACTTGTGGGGTGCCTCAGGGGTCGATTCTCTCGCCTCTCCTGTTCAACATCTATATGAAGCCGTTGTGCAAGGTCATCAGTGGCTTCGGGGTGAGTTATCAGCTGTACGCTGATGACACTTAGCTGTACTTTTCCACCCCGGGCCACCCCAACGAAGCTGTCGAAGTGTTGTCCCGTTGCCTGGAGGCCGTACGGGTCTGGATGGGGAGAAACAGACTCAGACTCAATCCATCCAAGACGGGGTGGCTGTGGATGCCAGCACCCCGGTACAGTCAGCTGCAACCGCGGCTGTCTGTTGGGGGCGAGTCACTGGCCCCTACAGAGAGGGTACGCAACTTGGGCGTTCTCCTGGATGGACAGCTGTCATTTGAAGATCACCTGGCGGCCGTCTCCAGGAGAGCCTTTTACCAGGTTCGTCTGGTTCGGCAGTTGCGCCCCTTTCTGGACTGGGATGCCTTATGCACGGTCACTCATGCTCTCGTCACTTCTCGTCTGGATTATTGCAATGCTCTCTACATGGGGCTATTCCTGAAGTGCACTCGGAGACTCCAGTTAGTCCAGAATGCAGCTGCGCGGGTGATTGAGGGAGCTTCACGTTGCTCCCGGGTAACACCACTCCTGCGCAGTCTGCACTGGCTACCTGTGGTCTTTCGGCTGCGCTTCAAGGTTTTGGTTACCACCTTTAAAGCGCTCCATGGCTTAGGGCCCGGGTACTTACGGGACCGCCTGCTGTTACCTTATGCCTCTCACCGACCTGTACGCTCTCACAGAGAGGGTCTTCTCAGGGTGCCGTCTGCCAAGCAATGTCGGCTGGCGGCCCCCAGGGGAAGGGCCTTCTCTGTTGGAGCACCTACCCTCTGGAACGAACTTCCCCCTGGTTTGCGCCAACTATCTGACCTTCGGACCTTTCACCGTGAATTAAAAACTTATTTATTTATCCAAGCGGGACTGGCTTGATTTTTAAATTTTTCAAATCTTTTAATTTTTAGTAATTTTATATGGAGTATTTTAGGCTGGGTCAATTTGACGGTTTTAATTTGGCCATTATTGAATATGTATTTTAATTGATATTTTAATTTTGTATATTTAACTGTTTTAACCTTGGCTGTACACCACCCTGAGTCCTTCGGGAGAAGGGCGGTATAAAAATTTAAATAAATAAATAAATAAATAAAATAAATAAATAATTTCCCATTATACTATTGTAAAAAAATTACAATTTGGGTGCAACATTTCGAGGAGATTTGGAACCCTCACCAAATTTTTTATGGGGTCCAGAAGCTGTAGTCTGTGCAATCTTGTCATTCAAAGAAAAATGGCAAAAAGTTATATCTGTATCTACTTCCAAAAATGGGTAATGGTTGCAAAGATTCCAGCTACAGTTGCATTTTTAATTTTGCCTTGTGAATGTTTAAACTCTTCATTTAGTTAACTGTGGACATGGAAATTGTTTATGACACTATCTGCATGCTGTATAAGCTATCATAAAAAGTAAGTCACACTGAAAAATATTTCGAAGTATGATTTAAGATACTTAGTGAAATTGGCAAAGTATATTTACTTGAAAGTTACTTACAAAAAGTCATTGGTTTTGCCTTCTTCCACTTCTTTGCCTGTAGACTCAAGTAAAAAAATGCCATTTGGATCATCATTTGCTTCAATTATAACTGTTGCCATTCTAGGTTTGTAAACAACTGTGTCTCCTAAAAAACAATGATTTTGTTGATAGATAAATGAACAGATAGAATTGTAGCTGGAGAAAACATATTTCCACAAATATTCCCTAATGCTTGCTTGGTACATCTGCCTCATCTTTGAGTCTTCAAGTACATAGGCATTTTAGGTAAGCATCAGACACATTTTAGGGCATCCAAAAGATAGCAAAGAAATGTTTTATAATACTGTATAATATGTATAATCTTTCTTCTCCCTGCAAAACTCAGAGATGTTATCCAAATAAGTTATAAAAGCAAAAGGCGTAAAAATAGAAAACAAGACAATACTATACAATTTATTTTATACTTTAGTCACAGTGGTGAACAAGTTATATTATAAATAACCCTAAACATATGCTTCAGATATAACAAAATAACAGAGTTGGAAGGGACCTTGGAGATCTTCTAGTCCAACTGCCTGCTCAGGCAGAAATCCCTATACCATTTCAGACAAATGGTTGTCCAATCTCTTCTTAAAATCTTCCAGTGTTGGAGCATTCACAACTTCTGGAGACAAGTTGTCCACTGATTAGGTAATTGCTCTGTCAGGAAATTTCTCCTTAGTTCTAGGTTGCTTCCACTAAGTATCTTGATTAGTTTCCATCCATTGCTTCTTGTCCTGCCTTCAGGTGCTTTGGAAAATAACCTGACTATAGTATACACAGGCTTTAAAAATACTACATTTTGGTGGGAAGAATGTCAAAAGGTATTGCCTAAGCATCCTTAACTGCCTATAATATCAATCAGGGGGTAGAAAACAATCTAAAGAAACAACAGTTGATTAATTTATATAGATTGAATAATAATTTGAACCTGTAGAATTGAAGAGAATTATATAAAAATCCTCATCTGATTCAGGAATATCATCATCGTGGATAAACATAGTTATATTCTGTTCTTTTATTCCAATATCAAACCAAAGCACTCCATTTTTTTCACAAGACATGAAATCTTCTTCAGCACTGGCATTTCCATCAATAGTGGCATATAAAACAGAAACAATATCGGCACCAGAGTCATTTCTTACAACTACAAATTCCGCAATGCCACCTTCGTGAACCTTCAGAATAACAGGATCTGAAATATAGTTTAAAAACATGAAAAAAATCAATATTCATACACTGCTTTTCAAAAACTTATATTAAATAACTGTTATATGAATTTCAATGCCTAGCTTGTGATATCACATTAAAACATAGATTATATCAATCATAGTTAAAAATCTTCTTTTGGTGATTTTCTAGCTTGGCTCTTCTTTGATTTTGTACCCCATCTAAAATCTAACCCCAAGTTGATGATTGTTGTGTTTGACAATGTTGCAGAACCATACTTCCTAATCATTCTTATTATTGTCCATGTTAATTGAGGTGTGTAAAAATTGTAAGACGGGCAGTCTGATGGAATGATGGTTAAAGCACTGAGAAATTGACATGAAGCCAGCTGAGTGACTTTGGGCCAGTCTCACTCTCTCAGCCTAGGAAGGAGACAATGGTGCCAGTTCCAAAAATCTTATCTAAAAAACTGCAGGGATTCAGTCAGACAGTCATCAGGAATCAATAATAAACTCAGGGGAACATACATGAAAAAAATGTAAAATCATAATATCTAAATGTCACAGATATTCACTCCTACTATCAATGCAAAAACAGATTTTTAAAGTAAAAAAAGAGGTGGGAAAAGTAAGAGACGAATCAGGCTTTAATTATTTTACTAAGGACTTGTTGAATAAACCATGATTAATGTTCCTAACCATAGGTCAGTGGAACAATGTTCAGCATAACTCATACAGTTCTAAATATTCACTCTTGGCTCCAGAGCTTCCTATAACATTACTATTCTTGTATTTAAACATAAGCTAGTAGAATGGCACTAACCTGCAAAGTAAACTGGACAATCATTTTTGGTGATCTGCAATGTTGCTGTGGTTACATTTCCTAGGCTAGCACCACCAGTAGTATTGAAAAGACTAATTATGAATACTTCCATTTCTTCAGGTATCTTGGGGGAAAAAACACAAAATTTATGTATTAATATTATTAAATTAACCCCAAGATGTCAATCATTAATTGACTACTTGCATAGTAATAGTAATGAAATTTAAATCTTATGATTGATAAAACATTTTATATAGCTATTAGACATAATTTAAATCTGGTCCAAAGCATACTTTTTTTTAATTCCATTTCAATTTTTTCAGCCAATCAGCTAAAAGGAATGTTATAACCGAGTCCTTATTCGAGAATAAGGTTTACCTTTTTTGATCTTTCACACTTAAGTTTAGAGAATACTTGGTAGTTTATTGTTGTTCCTCTTGGAATTATAAACATCTTCCTGTGTTATAAATTTATTTGCCCCTCTTCCACAAATAACAATTACTATAAAATGACTACCTCATCAGGAATTGAATAAATGGTGATATCTTTTGAAAATTCTTCATTTCCAAAAAAAATTGTTCCTCGATCTGGAAAAATATCTTTCGTAGAAATTGAGTCCGTTGCCCAGGATACACTCACACTCCCAAAGGTTCCTTGGTTTCTTATTATTTTAAAAACAGCTTTGAAACACAAGCATACAGATATCTTCATCAGGTAACATCCAAGACAGGTAAGAAAAACTTATTATAAATCTAATATAAATGAGGTTTGATTTTTAATGTTAAAATATCACATAGGTAAATTTACATTAGAAATAATGAACAAATGTCCAAATTACTATTCTGTCTACAAAATGAACATTAAAAAGTACTTTGGATGTCAGGGTTGTACAATTGAATAATGAGTTTAATGGTTTAAATGCTATGACTATGATTTGTTAACCTCAGGATTGGGGTCACATATAATGCAAAGCATAAATCTAGGTATTACCAGCACAGTATTATTATTATTATTATTATTATTATTGTTGTTGTTGTTGTTGTTGTTGTTGTTATTGTTATTGTTGTTGTTATTATTATTATTATTATTATTTATTAAATTTTTATACCGCCCTTCTCCCGAAGGACTCAGTGATTGTACAGTGATTGGATTCATACTGTATATAATACAGAAAGGAAAAAAACATAGCATAATAAAGTACATAAAAATAGTTTGTGCTGATTGGGAATGCCCAGGTCTAGCTGGAGAAATAGCAATTCAAATCAACTTTTCCCATGACACTGATTCCAGATATCTGTACTCCTGATCCAGTGGCAAATATTAAATCCATAAAGTGTAGTTTAATTATGATAATTAAAGTTGTGCCACAATATCTCTTGTAATATTTATGTCTCAGGTAGAAGATAGAAACAATGAACTTCAATAAATAAATAGTAGAAAGGTTAACAGTTTTGTTTACTTATTAAAAATACACTCATATACTTTTTCATTTATGAAAATATTTTATATGAAGAAAACAATGAAAATTACCAGCATAGAAGTCTTCCCCTTTACTTTCATTTATTGTTACTGTCATCATATTGTCAACAAACTGAATAATTCCATGTGGATCATTGTTCTTCAGAATTGTGATGTTGACTCTTGTAGCATTTCCCAGCTTACTTGGCAGGTCACCATGGCTACTGAGGAGCACTGAATAAAATTCATCTAACTAGAACAGGGAAACTGAATCAGAACAATAGGGACAGAACTAGCAACATAGTAATGAATAGATATTTGAATGAGTGCTATAAACTAATGTGAACTTTTACTACTATTTTTTTTAAAAAGGCAGCATTCACATATATTTGAATCCCAGTTCAAAATGGTTAATTATTCATTTACCCTTTTTTTCTGCCACAGTACTATACTAGTGCAATTTCAGTGACATCAAGTTACATTTTGGAAGATACAGCATCCATAATAATGCTGAACATTAGAAAAATACTGTGATAGATCAATTAGTAAGATATATCATATTTTTGTATACTGTATAGTCTAGATAAATACTATTATTACACCTTTGATTTTAAGTGTCTTGAACTTTCAATATAATGGACAAAATCTGTCCATGACCTATATCAGTGGTAGTGAACCTGGTCCCTACCACCCACTAGTGGGCGTTCCAGCTTTCATGGTGGGGCGGTAGGGGTTTTGTCCGATACTGAAGCATTTTCCTTTTTTTTTAATTTAATTGACTTTTTAAAAAAATTTCATAGCATTATTTAAAAACATTTTAATTAGGTTTTCATAAAATTCCCCATGACAATTTAAATTTCTGAAAATATACTATTTGTATCGCCCGTGCATAAGTTTAGTTCACGTTATGTAAGTGAAACTAAATGGCGCTATAGTGCGACTGCAAACAAAAGAGCCTCGTCCCAGAATAGCTCGCGCATCTCCCCCCACACCACCCAGCTGTAACAGACAAGCAGAGCTGGTAGCCAGTGCCCCCCCCACCAAACCCAATCCACAATGTGCGAGAGGCATGCACAGATGACGATGCATGGCGCATTACTGTGGAACCGGTGGGCGGTTAGAAAATTTTACTACTAACAGAGATACAAAAGTGGGTGGTAGGTATAAAAAGGTTGACTACCCCTGCCATATATCCTTTTATACATGCATAAAATCCTATTCATCATTTTACTCATGCTATGCTGCAAATATACAGTACATAAAGTACATAGGGGAAAATATGCCATTCTCCATTGTGTCGGGGAAGATCACCAGGAATACTCTGCTTCATTACTTGGAGACCGAGTCAATTTTTCTTGGCCACGCCTCCTCTTCTGGGTCCTCCCCAGTTCGACTCGGTCTTCCAACGAGTGAGACTGAGAAAAAAGAGGCTCAGCTACTTCAATCAACTCAATGGAAATAATTTACCGAGCGAGGCTCGAAGATCGCAGGAAACGATATTGGAAGTTACCGGTCCTCTGGTACTCCTCTCTGCCAACTTGATTATCAGCTGAGGTCCCTGCCGATCTCGTGCTTAGCGGAGGGGGCTTGTCCTTCAGCAGGAAGCGCCTGGCACTACTCTGCGAAGGCAGAGAGGGATTCAGTCCCTGCCTGGTTTCATCCAGGCATACTGATAGCGGAAAACATGTGGGCGCATTCAAGAGCTGCGGCAGGAATGCTCATGACGAGTCAGTCTGCCTGAATTACAGTGGATAGCTGCTGAGGAAATTGGCACCATTATCGCTGCTGCGGGATTGCTCTTTAAGAGCCAGGCCACCTTTTCTTCCACTGACAGAAGCGGCAACAGTGCTCGGCTCCATACAGCCACGACGGAGGGCCTCCCTTTCAGCTTGGTGAGCAGGGGAGAGTCCAGCACTATTTCAGCCACAGCTGGAGCGTTACTTGGAATCGGAGCCAGTCTGCCTTATATTTGAAGGCTGAAGGACATATGGGTCCAGCGCCAAGACAGGCGCGGCAGGAGCCGGTTGGCCAGATTTTAATAACAGATTTCCCTCCGAAACATAAAAACGGCAGGAACATTGGCGCTCTCTTTAAGTTACGTAGGCAGTGCCTCGTCAGATAATTGGGCCAGATATACACATCATTTGGAAGGCAATTTATGGCAGATTTCCAACTGCCTTTGGGAGCTCTCAAGCTATCAGCGCCTATTCATTAGCTGCTCATTGAATCCAGCCCTCTTAACAGGGGAGTGATCGCTAATAGAAGCAGATTCAATTTCTTTTAGCAGCCTCCTTCAGGTCGCAAACTCCTGCGGGCATTCAGCCCGACATAAATTAGAGGCCTTGTTATCACTAGCAGTGCTTCTGGCTCTAGCCAAGATGGTATACCAGAGACAGCCTCGACCAGGGATTGCTGAGGGATGCAAGGGAGATTTGCATAAAAATAAAAATTAAAAAAAAACCAGCAACCTGATAGAGGGACCTGACATGGTGGTCAGGGATAGTTCTAAGAGCCCTCTCCCTTCCATGGGACATGGGTTTCCTTGACTAGCAGGGTATTTTACCTGCTGACATCTATCCTTCATCACACCTGAACTCCAGGTGCGTCTGACAGCAGACCTGCATAAGATTAAAGGTGACATGAGGATCCCTTAGGCTGCAATGCAGTTATCAAGTCTAACATCAGGAACCCGATTCCTGGGAGAGCCCACACCTGCAGGTCTTATGCGCATCTGCCCAACCAGATTGGGGACCTCCTTACAAGGAGGTGTGGTGCCTGGCCTATAGCTGCCTTATAACACTAATTTCTCAGTTTATTCCCAGATTCACTCGAAGGGATTAGATTTCCCTCATTCTCGTTCACTTAGGCACAGTTACTGCAATGTTTCTTGAAAGCCTGACTAGGTGGCTCAGTGGCTAAGACACTGAGCTTGTCAATCAGAGGTTCAGCAGTTTGGCGGTTCGAATCTCTAGTTCAGGTCTCCTGCCTGAGGAGGTTGGACTAGGTGACCTCCAAGGTCCCATTGCAACTCTATTACTGTTTAATGTTAAGAATCAGTTCCCCTCCTGTGCCAGTCGTTTCTGCCATATACAAGTCCAGTCTCCATAGGGCCTGGCTTCCTCCGGCCCAGAAAATAAACCAGCTTTCCTGGCAGATATTCCAGAGCCCTTTCGATCGCTGTGCAGTTTCAGAACCGCGTGCACATGGGCCGTTTGCCGTCACACGACCTTTACCTACACTTTAGTTTTGGAGTAGCAGTTCATACCAGTGGTGATTCCTGTCAGCCTGGCACGATAAAGGAGGACCGCATTCTGTGGACAGCGGGCTCAACCGCAATTACATCACAGTGTCAGGTAAGGCCATAACCCTCTGGACCGCATGGTCCATCCAGCCACCTGCACTGTAATGCACAGGTGGTTTAGTTGTACACGCCAATTGGCTTTAGGACTTTGCCTCCCGGCAGACGGTCTGCTCCTTCCCTGCCCTACCCTTCCTTTCCCTGGCCGGATCCCCCTTGCAAGGGCGGCGCATCTATAAAAAGGGGGAGTTCCCGACCTACTGGCCTTTTATCAGTGTATGGCTGCCTTGACCGATGTGGTATACAGTCGTTCTATACAGCTGCTTGCCTGGTACATCAATGCTGCTTGCATTATGTCCATTTCCATTGAGTATCCCAGAAGGACCATTAAGCAATGATAATCCCAATGCTGGCTGCCACCGGCAAGGGGGTAAATGATAGTTGACCTGGCAGCCCTTGGAAGGGGGAATTCTACTGCTCTGGGGAGAAGGTGCTTGACACTAGGACTGGGATGGTGGCAACTGGCACTATACTCACTTCTCTCCTTCCTCGAGAGCCCGGTGTTATCCTTAATGGCAGCAAGGATTGATTACCTTGCGGGCCTGACTTTCTTCTTAAAGGACAGACCAATGATGGCATGGATCTGCCCCTTAAGGTGGAGGATCTATTGGAACCGAAGGGCCTCAGTCCTTCAGTTAGTACATGGCTTTATGCGCCGCTGACGCCATCGGCGTATGCTTGGACCACTTGCCCTGACTGGGGAGGAGGTTCCAGTGGTTTGAGACTGTGTAGGGCACAATTGGTCACCCTATCCAGGGTCCCTGAATCCCAGGGGATGGAGTGTGCCTCTGATCTCTCCAGTTTAGTTTAGAGGCCCCAGCGACCTTCTACGAATCTAACAATTCAGGTAATGGCAGACTATTGGCCTCCTGTCAGCTCACTGGTTGTCCACGGGTCATGGGTAAGGTCATCCACTATACACCCTCACATTAATGTGCAGGAAAGCAGAAGGAAGCTGAGAACAGGTCAACATGAGTGGTTTAAATCACAACTATGACAGAGAAGTATAACATAACATAACAACAGAGTTGGAAGGGACCTTGGAGGCCTTCTAGTCCAACCCCCTGCCTAGGCAGGAAACCCTACACCATCTCAATCAGATGGTTATCCAACATTTACTTAAAAATTTCCAGTGTTGGAGCATTCACAACTTCTGCAGGCAAGTCATTCCACTTATTAATTGTTCTAACTGTCAGGAAATTTCTCCTTAGTTCTAAGTTGCTTCTTTCTTTGATCAGTTTCCACTCATTGCTTCTTGTTCTACCCTCAGGTGCTTTGGAGAACAGCCCGACTCCCTCTTCTTTGTGGCAACCCCTGAGATATTGGAACACAGCTATCATGTCTCCCCTAGTCCTTCTTTTTATTAAACTAGACATACCCAGTTCCTGCAACCGTTCTTCATATGTTTTAGCCTCCAGTCCCCTAATCATCTTTGTTGCTCTTCTCTGCACTCTTTCTAGAGTCTCAACATCTTTTTTACATCGTGGCGACCAAAACTGGATGCAATATTCCAAGTGTGGCCTTACCAAGGCATTATAAAGTGGTACTAACACTTCACGTGATCTTGATTCTATCCCTCTGTTTATGCAGCCCAGAACTGTGTTGGCTTTTTTCGCAGCTGCTGCACACTGCTGGCTCATATCTAAATGGTTATCCACTAGGACTCCAAGATCCCTCTCACAGGTACTACTATTGAGCAAAGTACCACATATACGGTACTGGTGCATTTTGTTTTTTTTGTCTAAATGTAGAATCTTACTTTTTTCACTGTTGTGAAAGTGAATAGATTTTCTAGCCTGGAAACTGCTGGTTTCTACCTTGCCAGCTTTAATCCTTACCTCTGCAGCCTCCAGTGAGTTCACATCTTTAGAATGCACTAAAGCAGAAGAAATGAGGTTTTTCAATTGTAAACAATCCATAATCCAACACTTTACCTTCCCCCAACCCAGTTGCTATGGCAGTAACATAGCTGTGCATTCCAGACAGAATATAAAATTAAAGATTAAAATATGTTAGAATAATACTGAAATCATTTAACAATTAGAAACTGGCACAAGAAATTTGTACTGATGTTTAGAAAATTAAGATCCAGTATGACTGCCAAGGCTCTTTTCCTTCTGTCCTCCATGAGCCTTCCATCTGGCTACGCAGTACGAATTCATGGCCTTATCCCTGTACAGGACTTCCTTACTAGGCTTGATGGAGGTTCAGTTTTCTCATTTCCCTTGGGGTATCTAGTGGCCTGTTTTCAGGGACACAGTCATTCTGGTCCCACCTCCTTGGGTGGGTTCCCTTGGTTGATACAGCTGTGGCCCTAAGGCCATGACCATCCCTTCCGAAGGCCTCGCCTTACTTAGCCGGACAGCCATCAATGACATGGGTGGCCATCTCGACTTCCCGACAGGGCCAGAGGGCTTAAATTCTTGTTACATTCCACAGGGGGCTGGAGCGGAGTGCAAAATCCTTGGGCCTGAGAACTTCCACAGCTCCAGGACGGCCCTTTCCACCTCCATGGTCCCATTCCCTAGGAGGAGGCCAGAGCCTGGTACTTCTGAAAGTCAGTTTCCCTTTCGGCTCTGAACCATCCTGGGCTAATTGGGATCCATCACTCTGGTGTTTTGGGTGCTACGCATGAGGAGGCAATCAGGGCGATGCCTTCATTAGGTTCTCCTCCAGCTATTATTAGTGCCTCACTCCATCGGAAATGGCCCACGGGACATCTGATCCATTCGTGGCGTAAGGCTCATACTGACCACCTGTTACAACATCTGGACCCTGGGCAGAGCAGTTCCCTTTGGGGTGCTTCCAAACATCATCGCCCTTGGAGGGCTGTCTTGTTAACAGGTAACAATGGCTGCCAGACATTCCCACGGGGCATTCAGATTTGACCTCACCAGCCCACTGGTTTCTGTTCTAACTTCTGTGCTGCATCCTTGGCTGGAAATGGACACAGTTTGTCTTTGGCGAGACGGAAGAGCTTTGTCTTCCATTTCAGCATCTACCCACAATATGTACCTATGGAGAAAAGTAACAGGTGCAGTTTCCGGGATATGGTTATGACAACTAGTGATCGTCGATTCAGGCGGGACCTACGGGTGACCGGCTCTCTCATTTAGGGTGTCCTGACAGGGTTTCTCCCTGTCGGAATGGGTCTGAAAGGCATGCTCCCTATTTCCGAAGTCACATCTGGGAATCTCGGTTTGCGGAGTTGCATTCGGCCTATCTGCCCCCATCGCTTACCGGTCGCTTGCGGGAGGTTGGAGGGCATTTCATTTCACTCCCTTCCGGGGTCTCCCTCCTTTGGAGGGCAAGGTTTCTTTCTTCTGTCTTCCAGATGTCCCTTGTGGTACCGCTGTCTGTTGACGGTGGGCAGTCGGAATGGAGCAGGCAAGCTCAAGACAGTATTCAGGTTCTTCCGATGTCCCTGAGTTTCGATTTGTCACTGGCAATGTGACCTCACCAGGGGTTCGGGACACACAGTGATTTGTCGGGGAGGTTCATTGAGCCATTTGTTTTTCCCGTTCAACTGTGTCAGCCTTGACCAGGTGAGCCCTCCTATAGCACCACATAATGCCTCGTCAGGGAGGTTTGTTGAACCATTTGGGATTTCCCATTTGGAAGAGTCAGCTTTGGGCAGAGGTGTTCCCAAGTGGGCTCGCGCAGTGTAGGACATGGGACCAGACTGCTGCCCTCCCTTATGACTGACCAGCTTTGGTAAGTCCCATTCCTGAATGATCTTCCCCAACACAATGGAGAAGGGGTGTTGGTCCTACCTGATACGCTCCTTCTCAGGGTTCGGGAAAGATCATCCAGCCCCACCCTGCTGACCGTCTGGTCCATTGTTCAGGAGGGGCTCCTGTTTTCACAGGTTTTTCTGAGCCTCATCATTGCTACATCCTTGTTGAACTGGGGAGGATCCAGACAGAGGAGGCGTGGCCAAGAAAAATTGACTCAGTCTCCAAGTAGTGAAGCACAGTATTACCCATTCCTGGATGATCTTCCCTGAACCCTGAGAAGGAGCGTATCAGGTAGGACCAACGCCCCTTTTATGCCTGTATAAAATTTTATTTTAACTTAATGGACATTGTTTAATAGAGAATGCTGGTTTTAATTCCACATAGAATTTTGACAAAATAAAATTCTATGCAATATTTATGCTTTCATAGAGTTAATTTTTGTTTATATCTTGCCTTTATTATTTGTATAAATAACTTAAGGTGGCAAACATGCCAAATACTTCTTTCGCCTCCTATTTTCTCACAATAATCCTGTGAGGTGGGTTGGGCTATGAGGGGGTGACTGGTGCAAGGTCACCCAACTGGCTTTCATGTCCAAGGAAGGATGAATTCACAGTCTCCTGGTTTCTAGCCCGGTGAATTTCTACTGGTATTTTCTAGCTGCAACTCCTTGAATATTTAACTGAAGGAAGACTAGCACAACAAAGGTGAATGTACTTCAAAATGCACTCAGCTTTAAAATCGGCAATACATTTCTCTTTCTCTTCAGTCATAGAAAATACTTAATCCCATTGGTAAGTCATAATTTCCAGACACTGGGAAAGAAACCTGACAGCAAAACCTGTTTAGTCTAGCGTGGAGCTATATAACCGAGTATCATCACTGCCTCTGTATCAACAGATGACACTGTCCAGCAGTTTCATGTAGAGTGGAGGGAGAATAGACTCCTGCAGGGTACCTGATTACACTAGATTTCTTTCTCCACTAAAACCAACTAGAAATTGTATTTACAATCATTGCTGCATCCTGCAGTCACTTGACTGCTATTTGTATGCTTTGCAAATTGGCTTGAGACAAGCAGAGTTAATAGAGTGGATGGAAGTAAATTTTTAAATCATGCTCACAACTGAGTTGACTCTCTTAACAACCAAGGGGAAATGAGGTTATAAGCCTTTCATATTGACATAATGTTTCAGTAAGCAACTATGTCGCTTAGCAAAGGAGTTGCTAGTCCAAATTGTGCTTACTGAGAGAGGACTACCCGTGTAGCATTTCAAATTGCTCAAGTCCAATAGATTCAAACCTTCTTAGCTAAGAACATGTCTTAGTCATCTCTTAGGGACATGCCTAGCTGGAATCAAACTAAGAGTGAGTCAGAATGATGAGAAAATGTTCTGGAATTTATGGACACAGAGAGGCCACAAAGCACAATCCAAGACCATGGACACCCCTTAGTTCAGGCACTGGTGAGGGCCTCAGTTAAGCCATGGATCAGATCCCAGCTCAGGATCAATCCCAAGCTCTTTCTGAAACCCAACAGGACCAATAAACAGTATTGGTTACTATTAGTCTAAAAGAGACATCAATAATTTCCCTGTCCTCTTTTTACCTCTGGAATCTCATCCATCCTTGTTAGCAAAGTAATTTTAATTTCTCTTTCCCCAGGTTTAAACTCCAGGACTCCTGTATTTCCATAGAACTCATTGCTCTCTCTTGGCTCTATTGTGTAGAGTAGAAATTGTTCCATAAGTGCTCCTCTGGAACGGACAATCCGGAGTTCGACAGATTCTCCTTCCTGTAAAATAATTTTTTAAAAAATGGAATGCAAAAGATCTGTATTGTATAGGATATGGCTCTCTTCAAATTCAAATATGAATATTTACCTTTATCCTATAGGGACCTCTGGAAGATAAAGCAAACTCAAACACTCCTCCAGGGTCATCATTTTCTGGAATGATCAATTTGCGACTAGTATATCCAGATTTCAGGATTTGATTTTCCACATTCACACTGAAGAAAAAAATTGAACGCATCTGGAATATGCAGATTGTTTGCAATTAAATGGACCAAAGCCTATGGTAAAGTGCAAATACAGTGACCATATAAAAAATTTAAAATCAAATAGTATGTCTAAATTTAGTTTTAAAAATGCAGTTCATGAATGTGAAAGACTGTGCATTAAATGGTACCTTTTGTATAGTAAAAGTTAAATGACCAAAATAAATGACAAAAGTGAGTTTTTGAAAAATAAATAAATCTAAAGAAGAACTTTCTAAAGTGAAGGACTATCCTTTATTATATGGTCACTGTAATTATTAAACCATTGGCAGTTCTGTACTTCACCACCTCCAAGTGAGATTTTTGCCCTCTCCCGTCCCCTTTAAAAAAGGCTTGTCCTGAACTGGCTTCATTCAGGAAGTACCATAGATAAAACTGTTGCTCTGTGAAAGGTATGCTAACATTGCCTAAGCAAAAAAAAAAAATCTCTTTTACACTGACAGTGTAATTTGTCAGAAAATAGTCTGCTAATACTGACAGTAATCAAATAAAATATTTCTCAGTATTCAATATCACATATAGAATCCCCTCTGATTTTGGATTTTAGAAAACAGGTCGAACATTACATAACAACACAGAGGAGTCCATGTGTATAACACACATTAAAGAACAGGTGAAGCTTTAGGCACACAATTGCAGCTGCCATCTCGACTTGTTCTTAATCTGTGGACACTCCAAAGAGGGAAAATTTATTTAATCACTGACTGCTTCCAGTTCAATAAAGCTGTCTGGCAAATAGAATTGAGTTTAATTGTCTCACTGCCAGGATTTTTGTGTACAAGTATTTAATTTAAATCTTGTTAAACGTTACTTCAAGTTCCTAATTATATGCCAGATTGTATAAAAAGGTACAACCTACATGTAATAGAAGTCTGTTTTAAAAGCCTGTTGTACTAATGTGTGCAGGCTCCTTTGCTAAGTTTGCAACCTGTACACTTTTGTCTAAGGACGACTCATACTGAATGCAGCCATTTTGCTTCTAAATAAACAGCAGTAATTGAATTGTGTTGTGCATGATTCAAATGCTGCAATGAAAATGTGTAATTTGATTAAAGGCTTCTGTAAATAACCCTTTTTACATACTCGGTTCCTACAGCTCAGTGAAAAGAGATTTGGGGTACAGGTTTTTCAAGCCATCTACTGTACTGGACTATCTTCAAACATCAAGCCATGCATTTGCACCCATTATTGTTGTTGTTGTTAGAATCCCCCCTCCCCCAAAAAATGTTTTCAATCGACCAAGCCATTTTACCAAGGGGCACTAAATAGCATGCTTTCCCTGAGAAGGCTTGCAAGGCAGAAAGAAAAACCAAAGAAGATTCCTGTCCAGACCAACCACTTCTGAAACAAAAAAGCTAGTTCACTGAAAACAAAGACACAGCTTGCGGCACTTACCCAAAGTACACGACAAACCTTTCTGTCTCTACCCTGTCAATGCGGAGAGAAAGAAATGGGGGACAGAAATAAAACCACTGTTGGCCAAGTTCTTTGTATGAGAGTTCTTTAGATGGTGGAAATCAAATGAAAGATTATAATACAGCACTTTTTAGAGAGCTACTGCTTATTTATGGGAATCCTTGTTCCAGCAATGCTAGCAAGAGGTTCAGGAATTTGCACTTGTAATTCAGATGACCCCATGACCAATTGGGATGTCAAGGACTCTTTAAGCCCTTCATTACAACATTGCTCAAAGAGTTAGTTGCTGGCTGCCCTAGTACAGTGTTCAGGCATAGAAGCCCAGGAGCTGAGTCCATTTTTATTCAGGACTACTTGCTTGGATCAGATAAAAAGGTCTGTTATGTGCATAAGTGTATTGCCTCCAGCACCTGTCAATCTACTAAACAGTACTACTGATTATGTAAGATATTGAAGGACAGAGATTGCTTTTGTCTAGCGTTGTACTGATGGGTGTATGTGGATGTGCTAATTAATAATAAGAATGATACAAATGAGAAAAACATTTTCCAAGCTTATAAGAATTTCATCTAAAAACAAAAAGTTACAACTGAACAAAGAATGATTTTTTTCCTTAAAAAAATCTGAAATGAAATAAAACTTTTAATTCTACCCCTAATATTGTAAGACAACAGTTCCTTTGATTAATTATAATTTGTTGTCTCTATTTCTGTGATTTGTTATATCTGTACATGTAAGATTAGAATTCTTTCTTAGAAATGTGAGCTCCTACTATATTAGGAGAACCTTTAGAAATACAACAGTTGAGAAAACACATAAAATTAAGGATTCATCTGGGAGGGAGGACGATGAGGAAGCATTTTAGAAATATAGACTGTATCATCTATATAGATGACATAATCATTACACATTCACAGTACAGAAGCAAGAACATAAAGATAAATGGGACAACGGCATACAACAAATATAGTCTTGGAGATCTAGATTCTAGGTAAAAACAAAGCAATATATACATTTACATCTTACTTACCTCTTATGAAATTAACTTATGCTATACGATATCAAGCTAAAAGTTATCCTATACTTGCACTAAAAGCTTAATGACATGTATCTTTAGTTAACAGTATCAATTTCACTTCTGCTATGATTTTAGTAACCCAATAATTATCTTTATTCTGATGATATTAGACTGCAGCACAGTCTGTTTCTATGTATTATAGCATATAATTAAACGAATACATCCCAGGATCAGGCATGACTGAGAAGGAAATCTGACTGAAACTTTACTTTGTTACCATTTCAACTAAACCAATTTAAATCAGATGATGGACACTTTATAAACAAATTAGACATAAAGTAACAGAAAAGAGCAACAATCTTTATTTCAGTCAAAGGCCAGCATAAAATGACCAAGTTATAAGTAAAATTGTATGTTTCTACAAGGTTAGCTAAATGATAAAATATAGTTCCTAAAGTATAATAAAATAATTAGGTAATATTAAGTTCATGTATATATATCCAAAAATTATTAAACTATATAGGTTCAGTTTAAGTGTAAAGTAAAAGAAAAGTTAATCAGATAAAATGCTTAAATTTACTCTGCAGAAATGTAAAAACAGCAAATAACTTATTAAAGGATGCTGCCACAAATTCTATCTAAACATATCTTCTCCAAGAAAATAATTAAACTGTGATCAGCTAATAAGTCAGATGGCTAGTTCACAAGGGTGACCCTGATGTTAATTCATGTGGCATTCAAAATGCTTTGTTGTCCTGATTGGCATGGATTATGAAAAAAAAGTGCAATATCTGCACTTTTGCATACTCTCTGTAGACAATACAGGTCTGTAAAACATTGCTAAAATTTTCTGACTTTGGAAAGGACAGAAGTATTTTTTACAAGCAATATTTCAGAATCTACCTTATAGGGCAACAGAAGATAGAACATAAAGCTTTATTTTAGTAAATATTCTCCCTTGAGTACAGAGCTATGGAAAAATACCTGGCATGTTTTTCTCAAGGGCATGCAAATTTCTAAGTTCCTTTGTGAATTTTGCAGATATGAATAATTCTTTATTTTAAAGTAGACTGAACCTTTGAAGAGGTTTAAGGTGAAGATAAATGGCAAAAAGGTTATTTTGCTATACAATCTTATTAGCAAAATTAATGATAGGTAGGCAAATGATGTTATAATATTCATTTCATTGCTTTTGTGTAATTGTAACTGCTATTTATTTATTTATTTATTTTTAATTCCAGTTGGGCCATACCCCAGTGAGAGATGTTATAATGGTTTTGGTTTGGTTTGTCGCTTTATAAGGGTGTAGCAATAAATTTATCTCTAGAACAGCAGTTTTCAATTTTAACAGTTTTCAATTTTGACAACTTTTAAGATGCGTGGACTTAATTCTTAATTACTAAGAATTCTTAATTACTAAGGTTAAAAACCACTGTTCTAAAAACACGTATTCATTACCTTAGCAGCAAGATTCAAGGATAGGTTTCAAACAGATAAAGTGCAAATGTGAGCAAAATTCTTAAGTAAGAAAAATCATCTACTTTAGGAATCAAACCATATTTTTATATCAGCATCATCTTTTAAACCCAAAATATCTTCACCAGCCCTTACTTGATTACAAAATTTTGCCATGTTTTTCAGCCTTTGATGTTAAGAGCATCTTCGCAGTGTTTTGATAATAGTGTCCTTGTCTCTCTTTATTTCTATCCCTGCATGATTCAGTTCTCAGATTTTCTGAAAAATGAATCCCATTGTGCTTTCTGACTGCAAGGTTAGTATGCCTAAAATTACAGTTTAGATATGTGCCATCTATTATATTATGGTTAAGTCTTATATAAGTCTTTTATATTACTGCATCAGGAGAAAGCATGATGTTAATTTGTTTTTTAAAAATTATCAAAGAGTACCTGTCTAACGATAATGTTAGGGTCTCATTCATTTCAGGTACGTCATCAGCTTGAATAGTAATGTTGATTGCTGTATCACTTTGTCCAGATAAAAACAGAACTGAACCAGAAAATGGCCATATGTCATCAATAGTCACAGCTTTTGAATTGAGGCCTGTAGGTGTTAGGCTCCAGAATACAGTGGCTTGTCCATCTGTCCCATCTCGATGCAAAGGAATGGAGCTCTAAAACAAATACCAAACTTGTAATTTTGCATATCTTTGATATGCACAAAACTTGATTTTCCAAGCTGTAAGCAATCTAAAATTTTACAACATAGTTCTGAAACTGGGGACATACTGTATATACATATTTGTCCTCTGTTTGTTTGTTTATTTACCCTGCAACTTTTTGTGCATAATAAAAAATAAAAATCATTGATAAAGTAGCCCTTTAAACAGCCCTTTAGCTTGATCATCACCATGAAATTATAAGACGAAAAAAGTTAAGTGGCGCTTGATTTTAGCTGAAATGAGAAAGTACAATTTTTATCGTATCTACAAAACTCATGATTTTAAATACTCACAAGGCTTTTCATAATCAAGAATGAATTCTAAACTTCAGTTTAAAACTATGATTCAGACTTGATAAAATAATCATTCCTTTCAGGACTATGATTATACTAGAAATATTTCAGATACATGTTACAAAACTTTCCTGAATTAAGGTATATGCTATTTTTTACTAAATACTGTGCTTAATTTATAAGAAAGATTAACTTACTACTACAAAAAGAGAATCTTCTGGCTCAGGTAAAATTATTGGAAGGTTGCTGATAAAGCCAATTTCTCCATTTGCTATATCAGGCATAATTCTTAAAGATACATTTTTGATTTCACCTAATCGAGGACTTATAGAAGGAATTCGAGGAATAATATTCAGTAATTCAACTTTTTCCAGCTGAAATAAGAAAAAGATTTTAAAATTTTCTGTTATTAATAGACATGCAATAGAACATATTTTAGTTGTTACTTATTAGTATTATTTATTATACTGGAGATTTACTTTTTGCTATACAAGTATTCCATACATTAAAAAAAATTGTAATCCCAAAATAAAAAGTCAAGTCATTATTTTAATTATCTTAATTATAACAGACATGTTAATAACCTTCTCATAATTAAAGATTTTTAACAGCACAATCACTATATTTGTACAAGCAGCACAAATTAATATTGAATCAGCTACACTGACAAAGAAACAGAGAAGTAGGAAGTCATCTGAAATTATCTATGAATGGCAGACAACATTTTTTTGATTTAAAAAAAAATATTAAGTAGTGTCAAAATTAGTAAGCATTGTGATGAAGGGACCAGTAATGATAAATGTTTAAAGAGAAAATTGGGAGCCAGGTGCAATCTCAAAAGAAGGAAATAGCCAATCACTTCTACATTTTTGCGAAACAGAAAATCTGGATGGATCCTTGTAATGACTTGTATAAATAAGTAAATATAAAATAAAAGAAGAGAATTTTTTATTGGCCATGTGTGATTGACAAGAAATTTGTCTTGGTACATATGCTCTCAGTATACATAAAAGAAAAGATATGTTCATCAAGAATCATAAGGTTTCACTTAATGATAGTCATAGGGTACAAATAAGCAATCAGAAAACAATCAATATCAATATAAATCGTAAGGATACAAGCAACAAAGCTACAGTCATGCAGTCTTAAGTGGGAGGAGATGGGTGATGGGAACGATGAGAAGGTTAATAGTAGTGCAGACTTAGTAAATAGTTTGACAGTGTTGAGGGAATTATTTGTTTAGCAGAGTGATGGTGTTCGGGGAAAATTGTTCTTGTGTCTAGGTGTTCTGGTGTGCAGTCCTCTATAGTGCTCTATAGCATCATTTTGAGGGTAGGAGTTGAAACAGTTTATGTCCAGGATGTGAGGGGTCTGTAATATTTTCACATATCTCGGTCACACATCTTTTTTCACATATCTTGGTCAAACATCTTTTTGACTCGTGCAGTATACAGGTCCTCAATGGAAGGCAGGTTGGTAGCAATTGTTTTTTCTGCAGTTCTAATTATCCTCTGAAGTCTGTGTCTGTCTTGTTGGGTTGCAGAATCAAACCAAACAGTTATAGAGGTGCAGATGACAGACTCAATAATTCCTCTGTAGAAATGTATCAGCATCTCCTTGGGCAGTTTGAGCTTTCTGAGTTGGCGCAGAAAGAACATTCTTTGGTGTGCTTTTTTGGTGACATTTTTTATGCTAGCTAATAACTTCTAAAATAGAAATAAGCCTGGAAATTAAAATATGGTACAGAAGTAGGTGCTTTTTAGATTTTTGAGAAAGCTAAAGAATATACAAAAGAAGTCTCTATGAGCTTCATTGCCTATAGAAAGGTCTTTGAGTGTATCAATCATGTGAAATGCTGTGATGTATCTTTAGGTAGTCCTTGACTTATGATCACAGTTGGACCCATAATCTTGGTCATTGAGCAAAATGGTCACTGCAGATGGCAATCATAGCAATCAGTCATAAGTTTGAACACTTTGCCAAGCATCTAGATTACAATAATCTGACTCACAAGTTTTGTGATGGTTGGAAGTGCTTACGGGCTGTAAAGCATTGTTAAATGAATGGTCATAAGTGGAGTACTACTTGTATACCTACAAAGATCAGACTCATGCAAGCCATGGTATTGCCTATAACATTCTATGGAAGTTAAAGTTGTACTACGAAGAACCAAGATAGGAAAACTATTAAGACTTCTGAATTTTGCTGTCACAGAAAAGTCCTGAAAATATTGTGGATAGACAAGAAACACATGGATCATCAACCAAAAATTCTCACTCAAGGCACAAATGACAAATAAAGTGGACTTAATGATGTTCATAGGAATCTCAACAGTTCCTCCTTGCATTAGTGATAGAGGAAAGGTATCACCTATCTGGTATGAGTGAAAATCCAGTAATTAAGGGTAACTGGATGGTAGAGGTATTGGCATCTAGCCTCCCCCACCATGTTGAATGGATGATCACTCAATCCACCTGCACAATACTGGAAATTTCATATAATTTTATATAGTTTCATATAATTTCACATAATTCATATAATTTCGTATAGTTATTACATACTTATGCTTATATATATGCTTATATATCATATAGTTATTTCATGCTTATGCTTATATATACTGTTGTGACAAATAAATAAATAAATAAATAAATAAATAAATAAATAAAATCTGATACCTTTGGAATATCCTCCCATTTGTTGCTTGAGAAGTACTTAAAACATTGGAAATTTATCTATTAATCATTATATATCTATCTTTCTGTCTGTCTATCTATCTATTTATCTATCTATCTCTAAAAGAAATTAATGGAATACATTAAAAAGTATTAAAAACTGAGACCCAGTTTGGTCTAGTTGTTAAGATACCAGACTAAAAAGTGAGAGACTGTGCTTTCAAGTTCCACTTTAGCCATGAAAGCCAGCTGGGGCCAGTCACTTTCTCTCACTCTCACTCTCTTTCCTCAACCCACCTCACAAGGTTGTTCTTGTGGGAAAATAGGAGGAGGAGGGTTTATTGCTTTGCATTATTTATAGAAATAATAAATGCGAGATACAAATAAATGAATAAATAACAAACTAAAGCATAGAATAATAGACAAATTAAAAATAGTTGAGCCACCTCACTAGTTCACCTGTCCCCCCGAGTCCCCAGTCTACTGGCATAACCAGTTCTTGAGGGATCTCTGAAAGCTCAACAATGATGAGACCATCTCAGGGAGGACAAAATTCCACAGTGCAGGCATCACTAAAGGCCTGTTGCCACCAAATATAGCTCCCTAGGCGACAGAACCCATAACAAGTGCTCTCTGCTGGATCCCTCAAATAACCCAATCACATACCATGAAGGGCTTTAAAGATCAACTACTAGCACCTTGAATTCAACCTGGGAACAAACTAGTAACTGGATATGAGTGACTATGAGTAGATCCCCTTGATGTACGAAATAATGCAATTGGTACACAAAATGAAGTTCTGCAAAGGCCCTCCTAGTCCCAACTGTCATCTGTTCTTCAATAGCAATAGCACTTAGACTAATATACTGCTTCTCAGTGCTTTCCAGCCATCTCTAAGTGGTTTACAGAGTCAGCATATTGCCCCCAACAATCTGGGTCCTCATTTTACCGACCTTGGAAGGATGAAAGACTGAGACAACCTTGAGCCAGTCAAGCAGGAATTGTGAGTGCAGGAGGACCCCCAGATTGCACATAGGATCCGATTGGGGCAGTGAACCCAATTCAGTACCAAAGATGGTTTAGTCCCAGAACCAAAGGGGCTTAAAATCCAAAGTCACTGAGTCTTGCCAGGGTTCAGTTAAAGCCTGTGGTTCCCCATCCAGATCCTCACAGCCTCCAGAAACTGGGATAGGATGTCCACAGCATCACTTAATTTGCCAGGGCAGGCATGTACAGTTGAATATCATCAGTATACTAATACAACACTCCTTATTTTCCTGGAAAGATGTCTTGCTACTTGTTGGCATTAAGTCTCTTGAGGACTAGGCAATTTTAACTCATCCCAATAGCTTAGGGTCTTTGCAGAATAGACAGACAAATGCAGAAAGCATGTATTTAAATGGAGGGTGGAGAGGACCATTTTACAATTTATTTTTATTTTCTTTCTCTTTTCGTTTTTAGCCTATGAGGCAGGATGTTGACTGGAAGGTAATTTTTACACTACTCCTAAGTGAGAGGAAGCATTGATCAATTATGGGGCTGCTTGTTCCAAAATTTTCAGGAGTAAAGACAATTCTATGGCTGGCTTCCATACATTTTGAGGAGACTGAGAAATAGAAATGGAGCTGTGTGGAAGTGCCTTCTTCACTGATATAGAAAACCTGGAGCTTTTTTTCTACTTCCCATCTCTCTGTGCACCATAGTCTGGCTATAATACATGGAAATCAAGAAGAGTCCTAACATATATACAAGATCACAATGGTATCACAACTCTTGAGATATATCAAGAAATAATCCATTCAAAATATCTTTGTGATAATAATTAAAAATAATAATTCTCACTTTTTCAATCTCTTCCCCCATTCCCTTCCCATTTTCTTCAAATTTACTTGCTCTGAATTTCACACATATTTTTTTCCTTTTAGAGAAAAAAACCATAACCACTCATCAATTGAAGAGTTTTATCAAAATGTAAGTGCTATGAAAATTTTCAGGATTTTCAGGATAGTATATTGGAAAGTACAATTCATGATTTCTTTCTCATGTGGTAAATTTAAAAAAATAATAACTGCTTGGATATTAGGAACACACAGATTACTTGAATGGCAAATCATGGCACTGCTGATACATCTCATTGAACAGTTGTGACATATTATGCATCACAAATTATTTGTGACTTTTATGCATATAATTTATATACCTGTATTAAGAAATGGGCTCCATTTTGAAGAAATGCATCATTTCTTATAGGAACTTTAATGGTGTCATTAGGTTTTCCTTCTGGAAAGTAGAGGATACTTCTTCTGGAAGTGTTTAAAATACCTTCTTTAGCTCGTTCAGGATCCACAGGTCCAGAAGGAATATACATGATAATATAAAAGAGCTTCACATCTCCCACAGTTCCCCTTTGCCTTGCAAAGTTAAGGGACAAAAAGCGTCCATCTGGGCTGCTTTCTATCCTTTGATTCTCCAAATGACAGAACTGAATTACACCATAAACATCATCACTGTCCTGAATGTAGAATAAAAGCTACAAGAAGGACAAACAAAATTCTTGTTAAAAGCAAATTTCTAATTCAATCCCAATTATATTTTCTCATCATTTATATTTCTAATTGATATTTTTAGCTATCTCATGATAAAGTCTAAGAACTCAACATTTGCTATTCTGATTGTTATTAGCTCATAATTTAATATGAAGGCACATAAGAGACATTGACATCAATCCAGAGCTTTCCCATATTCCAACATCTGGCTAGAACTGAGCTACTAACAGCAATTCAACATAAGTGGCCATACCACCAAGAAAGGTTTTAAATGTAAACCTTAAGGATATAATTTTATCACTATGTTCACAAACCAAAGGTATTTAGATATTCTCTTAATACCACTTAACACCATGTTACTAAAAACAAGAACTTTTTAGAAGCAGGCAAACTTTTGCAGATATTGAAAAATAGCTATTATCCACCTTAGCATTAAGCATTCCTACACAATTTACATCAAAATTTAACATCCCATCTATTCTATTCTACTCTATTGTCCCTACTGTTTTTTGATAAGTTTCCAAAAATGGTAGAAAACATTTTTTTTTCTCAAGATCAGAACTGCTCCACTATAAGAAAGCACAGGACAATTTATAATCCTTGTAATATTATCCTGGTAAATATCATTTTATAGATTAAAAGTAAGATGCTATTCTTGGGTACATCTTAGCATTATTTTCTAAGCATTATTTTTCTTCGCATTATTTTTGCCCAAACAATGCCTCAGTGCTTTCAGCTTTTTAGAAAAATAAATGCAGACTTACCTCAGCCGGGTCACTCACTTCTGCCCCTCCATGTATAGTATGATCTAAAATTTGAAGCAAATATGGCTCTGCTTCTTCAGGGACATCATCATCAATGATATTCAGATGGAGGGATGCCAATAACTGCCCTTGAGCAAAATGTAACACCCCTGAGTCTGGAGTGAGATCTGTTGCCACAGGTGAAGGATCAGTGCTATTGCGAGTTATAATCCAGGAAACTGAAATATTTCCATGTGTTCCACCATTCCTTACAACAGTGATGCCTTCATACCTACATGATGCACAAAAAATTAACAAGATTAATATCTGTAACATTGACTGGTACCAGTTGCAGTACTGACTCCATTCTAGGTTTCTAAAATGCTTCCGATTTGATTTGAAAGAGGTGCTGTGGAACATATTAGAACATGAAGGCAGAGTCTCAGGTAAATGTTGTTTTCACATTTCTGTATTTTCCAAAGCCTCTTACAAAGCATTGCACAGTTTTATTAATTTCCATTTACATTACTGAAGCTCTAAGCTGTTTTTCCACCTATGAATGCACAATTGAGAATTTTGACAACAATAGTAAGAACTAATAAAACTAAACAGAGCAGAAAAAAAGAGAAAGGAAGAAATAAAAAAGGTGAAAAAATATAAAATATAAAATATAAAATATAAAGGTATAAAAAAGTGGCTTTTGATCTGTCAGTTGTATTTTAACTTCTCTAACATTACATCATGACTTTCTTCTTTCCATAATCAACCTTGTCTAATCATAAAACCATTAATCATAAATTCATTTTTCAATGAAGGGTTTCCAGTCACCAATAAATGTAGATAGTGTTTTCTCTATCAAAGAAATCAAATTTTACCAAACCTTCCTCTGTTGTAGACATTGCCAATCCTTTCCATCTTGCTGCAGTTATCATATATTTAAAAAATGTTCAATGGCTTTTTTCTGTTTATGCATCAGTCCTGGTTGGAGAAGTTCTGGTTTCAATCATTCTGTGTATTTGAGCCTAAAATTCTCTAGTTTTTCACTTATGACTATTTCTGATAGGCAGAGCTCTTCAATAAAAAAGCTAGTGATCCAGGAATCATGAATCATGAATTGGGACTGCATGACATAAATCTCTCCTTTTGTACTTGTATCCTAACATTGCATACAAGTATGTAACTTTGCAACATTGTGATGCATATTTAGTCATCTCCATATTGTGTCATCATCAACTGACCTGGACATGCCTATTTAGCTATCCTTTGATAAACTTCTGGTTTATATGTTGAATTGAAAGTGTATTTTCTCTTGAAGCTGATGCACCAAATAGAATCTCATTAAACTTACCTTGATAAAACTGTACTGCTTTGATTGACAGTCCGTGGGGAGTGTCAAATGTTAAAAAGGAACAGGTCCAAGTCACATGATTCAGTTGCTATCTTGATTACTTGGGATAATATGGTTTCAATAGCCTTGATTTCCTCCGTCCCAACATCCCTAACTGCTTTATTTCTTGGCCTAAATCAGTATCTGTTTTAAGTATTGTGTTTTATCTTTAAAGTCTTAAATAGCTTTGAACCCAAACACAGAGATGGAGAATATCAATCTATCCCACTTTCACCATGTTTTAAGTTGTTCTAGAAAGGTTCTCTTTACAAAACCATCTATATTTTTTCATTTGTAGAGAGCCTTTTATTTACTATAATGCCACTGATTCAATATTCTTTATAAATGATTAAAGACTGGAATTTAAAAAATGGTTAATTTACCCATTTTCCTGTTCTTTATGTGACATTTTTGTGTTTTGTGAATATGGTCATTCATTTTCATGAAAATCAGTCTAAAATAAAATATTGCTTGACATAGTGTAAGCCGCCCTGAGTCTTCGGAGAAGGGCAGGATATAAATGCAAATAAAAAAATAATAGTCTAAAGTAAGAATAGCATTTTACAAATCTGTAAAAGAAAAACTAGAATATTCTGGAAAAAATCCCACTGATATTAAAGTTATATCCATGATTTAATTAAAGTATTTAAGAAAATTAGCTAAATTATAAACTAAAATTATATATTCTGATATTATCAATATAATGAGACAGTAATAAAATACCTCAGCATTTGATCTTCATTGATAACAACTGTCTGAGTAAACAAGATGCTATTGATGGATAGTACTCCATATGGTTTATCATTGGGTTTAATGGTAACTTGGACAATTGATGGATTTTTCAAAATGGCATCTCCTTGTAAAGTGTCTTTAAGTAGCATGATTTGAAACGTCTCAGCAATTTCTGGTATGGCATCATCAAGGATTTTGAATTTAATATAAGATTCATGCACTAGAGGTGGGAAAACAATAGTTGTATTTGGCTGTAGATCTAGAAAGTCTAAGTTAAGCTGTGCATGTAGTGTAGAGTTCCCAGTTACAATGATGTAGCATATGGAAACTTGATTTTCATCTGGTCCAATTCTATTTCCATCATCATCTTTTCCTCGAACTACCGTGATTGCTATTATATCATCTTCTTCATGTACCATATAAATACTCTGAGTGAATCGCACTGGACTATCATTTGCTTTAATAATAATCTCAACAGAATTTCTTGATGAATTAATTTCAGCTCCTCCTTCCACGCTTCTCAAATGTATAATATATATTTCATCATTTTCTGATACCTAGAATAAGTAAGATATACATCACTAAAGCATAATTTATATTTCTCATTTAGAGTCATGTAAGTACTTTAAAGATAAAAACATTTCTTAAATGTTTTTTTTTTTTGCTTTATTTTCTTGCCACTGAATTCAGCTACCTAGTTCCTTTGAAGATTCAAAGAAGTTGTGAAACATTAATTACAAGAATTGCTTGATGGTAAAAAACTGAAAGACTGTAATTCCTTTGCAAGCAAACCAACTGCCTTCCAAAGGAATCTCTAACTCTGCTACTAATTTTTCTTTTATCTTTTTTGTTAATTTACTAATTGATCAAATGGGTAAGTATCAGGGTGAAATGCTACCGGTTTGGACCGGATCGGAAGAACCGGTAGCAGAGATTGGGGATGGTTCGCTGTACCGGTAGCAATTGCTGGCTGGCCACGCCCCCAAACCAGTCCAAGGCCCGCAGCCCTGCCATGCTTCCCTGCCTTCCACGCTGCCAAACTCACTGTTCGGAGCATCTAAGGAAACATCTTCCAACTCTTCAGGATCAACTTTAAGAGTTCCGAGAAGCCGACAGCAAAAGTAGCAGCAGTGGAGGCGACAGGTGTGTGTGTGTGTGTGTGTGTGTGTGTGTGTCCATGTCCCTCCTCGGTCCTCCTCTCCCAGGTGACAGCCAGGGCTTCACAGCCTTCTCTTTTCCTAAGAGAAGCAGTGTCTGCCTCCAAGTCCTTGCAGAGGGACACACACACACACATACGCCCGTCACCCCCACTGCCACTATTTTTGCTGTTGGCTTCTTAAAGTCAACCTTGAAGAGCTAGAAGAGGTTTCCTTAGATTGCCAAACGTCAGCAATCTAAGAAAACATCTTCTTGCACCTTCCCCTCCCCATTCTCCCCACCCTTTTCCATTTCTGTGCTTGGATTCCACTTCTTACACCTTCTCCTCCCCATTCCCCCCCTCATTTTTCCATTTCTGTGCCAGAATCCTGCTTTTATACCTTCTCCTCCCCAGCCCCCAGCCCCCCCCCCATTTTTCAATTTCTGTGCCTGGATTCTGCTTTTTACACCACCTCCTCCCCATTCCCCCTCATTTTTCAATTTCTGTGCCTGGATTCTGTTTCTTACACCTTCTCCTCCCCATCCCCCCTTTTTTCCATTTCTGTGGCTGGATTCTGCTTCTGCAAGAGAAGGCTCTGATGTTTGCTAGGGTGGCGGAGGGAAACTCAAAGCGTTGGGGACTTCAGAAGGGTGAATGCGTTTCAAAATATGCAGCTCCAGGCTCTAACAGTGAGTGACATCAAGTTTTGCCATGCCCACCCCATCACATGACCACCAAGACACTCCCATCAAGCCATGCCCACAGAACTGCAAACATTTTACATTTCATCCCTGGTATATAATTGATATATATCTTTACCTGGTCATCAAGAACAAATAAGTTATAAATCAAGAAAGCTGTGCCAGGTGTAAAATTTATATTTCCCTTCACTGGACTCAAATCTTCTTCAGGAGAATTTGGCCCACCTTGTATCTATGAAGAAAGCTGAAGATGTTTAATAGAAGTACTGAGTAGTTATATTAATTAAAAATACATATTGTTAACTTCAACAATTAAAATGTTGAGAAAACAAGATCTCCAAAATATCTGGACAATCATTTCTGAAGGAAACTGAGTACTGCATCAATAACAGTTATTCAAAAAAAATTAGGAAACGGATCTTCAAAGTGGAGGTACAGTAGTTTAAAATAGCCATATTTATCCACAAAGTAGTTTTGTACACTTTCAACTGTTGCTGTAGAACATATATAAAACAAAAATAAAAATGGCAAGTCGTCTTCTTCTTCTAATACATTAAGAATCAGGAGATGGATTTAATATATGCAGGCAATTTGAATCGGATACTATACTGAGGAGCTCATACCAAACCCTATATAAACTCAAAATAGAAGAAGGAAGAAGAGTTTTAATTATTATGTGTCCTTTTTAAGGGGTTTATGAGGTAGAAATTGTTTTTTTCAAAAAGCTAATATAAATTTGATGTGGATCTATCAAAAACTGGTTATTTATGCTTTTGTAGAATAAAGTTAATTTGTGACATATTTTTATAGCATTTGCCTAAAAATTCTTATCATTCTGAAATGAATGAAATTCTTACGATTCTGAAATGTATCATGCCTACAGCCAAGAAGGATTTCTCCAAATACCTACTCACGTAATAGGAGTTATTAGATTCCATATCTGCAAATGGTAAAAACTGACTTTGAATTGATCTGCCAATTCTAAAAGCTGTTCATCTCTTAAGATCCTTACCGGACAAAAAAAGGAGCAGAATTTAAAACCACTTGTGTGTCAGACTTTGTAGCTCCAAACAAGATCACTATAAAATATCTGTAGCTTTGGCTGAAAGACCAAGTTTATCAAGTCCAGCATGGAATGTTAGATCACAAGTGAAATTATTACATCAGTGTATGTCTTTTTCACTATGTTTTTTGGTCCTGAAAAAACTGATTCTTGCCATGAAAATCTTCTGTTATTCCAATAACATAATTTAGGACCAATATTTTCCTGGTCATGCTGAATACTCCAAGAGCTCACAACCCAACTTCAGCAGGACAGGATAGATAGTAATAATGATTTGATTACAGTGATCTGGTCAGGCAACTATCCTGAAAATGAAAATAGTTCACCTAAGTAGAAATATTTGGAAATGGCAAACTCTATTTCATTTAAGAAATGTCAAATTCATTTACCACAATGATTCAAACTTTTTTTATTCAAAATCATGTTTTTAACATAATCGTATTTCAGCATGCTTACCTCATAGAACACAGTGACAGACCCATATGTTCCTTTCTCTCTAACTAAAGTAAAAGGCACAGATTCATTCTCACCTCTGGGCTCAGTCAATGTAATTAAGGCAGGCTAAAATTCAGATATGAGATTGAAGATTTGGGGGGGCAGGGAGAGAAAAAAATCAGGCATCAATGAAATATTTAGGGAACCAAATATACAAAAGGCTATTTTACACATGTACATCTTCCTAGTGATATATTAATTCAGTTTATGAATTCATCCAATAATGAGATACTGTTTTTCAACAACAAATTAATTCTGATAATCAAATATATCGAAGATTTCAACATTGCTAATGATTGTTTTTTTACCTACTAAAACATGTGTTACAAATAATTAGTACTCTATTTATATATCTTACTAATTTATTAAATATAATAGATCAATTACGTATTTATAATATAATATATTTAATGCTAAATCATCCTAAGAGCAAGGTAGTACCAGAGTTTATAAGACTTATTAAGAAACAATTCACTAATGGGAAAATGCTTTATTTTCTGTATTATCTTCTGTTTCTTATTTTTTCTCCTAAATTCAATGAACAGTTATTTTCAACTTATTTACTCTATGGTTTCTTTGCCAATCATCACATTCATAGACTGCCCCTATTTCATATCTGAAGTGTAAAGGGGCGCTGGTCCTACCTAAGCGCCGATTCTCTTGGCTGTGGGATGGTTCAGCAATGGATTGATACAGTGCAATCTGCCCCGAGACTGAGCCATAATTTTGTGGCCATGCCTCCCTGTCTCTCCGTCAGGCCCCAGTTTTTGGTGATGAAAGACTTGAAAGAGAAACTAAGCCAGAACATTAATATGCCCCAGCTCCAGGCCCACACGATGATGGGTGGGGATGAACCATCCCACAGCTGAAGAGAATCGGCACTTAGGTAGGACCAGCGCCCCTTCTCCTAGTAGGCTGCAGAATGGTTCAGGAATGGGACATACCCAAGCCTGGTTGTCCTAAGGGCGAGAAGCCGAAGGGCCTGGAGCAGCTCCGGCTAAATGAACCTGTTGAAGGACCTCCTCCCGAAGGACACTTCTGTGGAAGCGAAGACGTCCAGCTTGTAATGCCTGATGAAAAGCGAAGGAGTAGCCCAGGTTGCCGCCCTGCAAATCTCCTCGAGGGAGGCTTGTGTGGCCCAAGCAGCAGTGGTCACTGTGCTACGAGTGGAATGTGCACTAATGAGCCTAGGAGGTGGCAGTGCATGAGTCTCATATGCACGGGTGATCCAGCAACCTACGGTTGAAGAGGACACCTTGGTGCCCAAAGAAGTAGGTTGGAAAGAAACAAATAGAGCCTCGGTCTTCCTGGAAGACGCAGTGCAGGAGATGTACTCCTTAAGGGCTCGCCGCACGACCAAGGTATGCCATTTCTTTTCCAAGGCATGGGAAGGTCTAGGACAAAAGTTAGGCAAGATGACCTCTTGGGCACGGTGAAACCAGGTGTTAACCTTAGGTATAAATGAAGGGTCGAGCCTCAAAATTACCCTATCTGGATGGAATATACAAGGTCAGTCCTCACTGAGAGGGCCGCCAGTTTAGATATGCGCCGTGCGGATGAGATAGCCACCAGGAAGACTACTTTAAGGGGAAGGTGACGTAGACTTGCTGTTCTCAAAGGCTCAAATGGAGGCTCCGTAAGGGCCCACAATATCTTAGGCAAATCCCATGTGGGATAGCGGTATACGACCAAAGGCCGTAAATTGCTTGCACCACAGAGGAACCTACAGATGATGGGATGGTGAGCGAGGCACTCCCGTTCTGCGCCTGAAAGGACGGTGGAGAGGGTGGCTACATGCTGCCTGATGGTGTTGTGGGCGAGTCCCTTATCAAGGCCATCCTGAAGAAACTCCAGCACCTCTGGAACAGAAGCTAAGACAGCATTAATGTCGCATGCAGTGCACCAGATAGAAAATACCTGCCAAGTGTGATTGTAGATCCGGATGGTGGACTGCTTCCTATCCGCCTGGATGGTCCGGATGACCCTTTCAGAGAAGTCATTCCACTTTAGAAGGACCCCTTCAAGTGCCAGTGGATCAACTGGAGCCATTGCGGCTCCGGATGGAGCAGGATCCCCTGGCTGAGTGAGATCCTCTGTGATGGAATTCTCCAAGGTGGTGAGATGGAGACTGCGATGAGATCCGTGAACCACGGTCTCTGGGGCCAATGCAGTGCTATGAAGATGACTTCCGCTCCTTCCGAGATGACCTTTTGGATAACCCAAGGAATCAGTGGTAGGGGCGGGAAGGCGTAGAGCAGGCTGAGAGGCCATTCGCAGCAGAGCGCATTGGTCCTCTCCACCTCCTGGATGTGAAACCTCGTGATGAAGCGAGGAAGCTGTGCATTTTGGTGAGTGTTGAACAAGTCCACCAGTGGTTGGCCGAAGCGGGAGCAGTTGTCCTGGAAGAGATCCAGATGGAGACTCCATTTGGAGTTGTCCACCATGGTCATGCTCAGAAAGTCTGCCTGAACGTTTGACTCGTTTGTGCTCCGCCTTCAGGGAGAGAACGTTTGTTTCTGCCTACCTTCCGAGATGGAGGGCCTCCTCCATGAGGCATTGTGAACGTGTGCCTCCCTGGCAATTGATGTACGCTTTTGCCGTGGTGTTGTCCATCAGGGTGAGCACGTGTTGACCTCGTATGAGGTGTTGAAAGTGTCGTAGGGCCAGGTGGATTGCCCTCAGCTCTAACCACTTGATGTTGTGGGCAAGGTCCTGGGGAGACCAGCGATCTTGCGCCACATGATGGTTGAGGTGAGCTCCCCAACCCTAGAGGCTGGCATCCGACATGATGGAAATCCTCCTGAGCTCCTTGAATAGTGACCTTTTGTCTAGTGCAGGAGATGTCCACCATTGGAGAGATCATTAGAATGTCAGAGGAACACGAACTGGGATCCGGGAAGTTGCCACCTTGGCCTGTTGAAATGGAAGCAGGAACCATTGAAGGTTCCATAAGTGTAGTTGAGCCCAGGGCACAATCTGGAGACACGAAACCATCTTCCCTAGTAAGGATGACAATGTAGCCAGGGGAACCTTGGGGTTTTGATGAATCTGGGACACCAGTGCTCTGATGCCTGCCTTCCTGTCTTGTGAGAGGAAGACTTGTCTCATCCTGGTAAATATGAGAGCCCCTAGATGGGTGAGGCTGGTCACTGGCTCAAGATGGCTTTTTGGAACATTGACCAGAAAGCCGTGGTCCTTTAAGGTCTGAAGTGTCAATTGCAAACCCTCCTGAGCCCTCTGGATGGAGGAGGCCAGAACCAGAATATTGTCTAAGGACGCCTGAAGCCTCACTGGGTTTAACCTCAGATGGGCAATCAGGATGACCAGAATTTTGATGAAGCAACGCGGGGCCAATGCGAGGCCGAATGGCAAGGCACGGTATTGCAGATGGCGACCCGCGTAGCTGAATCAAAGGTACTTCCAATGTGTGTGGGCAATCGGAATGTGAAGATAGGCCTCGGAGAGGTCGATCGAGGCCAATATAGATTTGAAGGAACACAACTTAAACCTCCTGTAGACCAGATGGGTGTTGAGGTTCTTTAGGTCGAGGATTGCTCTCCAGCCTCCCGAACGCTTCGGTACCACTGATGGAATAGTACCCCTGTCTCCTTTGGTCTGATGGAACAACCTCTATGGCCTTGATGGTCATGAGGTGCTGAATAGCGTCCTCCATGAGGTTGCGCTTTGTGAGGTCGTGAGAGACAGGGCATGGCACGAAGTGGTTCGGAGAGCTGGAGAGGAATTCCAGACGTAGACCGAATCTGATGGTTCTGAGGACCCGGGAGTCCGTAGTTGTGAGCGCCCACTGGTCTGCGAAGAAGGTCAACCGACATCCTATGCGGGGAATGGAGGAGTCATTTTTGTTTGCGGAATTGGCAGCTGCCAGTTCCACGAAAGGACCGTTTTTGGGGCCCTTGTAATGAAATGGCTGCCTGTCCTGCTGGTGAAACTGCCCCTGCTGATAAGTTCGCAGCTGGGACAACCCTTCCTGGAGATTAAACCTGGTGGATTGTCTGTGAGAGTATGGGGTGGCCTGCCTATCTGCCCTTCTGGCTGCAGAAGGTAATACCTTGCACTTATCTTTGTCCTCTATGAAGAGAGGTTCAAGGGCAGCCTCAAATAGTTTGGATCCCATATAGGGGGCTGCAGCTAACTGCCACTTGGCTTTAAGATCTGCCGGCCAAGATTTGAGCCACAGGAACCTCCTGGAGGTAATTGTCGAAGCAAGAGCCCTAGAGGTGTATTTTACGGTGTTAAGGTCGCATCAGCAGAGATTTGTGTGGCTGTAAGGATCTTGCTAAGGTCCTGATGAAGTCAAACCTTGGAGGGGCGGGCCTGAAGTTGTTGCAGCCATAATATGGTGGAGCAATTAAAAAAAGACACTGCTGCAGCAGCACCAATTGCCCAGGCCGCAGCCTGGTGCGTCTTCCTAAATGATAACTCAAATTTCTTGTCCTCAGGACTTAGGTTTTCAGAAGGATCCCCTGCCGTATACGGCAAAGAGGACAGCAAGGCTGCAACAGGACCATCTAAGGGACTTGTAGGAGCTGGCTAAAGGGGGAAGCCATATTATATAGCTTCTTGTCTGAGCCACTAGGAGTAGGGAGGGAGGACGGATTAGACTATTGATTTTGGACCACATCTAGAAAACGTTTAGGAGCCGGTATGAACAATTGTTTCAATACCGGCTCAGAAAATATGCCGTGACCCTTTCCCTTAGGGGGCTGCACTGTGGGCCCCTATTCTTGTAGATCAGTCATAGCCGTTACCTTGTGTAATAAGGACTTAAAAGAGCCCTGAAGGGAATAGATCCATGAATGCTGGGGTGTCCGGAATAACTTCCTCTTCGTCATCAGAAAAAATTTCCTCCCCGAACCCCCGAACCACGCTACCCCCAGAGTGGGAGGGGGAGTGGTGATCCGGCTCAGTCAGACTGGCCTGAGGTGATGTGGGCCCCTATCTGCTAAGGTATTCTGAGACCAGAGAGGAGGAACGGTGGCTATGAATGCCTGCAACAATGCCAGCAGATATGGCCCTGGCCACTAATAATTGGACATTGTCTGGTAAATCAACCAGGTGAAGGTCAGGGGGGTCTTGAACCGTGCCATCCTTGGGATTCTCCTGTTGGGAGGAGCATGCGAAGCGATGGCTCTTTTTGGAGCGGTCTGGGTTGTCAGGCTGCTCCTGTGAGTGCGAAGCCTACAGAAAAGGTGATAAAATGCTGTACAATCAGGTCAGAAATGCACTAACAAGGGAGATCAGAGCAACAAAAAGAAGCTACTCTGAAAAGCTAAAGAATCAGTTTTCAGCAAATGAACCAGCAAACATGTGGAAAACTCTTAAAAATATAACCGGCTATGGCAAACCTCCTTCCCAGGCTGAAGGTAATCAACAACTGGCAGATGACCTGAATGAGTTTTACTGCAGGTTTGAAAGGAAACTACAGCCACCTATCTCCACAACCCCCATCTCAGACACACCAACAACAGCCAAGCCTCCTAAGACAAATTCCTTGTGTGTCCAATCACACTTGGCCAATAAAAAATTCGATTGTATTCTATTCTAAAGTGGAAAGGCCGAGTGAAAGCTCAGCCGCTGCATCCTGAATTGATGCTTGAGGCGAGGGGTGGTTTGACCCCCCTGGAGCATGTTGGGAAACAGACTGATCACTGGACTGTGATAGAGTTTCCAATTGAGCCTGTCTTTTCTCTGCCAGAGAAAACTGCTTTACTAAGGCCCTCTGTCTCCATGCCAGGTCTTTTAATTCTGCACTGGGGAGTTGAGAGAGCTTGCATCCATGCTTGGATTTGCATAAAGCCTTTTGCAGGTGGATGCATCTGCAGTGGCCTGAAATCCAGGTGCCTCCGCCATTGATGCTGAATAGTTAGAAGTGGTCTGGAGGCAAGGAAAAGTGGCAGTCGCTTTGGGGAACCAAATTGTCCAGCTCATGCAAGACAGAGGCAAGGTCTGTCACAGGGCGGCTTACCCAGGGCGAACCTGAGTGGTGCCAGCTCCTGAGACCCCTCTCCCCCCCGGTTACAGGCCCTTTGATAAGGCAAAACTTGCCGGGGCGCAGCCAGAAGCTGATTGGTGCTTTCAAAGGTAAGCCACCCTTGAAGATGTTGAAGTTGACTTCCTGGAATCTTCAAGGCTGCTGGACAGATGATTGGCTGTTGAGAAGGCCGCAGATAATTTGGGAGTCGCCTCCAGCCAATGAATTGCCCGAGTTTATAAAATGGTAACTGTTGGTTGCAAGGCAATTTTTGCCCTGAATTAAAATGGCCACTCAGGAGCCCTGTGCTGCAGCTGTAAGGCAGTGCGGGCGATGAGCAGGCCACCTGGTAGTAGTGAAGCCTTGCCGCAAGGCCGAAGAGTCGTTGACAATGGCACTGGCGGCGGCGGCAGCAGCAGCTTCGGTCGCAGTGGCTTTGGCGGCTTCAGCGGTGGCTTCGGTGACCTCAGCGGTAGCCTCAGCATCCACAACCACGGCTTCGGCAGCTGCGGCGTGGCAGCGGCGACTTTGGCAGCAGCGGCAGCAGCAGTGGCGTGAGTTTGGAAGGTAACGAGGGCCCTTAGCTGTCAAGCCTCAATTGGAAGCTTGTCTTTTGTGGAAGGGGGGGAGCGTTTGGGGGGTATGCCTGATATTGAAGGCAATTTAGGGGCTGGCTAAGGCCTGAGGCCAAATGGCCTGCCCCCCACCCCAAGGCAGCAGCGGTGTTATCAGCCTAAACTGATCTGGCCAGCACGCAAACCTAAATTAAGGCTGTTTAGAAGCTATAGAAAACCTGTTGAAATGGTTTAGAAATGATTGGTTGAAGAACAATTGCCAAAGATGTCTCTGTCAGACGACTAAGTCGAAAACTGGGGCCTGACGGAGAGACGCGGAGATGTGGCCACAAAATTATGACTCAGTCTCCAGGCAGATTGCACTGTATCAACCCATTCCTGAACCATTCCACAGCCTACTAGGAGAACATCCAATCTTAAATTCTAAAACCAACAACTTAAAATAGTGAAAGAATGCATTTATACAAATAACTTTCAAATAGCAACATCCTACTGTTGACTGAGTAGATGTGACATTTATGGCTAAGCTAGGATTTAAGCTTTGAGCACAAACTATCATCTTCAATACTTTGAATGTCCATTATAATGTCAATTTTCAAAATATTTTTAAGAAAATTTCTCCTTTCTGAGATGAAACTATCAGGAATTTTTACTGGGGAAATAAAAGTGGATTTTTTTGGTGACAGCTACTAGCTCTGGAATGCTGTATTGATAGAGCTCCTTACATTTATTTTTTAAAATTCAAATAGAGATTTTCTTATCATTCTAATTTAAGTAAACAGATGCAGTAAACGAAAACATACCATATCAAAAGAAATAATTCCAAAAGCATTGTCATTTGATAAAATTGTTACAGTTACAGCTCTAGGCAATCCAAGCTTTACTTCTTGAAGCGGCTTCTAAAACAAACATGGCAGACAAAACCGAAAATCAACGTAAGCATACCCATCTATATAACAGGAGAAAACATTCTTCTATTGACTAATGTCTGTGTTTACAAAGCAAACAAATGTTTGTGACACATTCCAGGGAAAGTACTTAAATGAAGGAAATACTGCAAAAGCACTTTTCATGGAACTCAAATTCTATAGACTCAATCTGGTTAAACAAAAAAGTGTTTGACTCAAACTTTGACAATCATTAATCATAGCTAATGATACCATAGCAATAAGATGCTAGATGAGAAATATGCATGCCTTTCCTCCCTCAAGAACTTGAACAGCTTTTGTGTGAAACATTACTGAAATAAATCATTTTGCAGTTATGACTAAAAAATAGAGAGAGGTCACACTGATTATATTTAAAGCAATTATGTACTTCATTGATCAATTTTACTTTAGTTAAAGAAAAAAAATGAAGGCATATTAGATAATAATGAAGTTCATGAAGTAATTACCTCATACTAACTAGTGAGCTATATGCACTGACCTGAATCTCCTTATGCTAGAGGTCAGAATAACAAAACAGAGTGAAAATCACCTCATGGTGAGATGGGCAGCAAACAAATTTAATAAATAATAATAAATGAATAAAAAGAAGTCCCCAGTATTTTTGAATGGGTTTTCTGAATTGAGAATAAAATAGTCTAATTTTCATGTTTAAAACAACTTAATGGTCATAATTAATCATATAATTTATTTTAGTTAACATCAAGCTATAAACTTGCCTGTGATTTAAGTTATTATGTGTATTTTGTCATCTCAGACAAATAAATCTATATTTTGATAAATATGCAAGGAAGATAAAGAGATGCGATCAGGATTCAATTTTCTTTTTCTATCCAGTTCAGACACTGAATGAGATTATTGATATAAAATTTTATAGGTCAATATGAAATTGAGGAAGGTCAAATTTTAAATGTTCTTATTTAAAAATGATCAATTTAAAGTGGGGAATCAGTACCAAAAATTATTTCAAATACAAATTATGAGGGGATTTGATTGGGAGGTGATTATTACAATGCTTTGGATTCTATTCTAAAATAGAAGGGAGGGAGATGAATCTAACACTCATCTGCATCTCTCCAAAGAAGCCACCTCAGATCAGTAAAGGGGATGAGTATTCTGGGGCTTTACTGATCTGAGGTGGTAAGTGATACTCTTAATATTCTTGTTTTGTGTTCCATTTTTGTCCATTACTTCACAAATTCCCTGGCTGTGCATCCTTCCTTTTCTTCATAAAGACTTTTAATTTCCTAAATATTAAATTGAAGATAAGAAGCTAGTACAGCTGCAGATTGCTGGAGAGACATTGTAACAATGAAGGGTAGGTGGACTCTCTTTGTAACTAAGAAAGGTACAAGATCCTTATATCAATGTAACTTTCCCTAAAATTACCTCTCAAGAAAATTGAGGGTTTTTTCCCCTCAGATTAAAGACAATGGTTGAGATAATAAAGAACAGCTAGGGCAAACGGCAGTAAGAAAAAATATTAGAAAAAAAAATCAATACACATACAACACACACATACACATACAGTGTGTGTGTGTGTGTGTGTGTGTTTATACCATGTGTGTGTGAATGTATGTATGTAATGTAGAAAAAGAATTACCTACCTGTAATGTCAAATAAAATATAAATGTTTCATCAGCCTCTGGAATGTCATCATCACACACAGAAATGAAAACAGTTCGATTTGTTTCTGCCTGGGATATGTATGCGGCTGCATATGTGTCAAAAAAGTCACCTGTATTTTCACCATGAATCTGGAATACATGTATATATACAGAAATTAAAAACAAATACATCTTATTCTGCTCATTTGCACCTTATGACATCCTTAAAATAAACATCTTTATGTCTGACATATTTCCTTTGGATTATAATATATATTTGTGCCATTCATTCTAGTAAATTATCAAAGTTGGCCTTCACATATTATCAAGAAAAAATTCCTTGCCCTAAGGAAAAAATTCTACTTCAGAAAGCAAACCATATAAATATTTACTATTAGAGCAATTAGATTGGAAACATTTCTTACCGATACAATTGCTGTGACATTCACTGGGTCTCCTACTCTTTCAATAACAAGACGTATAACTGTTGTAGTTGTTTCATTCACTACAAATTCTGTTTGTCCTGTAAACTTTACTTCTGTTTCTCCAGAGATCAAACTGACAATTAGTGATAAAAGAAGTATAACTAGTAAACAGACAGAGGGCATCCCTGAAACAAAAGGAGGCAAAAGTGAAATGGAGGCATAAAAGGTAAATTTTAAACTTGAATCTTATATTCTCTCTTAAAGAGTTATGCCTTTTTCTCGAGGGTAGGCTATTCAAATATATATACAAAAAAAGTGGAAACTCAAATCTATAAAAGGTGTAGCAATTTTGCTTAATTGCTAATAACTTATTTCATCTAAGTAATGGAGTCAGAAGATTTTGTGTGTGCGTGTGAGAGAGAATGTTTAATGTACTGCACATATTCATTATCATAGTCATTCTATAGATGTATATACAGATATACAGATGTATTGTACATCTATTTTGCTAAGGATTTTACTTTGGTTTGCCATTTGTATTAGAATATTGCCTTACTCAAATTTAATTAATATTATTACATAATTTTGCTAGACATGGAAAAGGATTTTGATACGTTTAATGGAAATTTTTGAAACAAGTTTTGTTGAATATGGATTTTCTCTAGTATTTATTAGTTGGATCAACATGTATATATTCCATCCACTAGAATTATCACAAATGGAATTATTTTCTCAGCCATTAAATTGTCTTGCGGGACTCATTATGCATTATTCATGTCCCTTATTCACTCTCCCTTATTTACTGGATTTACTGGACTACCCAGAAATTGGTTTGATTGATTATCAATTTCATTATTTTGGATGTATAACATGGATGATGGGCTTCTTTTATTACGTATTTCCATCCGTCAATCACAAAAGGTCATACGACTTGGATCCACACATATACTATACTGATACATTACAATATCCACATTCTCAATAAGAATTTGATGAATGTGAAGGCCAATATCAGATGTAGCAGATGTAATTTTACATTTTGGTGCATATAATAAGAAAAACATACAGACTGACTACAAATAACAGCATGACAAACTAGCAATAATGGTGCGCTGGACTATCTGCAAGAAATATCATTTGCCTGCAAGCAAGAACTGATGAGATCATGAAATAGACAAAGTAATACAAAATGAAAAAGATAAAGGGCTCTGAGACTTTAGAATTCAAACAGACAAGCACCTGTCACATAACACCTCAGACTTAACAACTGTTGATAAGAAAAAAAATCTGAATAGTTGTCCTGGCAGAACCTGGAATCAGCAGAATAAAAAAGAAAACTAGACAAGAAGACACAAAGATCTGCAAATAGTAGAATTCAAGTGGCAAAAGAAAACAAAGGTAATACTAATAGAAATAGGCATCTTGGGTACAACCCAGAACATCTGGAAAGTCACTTGAACACCATCTGCATTGACAAAATCACCATCAATCAATTGCAAAAGGCAGTTTTACTTGAAACAACTTACATCCTGCAACAATACCTTTAACGCCATGAAATATCTGCCTATCCTAGGTAGATAAGAATTGCAAATTCAATTTAAATACCTGGCTGATAGTGCAAAAAGTAATAACAACAATAAAAAAGAATATTTGGAACAACTTACATCCTGTTACCTTTAACACCATCAAACAACAACTATCTCAGGTCCTTGGGAAAAATTCAATAGATGGATAAGAATGGAAAATCTGGCTGACTGTGTGTAAGTTTATAGTTTGAAGCTTTGTAGCAGTCAGAAACAAATAATAATAGCATGTCAACAAAGAAGATTCTCATTTCTATGATTTCCAGGTAGATAATCTAAATTAATACTAATATTAATCATTATCTTAACAATTTGAAATTCATCAAGGAATGACCCAAGACGGGTAGCATAAAAACAATTAAAGTGATAACGTTTTGTTGAAATTAAATGCATCTTATTTGTAATTTTGAAATTATTAATTGAAGTTAAAACCTTGCCTTTTGAATAAAGTGCTTTCCTTGTAAAGTATGAGAAAAATTAATTTGCAATGTAGTCATTGTTCTTTAAAGAATTAAGTTGGCTGACCTTTTAACTTCAGAAGTTTCCTAAGATGAAGCAAGTATCTTCTCTACTAAATACCTTGCTAAAATAAACCTGAAAACACAATCCTTGTAGAGCAAGGTAACCACGTTTAGAGTTACAGTACTTGAATTCTATTATCTTACTAAAACTATAAAGTTACTGCTGTGCAACAAGAGACTAATAACCATGACATCAATTATTCAGTTAACAAAAATTCTTCCTTATATTTTATTTGTGACATATACATACACATATGTATGTCATATATGAATATGTCTCTATGTATAGATATACATATATGAAAAATATATTAAATATATTAAACCAATCTTTCATAAAATTATTCCAATTATGGATCGTGTCTTAAAAATTAGGTCTAGACAACTTCAAAATGTTTTGAAAGGCTGTTAACCATAAGCAAAGTTGAGGCCTCCTAAAAAATCTACAGGGCTTCTGGGACAGAATGTTTTGCACCTTTAACAGCTATTAAACCATTCAACTAGTACTCCAATTTTTTTAAATAAAATCTGTTCTTGAACTCAGTAATTCCAATTTTTGATATTTCTATCATTTACTTTGGAAGATATCAGCCTCCCCAGATAAACCACATAGGAAATATGACAATAGAATAGAACAGAATAGAATTTTTTATTGGCCAAGTATGATTGGACACACAAGGAATTTGTTTTGGTGCATATGCTCTTAGTGTACATTAAAAAAAAGATACATTCATCAAGAATCATAAGGTACAACACTTAATGATAGTCATAGGGTACAAATAAGATAAGACAAGATGAGCTAATTCTACTTTATTGTAGAAATCTTGCAAGCCTAAAAGTAAAACACTCCAGCCATCTCCTTTACAGCCTAAATAGCTAGGGAAGGTCCCTTCTGACCTCTTTCTCCACCCACTGTGCATCTGCAGGTTATGCCCTGTCTTATCTGACCGCTCCCTAGGCATCATATCTTGGTCTCAACTCTGTGTTACATATCATTACAGCAGGATAGGATTTATGTATGTAGTAGTTTTGTTCTTTTACAACTTTATATATAGGCAACAGTTATTACATCAGCTCTTATGGACCACAATCAATTTCAATTTTCCATAAAAGTTTATATGATAATAAATTTTCTGGTCTTTAGGATTCCATGTGATTCTTTGTTATTTTCACACATTAAAACATACATAAAGAAACACTTGTAGCTTACAGTTTTAACCAATGGATATTGGTGGGATTCAATTTTTTTTACTACCAGTTCTGTGGGCATGGCTTGATGGGCATGGATTGATGGGCATGGCAGGGGAACGATACTATAAAATCTCCGTTCCCACCCCACTCCAGGGGAAGAATACTGTAAAATCTCCCTTCCTTCCACACTCCAGGGGAAGGATACTGTAAAATCTCCATTCCTTCCCCACTCCAGGGAAAGGTTACTGCAAAATTCCCATTTCCTCCCGATCAACTGGGACTCGGGAGGCAAAGAATAGATGGGGGTGGAACGAGGTCGTATTTACCGGTTCTCCGAACTACTCAAAATTTCCGCTACTGGTTCTCCAGAACTGGTCAGAACCTGCTGAATGCCACCTCAGCTTTATACCATATTTGGTTATAGAGTAGAGCATAAACTCTACATTTTCAATAGGATGAATTGTATTAAGCAATTTCAAACAATTTGTGCATTACGTCAGTGGCTGAAGGTAGCTGAAATAACATCTCCACAATGTTAGAATTTATATACATGAAAATATATAAAAGCTGTCAAGTTATGTAAAATAATTTTCTCTTGGTAACTTTAGAAAGACAATTTTATAGTGTCCATGGCACAGTTTTATTATTATCACTTTTCTATCAGAAATTTAAAACAATCTTCCCAGGAAGCCATCAGTAACTCCCTAAGTAACTGATGCTCCAAGAATCTGTCATTTATCAGGTAATATTGCAAAATTAAAAAGTAGCATAGTTGATAACTTCTGCTATTCTGTCATAATTTCAACAATTCTGTCGTAATTTATTTGCTTGCAACAGAATACAATGATAATATCTCATGGTAGAGGCATATTTGACTCTACAGTAGTTTCTAAAATGAAACACCAAGAAGAACTATGCTGAAATGAGCTGCATGCTGTAGGTATTTGTCATAAAGATGAAAGATATATTATTTCAAACAAAATTAATTTATAAATATCCAAACCCATTATCTTATTTAAAATATGTACTCATTTCAGGATTCCTAAGGTTGCTCGTAAAGAAGCAAGGACTGCTATGGTAAGCTACATGAAATACATGTAAATGGTAAATGGGGAGACTGCTGATTCTCCCCAGCATGTTGCTAAAATGGAGAAAACCTTCTAGTTGCTTTATTTACCAGCTGCAGGAAAAACCACAAGTAGCTAACAGTGCCCCCTCCCCTAAAATTCTATGTGCAATGATTTTGTAATGTTTCATTTCATTATGCAAGACATGACTAGAACTATTTGTCTAACAGAAGAATTAACATTCTGTTAATTAATTCTTTCCAAATGAATAAGCATAGTATGAATCACAATTCATATTAAATCTGGAGTCTTTGGTACTCTTTGCGCTTGTTTGTTTTCAGACGTTTCATTATCCAGTTCTATAATAAACACATATTAAATGTTTGCTAAGTGCCATAGCTCATTATCGAGTACAATGCAGTTGTGCAAGTATAATAAAATGCTACTATTCAGGAGTTCTAAACTTAATGTACTTCACAGAAATGTATTCAAATTTTATTTGTTCATTCAGTTACCGGTATGTTAAAAAAAGCGAAGGTTTTCATCTTGCTGACTTTCTTAGGATGCAATCACATTTTTCATTTTCCATTCATTTTTACTAATTGCAGTGCCTCATTTGCCCATTTTGATTTTTAACTGCAATGTGCTTGCATTGTGCATTGCAGCTTATTGAAGAAAATATAGGCTTGAAATGTTATCTGGAAAATATCCACTTTCTTATCATTGGTGTTTTTTAGTGCCTTACTAAACCTTGTAATCTAGTCCACAATTTAATAACTACTATTTAATCATTATAATCATTCTCTTATTAGCCAACTACTTTGCTTCTTCTGCCTCATGGCACCCCTGGAGTTCAAGACAAGGAAACCTCTTTGTTGATTAATTATTTAAGGCTAGCAACAATAACCATGCAGGAAATAAAGGTACTTTGAGAGGATTACACAAGGTCTAGTTCTCAACAGCACCAAGCTGAGGAAAGCAAATTACAGGCCCAAGTACTTCATTGCATGTAACTAAATTGGCTGGTTGAAATGCTAATTGCCTTTCAGGACTGCTCAAGGCAGATGGTGAGGCCTCTACTTCATGGGAATTGTTTTCTTTTTTTTTCTTCCTGTTCTACATCATTGTCTGGCAAAGAACGATTCAAAAGATTTCCCTAACTTCTAAACATGTGAGAAATCTCTAAAGTTCTGATCACTGCTTCAGATCACTTTGGTCTGCCAAATCTGTAACAGATGGCTGAATTAAGGCCATGTTAAATCTCCGCTAAAGCTCTGAGCAGCCCACAGTAACTTTGCATTGCTGCAAGGAGAAAGAAGAGCAATTCATGGGTCAAATGAGACATCAGTCATAAATTAGCAAAATCTGATTAGTATTGATGCAGCATAACTTTTTCAAACGTTAACATACTTTAGCTTTGTGATAGCAGTTGAAGAAAAATCTTCCCAACAATACATTAGGAACTGGATGTTAAGCAAATTGCAGTACACCATCCTGTTCTATATTACTGTGTTAATATATACTGCATATGGGGAATTATATTTTGAAGAAGTATTTTCATGCATAAACTTACAGACGCTCTGAAGCTCAAAGCAATTTTCAACAGTTGGATGAAATGCCAATATTCCAAAATGTGCTTTTCCTCCTCTTTTGTTTAGGTGCAACTGTGACATGTTTAGCATTATTCAATCATCTTTAAATGAGCCCTGAGTTTTTTAATCCTTCATATTGTGCAAATTATTTTCAATGAATGCAATTCAAACAATGAGAATTTCCATTATTCAAAATTTCTTGTTTCAAAGATTCCAAGAGTAAGGCTACTTATATAAAATTTTCTTATTGTAATGCATATACATAAATCTTTGGATTATTATAGTAAAATTGCTTATTACAGACCTTATTTTAAATTTATTTTGATCTGACAGACCTTTTTTATAGACGTAACAGTTGTAATTCAACAAAGACATTTATTTTATCTCAGAAGCCATTTCCTCAAGCAAAATTGGGCATACATAATACATACTGTAATGTAAAATAATTTTCTAGCAGTCAAATTAAATTTAACAATGAAATACCTTCATTATATTGAGCCAATGTACTCAGTGAGAGACGATATTTTCTCTTTAGCCCAAGCCAGAATTAATATATATTAATATCATAAATCAGTTTTGTTTGATACATACCCACCGAGAACAATTTGTGATTATATTCATTTTCTATATATAAAACATAGTTCAACCTTGACAATCCCAAATATATAAATCTGAAGACAAATTTAATAAACTGCTTCTTTGTAGAAGAACATTATTGCTTCTGCCTAAAAATATATTCACATCAACATACTGTATGTTCTCTTAAAATGATATTTGTATAATGGATACTGATAAGAAATGTCAAATATATTATCCAAATTCATATTAAACTTTTCAAAACACATCAAAATTCTATCTTTGTCAATATCTTAAGAAATAAGGAATTCCATTAATATCATTTATGGGTGCTTTCCCAAAGCCATATATATTTAACTATTCATCAAGGTAGTCAGTTTTATGTAACAGGATTTTCACATAATTTACATGCATCTGATTTGTGTTTTGAAAAAAGTAACATTTTTTTCCCCTGAAGTTGATGATAATCTAAAAATTAACTAAATGACATAGGCTCCCATATTTTCAAATGATTAATCTTAAACAATTTAGATGGAGGGAAATATGTTTTATTCCTAACTCAGGTATAATACAGTTCACATTAAACATTTGCAACAAGGATATATGTCTACTCAAAAGTTAGACTCGTTAAGTTCAGTTAGACTTACTTCCAGGAATGAAACAGTTTTCCTTAATTACAGTCCCTCCTTTATTTTTTTAGCTGCAGGTTAAAATGGTATCTGTGTGCTTTTGTTATTGAACAGTGAAACAAAATGCTTCATGTTGTCTGCATTTTTAATTAAAAGTGCATGCAACGGCTTAACGATTTATTTTATCAGCCTCTTTTCAATCTCAATAGAAATCTGATATTTAACTTTCTTTTAGTTGAATCTACAACTGCTTATTAACACTCCATTTCTTGACATAAGAATTTTTGCTTTAATTATTTTCTATACTTCATTTTTTCCATTTTATTTCAATAAAGACAAATTAATAATCTGTTTCATCTGAGTGCTATCTGAGATATTGATTAGATTGTGAAAATACTATAATAAAAACCTGTTTCAAACTTAGTCAGGTAAAATAATACATTTCTTTATCAAGAATCAAAGAACAAATTTAAAACTTGTCTTCCTCATGACCCGGTAATAACCTCTTGAATAACATTTTTAGTAATGCTTAAGTATGCATATGTATATATGCTCAGAACTTAATATATGTTTCTTTGTGGGAAACATGCATCGAAGTTTAGCACAATGTGACCAAAACAAAATTAAGCAGTTAAGAATATGATCCTGTAAACATACATTAGATAGTATCATTGAACTAAGTTGAATACATTGCAGAGTAAAAGATTGGCTGCAGATCCCAGGACTTTTATTTAGGTGAAATTCAAATTTAGTTTTCTAATGAAATCAGGAAATTACAACAAAACCTAACAATCTTACATATTTATTTTGTTCATTCAAAGAAACAAGCTCTATCTAGTGTGACATACTATACAAATTACAGCTTTCACATTTAGTAAGTTATATGCTTCTTAGCTTTCAAAGTGTAATACTGCATCTGTCATAAAGAGTTGAAATCTTAGGGAGATTAGGAAACATTTGAATATATGCAGTGAATAAAGTTCAGACTTTATTGCTCCACTATTGATATATACATTTAGTACTTGTTTCCCCCCCTTCCCTCTTTATTTATGTCACAAGGAACATATAGCAAATTGCAAGAGGAATGCAGTTGAAGTACCATTTATCAGGATGATGGAATGACAGATTATTAGCAATATGATCCCTTATAATCCTATTTTTGATAAATAACCACAAGGCTTCTAAGCTGCCTGAGCAGGTGCTGTGCAGCTCCTAACTGGAAACTCTAGTATGCTAAGATTTAGATAATACGGCAGCGTTACAAGAGGGAAACGGCAACATCGGAAGACATCCTCACCCCATAAAAATCTCATGTTTGATGCAGGGAGGTTCGACCCTACGCAGTTCACCTGAGAGCAATGTAGCGTGTGGCGGGGGGGGGGGGGATTTGAACTGAAGCGGCGCTGGAGCTCTGCAGGTGCAGCGGGAGCAAATTCGGACTCCGGTGGCCTCCGCTGTCGCCGGCGGCAGTGCACCCACAGGCCTTGAGGGAAGTCAGCTGGGCAGCGGGTGGCCGCAGGTGGCTGGGTGGGTTGAGACTGGGGTAACGACAGAAGCCGGAGCTCCGCCAGAGCCCCGGATAGTGGCGCGCCCGTAGGACAAAAGCGGGGGAGGCGGGGAGAGGATATAAAAAGGAGGAGGTTTTGGCGGGAAAGAAGAAGAGGGTTCTGTGGGGCAAGCCTGAGGAGAGCGAGTGACAGAGAAGGCGATGGGGCAAGAAGGGGCTTCTGTGGGGCGAGAGTGGGCTTCTCTGGGGCAAGCCTGAGGAGAGCGAGGGACAGAGGCGGCGATGAGGCGACAAGGGGCTTCTGTGGGGCAAGCCTGAGGGGGAGAAGGGATAGAAGAGGTTTCGGTGGCCAGCTTTTCTAGTCTTGCTAGTCTAGATAAACGAGCTGCCCCGGAAAACAGCGGCAAGAGGTCCGTTTCGGCGCTTGGTGCCACGCGCCCGCACGCCACTCCGCCGCAGTGGGCTACGCTAAGCGCCGTGAGCGCCGGTCTCCCCTATCTGCGGAACGGGCAGCAAGGCAGGGACTGTTGCTTCGCGCTTCTAGCTCAGCCAGGAGGAAGGTTTCTTTTTTTTCCCCCTTCCCCAACCTGAGCTGAAAGCTGCCCGGCTTTGCTCTCGAGCCAAGCAGCCTGCTCGCCCCGCAGCAACAGGTGCCGCTCTTGGGAGAGAAAGGTGCTCTCTCTGTGCGTTTCTCAAGGCAAACGAGGGAACGAAAGAAACTTCGCAACTTCCTCTGCAGCGGAGCCGGGATTCCCATCCACGGGCGCTGGCGAAGCACCTACCTAGACTCAGAGATGTTGACATCAGCGTCCGTGGACTCGCTTGCCAGCCAGCCGTCGCTCCGTCCGCCTGCAGCTCCCTGTCACACACGCCTGTATTATGCATGCCCGCAGGGCGAGCCCTCATTGGGTGTCTGACGGCGCTGCCGCCCCGGCTCTCCTCTTCCCGCTCCACGCCGGCTTGGTGGAAGTGGAGAGTTTGGCCACCCAATCAGCCGCCCTCTTCAAAGAGGCCGGCTCTGCAATGAATTTAATTCTAAAGCGAAGTTGGAGGTCTCCCTAGACCCAGACTGGCATTCTCACCCTTCCATTTATGCTCCTTTTGCTAGTGTTGGGAAGGCTTGAGACATTCGGAAATTAAAATTAGAGCAGTGGATTTGGGAATACATATCCACTTGTCAAAGTAGAATCTGGACATATGCAAAGGATCTTTAAGGTTTTGTACCGATGTCTGCCTCCCCATTTTATCTCACTCTTCCTCTCTCCCCCCAAGTCTGTAGGAAAAAGTATTTTAAGTATATCAACCTTAAGAGCCTCTTGGTTTTCTTTTCTCAAACAAGCATATTCTTTTCTCAAACAAGCCAATTACATCAAATATGTTGTAGGGATTAGTTTCCAGACAATTGATCAATTATGCTGCTTTTTACCAAAGACACTGCAGTTTAAAACATGGGGTCCAGATTGCAAATGTCAGGCAAAATACAATGGGCCACAATCATGAACATGACTGGATGATTCCTCTCATAAATACTTAAACTTTGTACTGTAATTTTATTTCTGGTCCTGCTCTATTTTTTGACTCAAGAACAGCCTGCAAATCAAACAAATATAAACACAGCTCAATCAACCAACTCTGTTTCACTTACGTAAAACTTTCCTTAATATATTTTTCAAATGAAAAACTGCACAGATTTTTCCAGATTTTGGCTTTCAACTTTCAAGAGGGTTTTGATTAAGAAACAGGCCTGGATACTCATGACAGGCCATCATTCCAACCAAGCATATTTAAGAATCTTATCCAGGGAGGAGGAAGTAGAATTAACAAGGCTCTGTTTTGCTCATGTTGGCTCTCCCCCCCTCTTATCCTACAGTGTTCAGTGGGTAAGACTAATAAATATAATACTGTAGTAATAATATGGGATTATCCAGCTGTGGTTGTTAGCTTTTCTCAGGTCTATGCTATACAGTACTAACTTTATCTTGTACAACTTTCTTTGGACAAGCAATGTCAATCTCATCTCACATCAAATGAGTCTGGCAAATGTTTTAAGAGAGTCCAGCCTAGAATTGTTTGAATTGGAGAGACATAAATCCAATAAACAGATGCTTCCCTGTTCTCTGGGCTATTTCTACCCTAGTGTAGGAGGAATGGCGAACTGCCCAGGTCCAGTGATTTGCTAAAATGGGATGGCAGCAAATCCAGGAAAAAAAAACCAAATCATTTTGCCTATAAAAAGTAATACATTCATAAATTAGGACAACACCATCTACCAATGAAACTGGAAAGATTTAGGGACTGGAAACAAGCACTGCAATTTGCTTCACATCAAATCAGGAATGGAGAACTAAAAATCAGCAATGGAAAAAGTCCCTTTTTCTCTCAAATATACACTCTTTATTTTAAAGACAGTCCTGTAGATATGATGTCCATGACACCTTACACCTCTAAAAACAATTTAAGGTTTTTTTTAAAAAAAATTGCCTTTATTTCTTTACCACCTTCACTTTACCACTATAAATAATTCAAGGCAGTGAAGAAACATAATTCTCCTTCCTCATCTTAGCTTCCCCACAGCAACTATTTAAGAATGAAAATTAAAATGTCTAATTTTGCTAAAAAAAAAAAAAAAGGTCTCCCACTGACAGTTGTCCCATCCCCCACTGAATTGTGTCTGCAGAAAACAAACCAAGTTCAAATGGGGTAGTTGGACTCCTTTCACTTTTATGTAAAATGTCTTGGAGGAAGACAAAACAACACTGAAAGCAGCAGCCTCATTTGTTTGTTTGTTTTCAAGGCTTTCCTATTTTCCTTTTATTGGCATGGCATGAATGAAGACATGGGAAAAGAGGGACTTGAAATAATAATGTGGGTGGAGGAAACCAAACTTGGAGAAGAAAGAATAACTAGCTACTTGATTCTAAGTGGTTTTGTGTTAGCAATAAAAGTCCACCCAGATGCATGCAACAGATCCCTTCTAGTACTTCACAAGGCAGAGCAGATTAAAGAAGTAGTTAAAAATCTCTGCCTCTGCTTTGTGGACCATCCTGCCCCCAGATGTGAGGAAAGCCCCCAATCTCTTGGCGTTCTGCAAAGGGGTCAAAACTTGGCTCTGCAGCCTTGTTAGCAAGTTCCTTGAGAGCCCCTTCTGCCTGTAATACTTCAATGTTAAATGGCCATCATAGAATTCCCCCCCCCTTTGATGTTTAACTGTCATTATTCTAGAATTTTAAAAATTAGACCTTTTTTATTTTTAGCATCAATTTTATGTTTTTTATTTATCAGTTATATTGTACACCACCCAGAGCCCCTCTTTGAGAGAGATGGGCATTTTGGAAAAATAAATAAAGTGACCCAGAGGAAGGGTTCCCTAGAGTTGTGTCTTTAGGAGTGACCTCTTGGATGTATTTGCTCCAGTGTAGAATGATGTAGATGGGATGTGGTGGCTCAGGGGCTAGGACGCTGAGCTTGTTGATTGAAAGGTCGGCAGCTTGGCGGTTCGAATCCCTAGTGCTGCTGTGTAACGGGGTGAACTCCCGTTACTTGTCCCAGCTTTTGCCAACCTAGCAATTTCAAAAGCACGTAAAAATGCAAGTAGAAAAAATAGGGACCACCTCTGGTGGAAAGGTAACAGCGTTCCATGCACCTTTGGCATTGAATCATGCTGGCCACATGACCATGGAGACGTCTTCGGACAGCGCTGGCTCTTCAGCTTTGAAACGGAAATGAGCACCACCCCCTAGAGTCGGCAACGACTAGCACGTATGTGCGAGGGGGAACCTTTACCTTTACCTTTAGAATGATGTAAATGTGTTAGCATGTAGCACAAAGCTACATGATTTGCTTGATTTTCATTTAATGTCTACACCCAGTCACTTGAATTAGTAAACCTGATTAACAGTTTTGAATTGGGATATATGAATTGTGCTAATTTAGCAAACTTTAAATTTAGATTTTAAGTTATACTCAGGAAATGCCAACCCCCAGTTTGCAAGTAAATGTTTAGAAGTTTTCAGGATATACCAACTTCTAAGATAATCCTAAATAGTATTATAAATTGAATTCAAAATCTCTTTGATTTTGTCAATTTATTTCTTGCCAAATTATTTCTTGAAATAATTTCCAGTTTGAAAATACAACAAATATTTGACTAATAAAAATTGTGCAAACATTGTCATTAAAATCTATTTTTTATCTTCAATATTTATAAATGGTGGAATAATAGGCTTTTGGCTTTCTTCAACACTTCAATATTAAAATATCTTTTCTTTTTTCTGTTAAATTATTTGCATCCTCTGTATCAATTTTAAGTTATAGCCAAACATCCACTTAACAAAGTACATGCCTCATAAATTGCAATGAGACTTACTTCTGAATGGAATTGTATAGGCATAATATTGTAACTCTTGCTGGATTTTTTTCACTCTGACCATATAAGGATCTGACCAAAAACCATCTCGTTCACTTTCTGTGAACGTTTAGTCATATATTCTTGGAAGCTCACAGGTCAGTCCTCTATTTGTTCTTAAAACTGATATTCAGAATTTAGACCATACTATAGTTTTCTTCAGATATTTAGCACCACCACACAATGCACTTTATTCACTGACCAATGCAACTGCAGTGCATGGATTTTTAGACTTTAATGCATGGAATAAAAACATAAACCAAAATTGATTTTATTACCTCAAGTTTCTCTGTAATTGTAAATAAATTTATTCCAACCATTAATAATGTAAAAGTATTAACTGAAGCTAAACTCTTCAATCAATGGAAACATTTCAGGTGAAAAAGCACAGTATCTTATTTGTCAAATTTGTCAAATGTTAAGTAGTAATTAATGACATTTAGATATAGTGATACACTGGCCTAAACAATAATAAAATAATTATTAAAATTATTTAGGTGATGCAGTGTTTTTTCTTGAATATACTAGATAAAACCAGTCTATCTGATATCTGTGTCAGATTGTCCAGATCTTGATGTTTTATGACGCTTCTTGTTTATGTGCCCCCTGTGTGGCACTTCCCTGCAGTTTGTTATTTTTCTTCAACAGTGGAGGGAGGAAACCAACAATGCTGGGCAACCGCATTACATAGCACAAGGTAACCATGGAAGCATTTGTCCAATTGTTAAGACCCTTCCAAAGCGATTCAGCTATTCATTTCTTTGAATCAATATTGAAGCTTTTAAGATTTATTATTCAGGAGCTTAGACAAAACTAATGAAAGAAATTTGTTGTTTTTTTCCATCAGTTCATTCCATCATGTTAAGCATATATTAAGACCTTGTAAACTCTTGTGTACAATAAGTAATGTTACTACTTTTTCCTTATAGAAAGTCTAATCATAAGATCCTGGTATTAACATTCCTGACACTATGTGAAAAGAATTTAAGAACTTTTAAAGCAGATTGCCATAAAAGATGAATCTAATAAAAAGACAAAGAGAACACAAGAATAGAATATGGGAATAGAGCAAATTGCTTCAAAATCCCTCAAAAAAGCTTTTAAAATTATTAGACGTCCCTTGCACTTTACTATTTAAGAATTTTCTCACCTCAATATTTTTTTTAATTATTATTATTAAATAATAATATTAAAATAATATTTTAATTTGTATACCGACCTTCTCCCGAAGGACTCAGTGCGGTTTACAGCCAAGATAAAATACAGTGAAAACACATACAATACTAAAAACATACATTAAAAAACTTATTAAATTTGGCCCAATTTTTAAAATACACTCAAACCCGATAAAAATTAATAAAAATTAAAACCCATAAAATCAGCTAAAAAATTAAAATTCAAGCCAGTCCAGTGAGACGGAATAGATAAGTCTTAAGTTTGCGGCGAAAGGTCCGAAGGTCAGGTAGTTGTCGAAGTCCAGGGGGAAGTCTACATTAAAGATTTTTAAATGTATAGATTTATTTATTTATGTACTAAATGTATATAAGCCATTCATCTCATATACATGATTCTGGACAGCTCACGGTTGCAATTCCATATGCTTAATTGGAAATAAACTTATTTCTTAGTACAGTAACACTATATAACAGGGACGTGGTGGCTCAGGGGCTAGGACGTTGAGCTTGTCAATCGGAAGGTTGGCAGCTCGGCGGTTCGAATCCCTAGTGCTGCCGTGTAATGGGGTGAGCTCCCATTACTTGTCCCAGCTTCTGCCAACCTAGCAGTTTCGAAAGCACGTAAAAATGCAAGTAGAAAAAATAGGGACCACCTTTGGTGGGAAGATAACAGCGTTCTGTGCACCTTTGGCGTCGAGTAAAGCCGGCCACATGACCATGGAGACATCTTCGGACAGTGCTGGCTCTTCGGCTTTGAAACGGATATGAGCACTGCCCCTTAGAGTCCGCAACGACTAGCACGTATGTGCGAGGGGAACCTTTACTTTACCTTTACCTAACACTATATGTCAAATAGTTTTGTCAAAAGAGTTTTACTTGTATACAGATATGAAACCAACTTATTCTAATAATTTATAAAGTTTGTAAATGCATAGGGATAATAAGTAACCACACTGAAAAGCAGGCAAGCTTTTGGTGGGCTATGGAATGTTTTTGGCTATATATTAGTTCGAATGACCAAGGGAAAATAATAGAATAAAAAAGTAATGAAACCAGAATTAAAGCACACATGTGCACACTCACACACACACAAATATTCAATTGTATTTGTTATGTATTTGAACTTTAGGAAGGAAGTTTGGGCGGGAACAAGCACGTTGCTGATTGGCTAATGCCTCAGCCAAAATAGTATTTAAAGAGGGGTTTTTGCCTGTTGGTCTTTGGCTGGGTCACAATAAACTAAAGAGCTGTTGTCACTTGTATGGTCTCCTGCCTTGTCATTGCCCAAACTTAACATTGGCGACGAAGGTGGGATTCTGAGGCAGCGAGACCAGGAAAAGAGCTGAAGGAGTAACGGATTCGCAAAACCCAGCCAGTATCGGAAGCGGTTACATAGCAATGTTCAGCTATACACCGCCAGCGCTGTTTGACCCTGCCAAGGAGAAATGGGGGTCGTACATGGCTCGTTTCGAGTGTTTCCTCGAAGCAAACGAACTACAGGGAGTCTCGGATAATCGGAAGCGTGCTTACTTCCTGAGTCACTGCAGACCAGAGGTTTTCGATACCGCCGAATCGCTGTCGGAACCAACGCCAGTACAGTCGGTACCATGGCAAACGCTGCAAACGACACTGAAAGCACACTACGCTCCGGTGCCGTCAAAGTTTGTTCAGCGTTTCGAGCTAAGACAGAGAGTTCAGCGAGAGGGCGAATCGATAAGCGTGTACATGGCCGCATTGAGGAAAGCCGCGAACCACTGTGAATACCGGGATTTGGATGACTCCTTACTGGAACAACTCATTTGTGGGGTCCGGGACATTCGTTTACAGAGGCGGTTGCTGTCCAAAAGCAACCTAACCCTAGCCCTGGCCCTGGACGAGGCAAGGGCACACGAGATGTCCACCAAAGCAGCGGAGACCCTACAGAAACCGAACACACCGAACACTGGCACGAAAGCAACGCCAGCCCACAGCGAAGTCGTCGAGGCCGAATCCGGGGGCGAGGAAGAAGAAGAGGTCTTCCATACCGGAAGGTCAGAGAGAGGCGACCGGGACGAGTGCGTGAGCTGCAGAGGCCAACACCAACGACAAAATTGCAGATTCAAGGACGCAATTTGCCAGTGGTGCGAAAAGAAAGGGCACATCGCACAGGCCTGTCGAGCCCCACAACCGTCCCACCCAAAATTCAAACCGGCCAATCAGCAGAGCGCTGGACCGACGAAACGGCCAGGGATTGGCTCATCCAAAAGAGGCGCGAAATTGAACCAAACAACTGTACGAGTGGGTCACGCATCAACGTGACTAGAAAAGAAGATATTCACACGGACGCACATCGAAGGAGTGCCGTGTAAGATGGAGGTGGACACCGGCTCGTCGATCATGATCATGTCCTGGGACACCGTCGCGAGGAACCTGCCAGATGTCGCGAAACGCCAGCTGCAAACCCAAAGGCTGAGAGTGCAAGACTACCAGGGAAACCAGATCCCTGTTCGAGGAGTCACGTCCATCAAAGTGAGATACGGGAATTTTAAGAAAACTCTACCGATCACCATTGTAGATGGAAACCTTCCAAGTTTGCTAGGCCTGGACTGGTTCAGAGCCCTAGGGATGGAAGTGACCGGGGTTCACAGCAGTGGAGTCAACCTAAAGGATGAACTGCTGAAAGAGTTCGAGGACATCTTCCAGGACTGCCTGGGCAAGTACGTGGGGACCCCTATTTCGTTTAATTTAGATCCCCAGGTGGCTCCCATTAGGTTAAAGGCTAGGCGGGTCCCCTTCGCCCTTAAGCCCAAGATTGACCAGGAGTTAGACAAACTAGTAAACCAGGGCATACTAGTCCCCGTCGACCATTCCAAATGGGAGACACCGATTGTGACCCCAGTCAAACCGGACGGATCAGTCCGGATTTGGGCTGACTACAAGGCAACGCTTAACAAAGCATTGCAAAAGAGCGCATACCCCGTTCCCGTAGTGCAACATCTGTTGCACTCATTGGGACAAGGGCAGGTCTTCGCCAAACTCGATTTGGCCCAAGCCTACCAACAATTACCCGTAGACAATGACACAGCCAAGGCGCAGACGATTGTAACACATCGAGGCGCTTTCAAATGCACTCAACTCCAAAATCTAATGGAACGTCTGCTACAGGGAATACCGAGGGTCGTGCCATATTTTGACGACGTACTAGTTTCAGCAGAGAACTTAGATGAGTTAGAGGTCAAACTACGGAAGGTCTTGGGCATTTTCAGGTCTGCTGGACTTAAGGTCAAACTCAACAAATGCCAGATAGGAGTTGAATCCGTAGAATTCTTGGGTTATCAAATAGACAGAGAAGGCCTCCACCCCACGGAGAGCAAAGTGCGAGCCATTAAAAAGGCTCCGGCTCCCAAAAATAAGGCTGAGTTACAGGCATTTTTAGGGCTTGTGAACTTCTACGCGGTTTTCTTGTGAAATAAGGCAACAGTAGCAGAGCCGCTGCACAAGCTATTGGTGAAAAAGGCTGTTTGGACGTGGGGCAAGGGCATTCGAGGGCGTTAAGAACCTCTTGTCCAGTGATAGCTTGCTAATCCAATACAACGGGACATTACCACTAGTGCTAGTCTGTGATGCGTCACCCTAAGGGGTAGGGGCTGTCCTAAGCCATAGGCTACCGAACGGATCGGAAGCCCCCATAGCATATTTCTCCCGCACGATGTCAGCAGCAGAAAGAAACTACAGCCTGCTAGACAGAGAGGCCCTGGCCATAGTTTCGGGAGTTAAAAAATTCCACAAATACCTATTTGGGCGACAATTCGAAATAGTAACAGACCACAGACCACTATTGGGACTCCTGACGGGGGACCGTCCAACTCCGGTGGCACTATCACCCAGAATGACCCGTTGGACTATCTTCCTGGCGGCATACTCGTACAAATTGTCCCACCATCCGGGGAAGGACCTAGGACACGCAGACGCTTTGAGTAGATGCCCTTTACCAGAGACGATCGAAGACCCGACCCCAGGGGCGCCCATCTTACTAATTGACTCTCTAGACTCTGGCCCGGTCACTTCTAAGGAAGTGACTAGGGCATCGTACAGAGACGTTATCATAAGGACTGTAATCGGTTGGGTACAGAGGGGATGGCCCGATGCACCGGGGGATCGGTTCAAAGACTTTACAAAAAAACGTTCGGAACTGTCGGTTCAAGGGGGTTGTCTGTTATGGGGGGATAGAGTGGTTATTCCGGAGAAACTGCGAGAAAACGTGTTGGAACTGTTACATGTGGGTCACCCGGGGATTGTGAGGATGAAAAGCCTGGCGAGAAGTTATGTGGGGTGGCCACAAATGGACAAAGACATTAGCGATAGGGTAGGAAAATGCCAGGCCTGCCAAGAGTCAAGGCCACTACCCCCAACAGCCCCCATAAGGGAGTGGGAGAAACCCCAGGGTCCTTGGTCCAGGATCCACATAGACTTTGCCGGGCCATTCCATGGACAAACCTTTTTAATCGTGGTAGACGCATTTTCAAAGTGGCTAGAAATCTTGCTAATGAAATCCACAACAGCCGAAGCCGTAATTACAACATTGCGGCACCTTTTTGTAACACACGGGTTGCCCGACACCCTAGTGTCCGACAACGGCCCGCAATTCACGGCTACCCAATTCGAGGGGTACTTAGCAGAAGAGGGCATCCGACATGTCCTCTCGGCGCCTTTCCATCCGGTGACGAACGGACTTGCAGAACGATTCATTCGCAGTGCCAAGGAAGCGCTATCTAGATAACCCCCGGTGATTGGCAAGCCAAAATCGATACCTTTCTAGCAGTACAACACAGAACCCCCTTTGTAGCCACAGGGCGCAGCCCATCAGAACTATTGATGGGTAGGAAACTCAGGTGTCCCTTAGATCGATTAAACCCAACATACTCCCCTGACGGGTACCAAGGCATCCACGAAAAAACCAGGGAAATGGCAACGGGTGATTTAGTGTGGGCACATAACTATAGTGAAGGCCCAGCATGGCTTAAAGGAACTATCACTGGAGTAACAGGTCCAAAATCATATATAGTGGACATGGGGGATGGCCGAGTATGGAGGCGCCACATAGATCAATTACGAAAAAGGGTACAAAACAAACCAGAAACTGCACAACCAGACCCTGACTACCAAACATTTGAACCAACAGCTAACTCAAACCCGCGGCGATCGGAGGACTTATCTGAACTTGAAGAAGTCCAGCGATGCCAACCGGCTCCTCCAGAAGACTGCAGGGACGACTCTGCAAGTAATCCAGGGCTGGAGGGCCCAGAGGAGGAGCTGGGAGGAACAAACAGTCCCTCCGACCAGCTCGACTCACCCCCAGGGAATGAATTGCGCAGGTCAGAAAGAGTTAGGAGTTGCCCTGTCTACCTGCGTGACTACATGGAAAAATAACATGCAAATTTCATGCAAAAAGTGGCACAATGCGTTCTGGGAGGGGAAGAGTGTTATGTATTTGAACTTTAGGAGGGAAGTTTGGGCGGGAACAAGCACGTTGCTGATTGGCTGATGCCTCAGCCAAAATAGTATTTAAAGAGGGGTTTTTGCCTGTTGGTCTTTCGCTGGGTCACAATAAACTAAAGAGCTGTTGTCACTTGTATGGTCTCCTGCCTCGTCATTGCCCAAACTTAACAGTATTAATATGAGTTAAGATTCTTGTTCATTGCTTGCCTCTAGTTAAAAGCTTACGTCCAAAATATTTTTTGCTTACTGTAGAGGTAATGGATAGAGGATGATATCCTTGTTAGGATTGTAGAGTAGGCACATATATTTGTGGAGGTAACTGCCAATCATCAATCAATAATCCTAACCCATTTGGCAGGGGGAAACGTTAAGACTGCTGAAATAAATGGACATAACACAAAAAACACATAAAAACATCTTGGCAGGCAAAAAACAACAACCCTAGAGTCTGAGCTGATAACTAAAATGAATTATAGCAATTTTTTGTTTTGATTTCCATTCTATGTAGTTGTTTTAATAGTATCCATGGTTCTCATTTAGGTTTTGCATTTGCTGTTGGTTTTTATATGCTGCTCACAGTGAGTAAGTTTCTATGCAATACTTCACATACAGGTGTCATGCTGTGATTAATACTGGCCCTTGCTAACTCATTTAACATGCATTCAGTTAAATGAAGTAATTTACATCAAGAATGAGAAAGACTGCATCTACATTAGTATTCACAGTTGTGCAGCTACTGTCCTGTTCATCAAGTTGGAAATATACTCTTTTGTACACTGATGGGAAAATGTCACTAGGTACAAATGGTTAAAAGAAAGGAGTGAGGTAGGTCCTTTTTAGTATAGAAGTGCATAGTTATAGTAATATTTGACTCTATACTGAAAATTCTGTCTAAAGCAGACTTCTCAAACATTGTGAGAGCATAATTCTCTAAAATCAATACATATTCAGAAGAAACAACTATGCTAGAATTAACATTAGGCAAGAAATAATTATAATATTGCTTTTAAATTCTGTGGCAACAAAACTACTCACTGGAGTTTGCATAGGAACAATTAGTCAGAAGGCCTAAAGTGAGTTTTGAGAGTGGTCTCATTTTGCCTATCCAAGCATGATGGGTTTTCAACAGTGTTGGGATTCAATTTTTTTTACTACTGGTTATATAGGTGTGGCTTGGTGGGCATGGCATGGCTTTGTGGGTGTGGCAGGGGAAGGATACTATAAAATCTCCATTTCCCACCAACTCCAGAGGAAGTTACTGCAAAATCCCCATTTCTTCCCAATCAGTTGGGACTTGGGAAGTAGCATAGATGCTTATAGGTTCATGTATCTTGCTAAATCATGCAGAAACAACCAAGAAGTCTACCCACACCACTGAAATAAAATTTAATTTTCTTTGTAGGCTTCCTAATTGTTCACACGTTATTCACTTTTTTCCATGTACTTGTGAAATGGAATTGCATTGTATTAGCCAACAATTCCAGCTAAAATTTAAAATTTACTCTGAAAAGTTTAAAGCACAGATTTCAAAAAGAGGCCTGGGAACAAAAGAAGGAAGAAACAAGTAGTGCAGCTAAATATTCATATTTTATTTCAGTTAAGAGACAGAGCAATGTCAAAAAAACTACATGGATTTCAGGTTGAAGAATATCCCCAACACCACACATACACAAGAAACTTTTATGAGGACTCCAGCAGCACATAAAGCACAGTAATATCCCTTTCACCAGGGACTTTTTCCCCAGCAACTTGAACACAAGGAATAATACCATAGCTGTCATTAAATTCATGCTGAATATTATTTTATGATGGAAGCAATGCATATTTAGCTACACATTATGCTAAGAGAGTCCTTTCGTTTGTTCTTCAATTTTCCACAATTCCGCTTCACTTGATAACCCTTGTTGGAAGAAATATCCATCTGGGTTCAGTTCCAAGTGGGGACAAAGACACTGGAAACATGGAGACTGCTTGGAAAGATGGTTTAATGGTGGTCAGGATCACATGGCTTGAGATCCTGAACAGAAAAGGGCTGAGATCCTGTGTGCTCCCTGGCTTTATGCTTTTTCTGAGCTTTGACCTTTCTGGGGCACAGGAAGAGTATCCTGATTGGCTGTCAGACTCCCAGGGGGTGGGAGTCTTAGCTAGCCTTGCTGGCTGTCTCTCAAGCTTGCTTGAGCCTTGCCATGTGGTGAGTTTCAGTTGTATTGTGTTGCAAATCATGGGGGGATTGAGTGAGCTTGGTTGAAGCCTTAATTGCCCATTGACAAAGGTGGGGAGAATGAGTGAGCTTAGCTGAGGCTTTTAATGGCCCATTGACAAAGGTGGGGGGGAGTCAGGAAGTTGCAGGGAGCTCCTTTGTCTTTAAAATATGTTTCTCCATTTCTCATCCAGGAAGGTATAATATTCTGCTTTTTAAAATATTTCCTAGAATATTTCATTCTTCTAGGAGGGGGGTGGGTGCTAAATTCCTACAATCCCTACTCTTTTTTTTTTTTTTTTTCAAAATGTGAGTTTTGAAACATGCTCTTGGCAAAAATTAAAATTGATCAAATCAGTGGGTGCTTTTAATTTTCCTGATGCAAAGGAAGCCATTGATAGAGACAACAGAAAAAAGATTCCTTCAGTGGCTCCCAAAAGCTTTCAACCATGAAGGTCTAGCAGCCAGGGGAAAAGTTCTGGTAAGAATTTTACAGTATCCAATTTTCTATGCCAATTAATTTCAGCTGTTAGATATCACTTTCTGAGAGCTTCCAGTCAGGTCAAGCAAGCACACATCCCAAAATTTTCACAGCCATGGTTTTCCTTTAAATTACAGGCTGCTCATTTCCAAGGGTTGGTTACTGAACCTGCCCTAGCTCTTACTTTAGTCTATCCAAGATTTTTTCAGTCCAAATTGAGGTTAATCAGTGTGCAATCCAGGCTTTTCTTTTCTTTTTTTTAAATTACACACAATGAGCCCTGGGACTTCTGCTCATGAGACCACCAGTGCAACATATCTTGCTTTACTGGGCAACTGGGGCAGCATCATTTGTGAGTCATTGTGAGGGCTTGGGTTTTGGATATCACTTTTTCTGTTATCTCTTCAAGAGAGGAATTGCCTGAGGGGGATGCCCCTCCCCCATGGAATTAGCAGGGAGATCTGACTCCTTGGACTTTTAGTGCCACAGAGCAAAAATCAACCTAGAAGTCTTTTGTGGAGGTAAGTGAAAGGAATAGTTTCAGTCTAATTCTGAATGGTGTCTCTCTCTGTGTGTGCCTGTGTATGCAGCTACCTTTACAATTCAGGCAATACAAACAATACAAACATGGTGGACAAATTTCCCTACCATTAGACAGAAATCTCAGGTGTTCAGAACTTGCTGTGGTAGCCACTCAAATACAATCCTTACATGAGTACTTTAGACTGATTACAATGTAAATGAGACAAGACAGAAAACCTTACAATGAATTTCCACCCTTCCCCATAGTCTTTCCAGTTGTCTTCTGGGAATTGAAAAGAGTCTTTTAGTCTTTACTTATACATCTCAGGGTCCTTTCTTTCATATCTTTTGGGTGGCATGCTTGTTGGTCAGTCAGGTTTGGAAAGGTCTGCTCCAATCTGGTTGCTGTGATGACTTTCAGTGGGGGCTGGATTCAAACTCAATTCCTGACTCCAACAAATGGAAGGTCTCCTCTGGGGGCAGCATCTGGAACCATGTGCTCTGCTTCCACAGTTGCAGAGTCATCTTTTCAGGGCTGAAAGACATTAGAACAGAATCTCCTCCCCACTTTTGTGGGTAATCTTCTCAGGAAAGGCATTGTAACAGGATTAAAACAGGGGTGGGGATAGATATCTTGCAGGCAGAGTTTGAAAAGAAACAACACATCAATATTGCAGTTACTAAAAGATAATGCAGTTTCAACAAAATGCAGTTTCAACAACTGATGAGAAAGAAAAAACTGGATTCACATGCTTCAGGAACAGGTAAAATCATTTAAACACACAGTAAATGCAAGACTGAATATATATTTTTTCTCTTGTAAGTGAACTTAAAACGTTTCCTCATAAACTTATCTTGTAAGTGAACTTAAAATGTTTCCTTATAAACTTGAGTTGTTACTTTAAGATAGAGAGGAGAAAAAAAAAACAGAAATAGGATGAAAAGTCCTTTTTACTATTTTGTTGGCCGGACAAAGACAGGAAAAAGGCTCTTTCCTTTTTTTTTTTTTTTTTTTTTTTCTCTCTCTTCCCCATTTTCATTGTTTCAACCTTTTGTTTTTCTTTAACAATTTAAAATTCTTGTCTCTAGAGATCAGATACATTTTACAGTTACAATTACTTCAAGGGCCCACAAAGATAGACATACACACATAAAAACAAGGAGGACAGAGAGGAAAACAAAACTCTGAGATTTACACACACACTGATCATTCCCGCCATAAATCTCAGTTAAATTAGGGAAGGCACAAATCTTAACAGACAGACCACGTGGTTCCATAGAAGAAAGAGAAAGAGACAGACAAACAAACAAAACAAACAAAACAAAAACCCAAACATTCCTATTTATATATTTCCCTTTTCTTTTAAGTACCTTTATTTAGCCAAATTTGTCTTCCTGGTGTTATCTCTTAGCAAAGCCCATTTTTTTACACAATTTCTTCAATTTCTATTCTCGCATGCCAGTCAACACTGGCACCTGCCTGGCGTCCCAGGCCCCAAGCATGTCTCTCAGGGATTTCCCTCACCCTCGAGCTTACGCTTCCCATGATCCTCGGAATGTGAGGCTCACTTTGTCATAGCCGGGCACTCCGCAGTTTCGGAAAAAAAGGTATCCGAAGGACTCGACTCCCTTCTGTCAAGTATGGGCCCCTTCCTTAAGGGAACTCTTATTTGAAGATCACCAATAAAAAATAGTGATCCCGGAGGACCTTGCTGCCCCTACAGCAGGTACGAGCACCTCCTCTCACTCCACATGCTCCACTTTAGGCTTTGCTTTCCTTTTTAGATACACCGATAGTTCCTATATATTTCTTTTTCCCCCCTTCACACTTCTTTTCCTTTTGCTCGGCTTCCGTTCCTCGAAAACACAAAGTTCCACATTTGGCTTCCCCCCCTTGCTTTCTCTATCCTACCGGTCACGGCTCGGTGGAGCTAGCAGTAGGTAGAGGTGCGGCTAGAGGTTGCTCAAAGAGGTGGAATCAGACTGTTTCCTCAGGTGGAATCCCACACACACACTTCTTCCTTCCCTAACAGAAGGTCCTGTGCTCTGGCAAAACCCCCATGCTCTCCAGACTTTTGGTCTTTCTGCGGTTAGGAAATGCACAGAGGATGCAAGATCCAGCTATGATTGGGAGAAGGGCTCTCTCATTCACACACATGCAGGCATACACATATTTCCCATGCTTTTCCATGCTTAAAATTAAAATTTAGAGGTACTCACCTTCTTTCCAAGCAGTCTTTGAGCTCAACACTCAAAACCCCTTTAAAACCTAGTTCCAAATGGCCAAGGTCCAGGAAAACTTACCCACAGACTCAATGGGTCTGCTGCTAGCAAGGGAGGCTTACCTGGGCCAGGTCCATTGGTTAGGTTAGCTTGGAGTCCCATCTGGGTCGCCAATTGTTGGAAGAAATATCCATCTGGGTTCAGTTCCAAGTGGGGACAAAGACACTGGAAACATGGAGGCTGCTTGGAAAGATGGTTTAATGGTGGTCAGGATCACATGGCTTGAGTTCCTGAACAGAAAAGGGCTGAGATCCTGTGTGCTCCCTGGCTTTATGCTTTTTCTGAGCTTTGACCTTTCTGGGGCACAGGAAGAGTATCCTGATTGGTTGTCAGACTCCCAGGGGGTGGGAGTCTTAGCTAGCCTTGCTGGCTGTCTCTCAAGCTTGCTTGAGCCATGCCATGTGGTGAGTTTCAGTTGTATTGTGTTGCAAATCATGGGGGGATTGAGTGAGCTTGGTTGAAGCCTTAATTGCCCATTGACAAAGGTGGGGAGAATGAGTGAGCTTAGCTGAGGCTTTTAATGGCCCATTGACAAAGGTGGGGGGGGAGTCAGGAAGTTGCAGGGAGCTCCTTTGTCTTTAAAATATGTTTCTCCATTTCTCATCCAGGAAGGTATAATATTCTGCTTTTTAAAATATTTCCTAGAATATTTCATTCTTCTAGGAGGGGGGTGGGTGCTAAATTCCTACACCCTGTCTAGAACATTCATGTTTTCCCCCCTGCACTTTTATACACATCCTCTTACACTTTTTCTAACCTTTAAAAACTATCATAATTATTTTCTATTAAGGGAAGATGCTTTAGTTCCTATATTAGTTTGGTTCCTCTCTTCTGCACTTTCTCCAACTTCATGGTACCGTACTATTTTTCTGAAGCAGAGACTAAGTCTTCACAGTATTTCCTGTGCGTGGTAACAAATAGATACACACATCAAATTGCTGTAATAGGTGCTTAAGATGTGTGGAGTTCACACCCAGAATTCTACACATTTTAAAAATAACCGAATTTGAAAACACTGATATACAGTATACAAAACTCTGTAATATCACGATATTAACGACTGTCTGCACTATGGGAGGGGCACAAATATCAAGCACAAATATCACGAAATTATTGGGGAGAGGGAAGAGAAGAAAACTCTCTAAAAGAGTAGATGGGCTGTTGCAAAATCTCGCGAGAGTAGTGTATTGCCATTTTGGAAAATGCCTTCGTGGGATTTTGAGATCTCACGAGAGGTAGGCGAGCAGAGCGGCCGCCATCTTGTCGACGCGCGGGTGCTTTCGCTCTTGCCAAGTAGCCGTATTTCGCTTCAGTTCCCAGGCTTCCCATAGTGGCATCCGCGGAGAACGTTGAGCCGGCGCTGAAAAACACACCCTCCGCAAATGGCCGCTCCTGGGTAGATTGGTAAGTAATCTGCTTGCCAGTCTGTCTGCATGTATTACAAAAAGGAGGGGAGGTTTTTTTAGAAAAATAATTTCTGGAGTCGGTCGGGGGCTGGTCAGATGCCCAGGGCGAGAGATGTTGCGGAGAACCACTGAACAGCTTTGCCCATCTGCCACAGACCCCGGTGCTCTTTTCCATCACAAACTCGCCCGTCCTCTTTGTTGGAATCCTATTTTCCAGTTCCAGTTTCCCGGCTTTTGATGCGTGGCATCAGGACGGTGTATCTTTTCCTTCTATTGTTAGGATGGGGGAAATGCTTCAGCTACTGGATTTTTAATTTTTTTTTATTTTTGTTAAAACTCCAGAGGTGTCCTGCAAGATGACACGTTTATCATCTGGGAGTTTCTACTCGCCTTTTACTTAGTGGGACTGTTTCAATAACTTCCGTAGTGGTGGGAGCTGGAGATTTCCTTGGTCCGAAGACCTCCCTGCCTACGTGTAAGTGCTTGAGGCTTCAAAAGTATACGGGAGACGTCGGGAACTTCTTGCCAGATGTGAATAGTGACAAATGCAACCGGTGAATCATCATATCAACTATTTGATTTTAACTAAGGTTACAATAATAGTTGTGCAACTGAAATTCACCTTCAGATTTTGCAACACAGTTTGGAGAGGCGTCTGATGGCATAGCCATCAGAGACCAGGGGCGGTCCTTGATCCAGAAGAACGGAACAATTGCTCCCTTTCCTGTATTTAATATCGGGGATTTTAGGTCACCTTGGAAGTTGTTTATCTAGAGCAATCTTTTGATATCTAATTGCAGGAGGCAGGAGTCTTGAGTGTATATATTCAGTTTATTTTGATCAAACTTTTTAAAAACAAGGGGGTTCATTATCTAAGCCTCTTTATTTTGAATTTTGACTTCTCAAACATTTTGATCAAAGGTTGTTGCAAACAAGTGTTCGTGATATCTGTCTAATACTGTTTCTAATGTATCCTGGTACAAAGTTTTTATTATATTGCCAGTTGGGTCGTGATTTACTCTTTATGTATTAGTCTTAATAACTGCTTTCTTCTGCTATAACTAACTCCAGTCCTATGTGGAAATAATGCTGTCTTAACAGTTTATTTCTATTGACTTCTAAAAAAATATGAACCTGAAGGGTCTGTGTTCATTGAATTATTATCTAGAGGAATAGATATGTCAATAGGGAGCTGAATGAATTAGTGTGTGTACATCTTTAAAAACATTTGTGCTTAGTTGCCCTCTTTTCATTCTCTTTTTATTGTTAGATTTCTCCTGGTAGAATGACAGGAAAAAGCCAGACTTTAAGTTTCCAACTCCCAGCTGTTGCACAGCCCGCTTCAGTGGATAGCCACGTATATCCGTTTGGGAACAATCTTAGTTCTGACAGTGATGTTTTGGAAGATGAAATTGAAATATATGAATTGCGACCTCGGGGAAAAGAGAAAACTCGGAGAAGCACTTCAAGAGAAAGAATGGATGATATTGTATTTATAACTAAAGATATACAAGAAGGAGACACACTAAATGCATTAGCTCTTCAGTATAGTTGTTCAGTAAGTTTCTCTTTTTGCAGTTGCATATAATTATCATATGTTAGAGACATATAAATGTAGAATGTTTTAAATAAAATTATGCAATAAACATAATTTGAAAGTTTACTTATAGTATTAGATTCTGGACTGTACAAATATATAGTATATGTTTGCCAACTAGAAGCATATGGTTTTTCAAAGTTAATTATAAATTTTGGTAATTGCTAAAATTTCAATATTTTTCTTCTCTAACAGTATTTTATGAAACTGATACAGAAAATTCCAAAAGTTAGAAGATTGTATAGGATTAGAATTCTTTATTTTTATTCATATAAAGTCAACTTTCTTCCAGCTGGTAGTTATATTTTATTTGTTGGACTTTAATGGGGCTACCTGATGAGATAAGCAGAATTAAAGGGAGGGGGTACTCAAAATAATTTTATTTAACTTAGCACCTTGTTGTGGGGAAGGAAAATTAAGACTATCAAAAATTGCTAAGCATCTTTTTAAACATATAATTAAAACTATAGAGTTCTTTCAATAGTTCTTTCATTAGTTTTTAAGGATACATAGGTACAGTACTTCTAAAAAAATTAAGAATAGGAAATATTATACAACAGTATAATTACCTTAAATCAGATGGCTAGTAGATAATGAAATGAGGCTATATGTTCTTGAAAGAATATTGAATACAGCTGGAATAATGTTTAATCCTGTGCATAATTTTAGACTCAAAAATAGAATGCTTTGGAATGCAGGAAGGTATCAGAGGTAGCACCTATCTCATGTTTTTAGCTTCAGTGCAATAACTGGAAGACAACTATGAATTTCCAAGAAATGAAATGACTGCATTACAGAATTGCAAAAAAGAGTTTTGTTCCTGTCCTCATGTTCTAAAATATTTCTCTTGGTGGTCAGTGTATGTGCATGTGTATATGTATATGTGTACATATTTGTATAAATATTTCTCTTAGTGGTCGTATGTATATATGTATGATATATGTGTATTTGTACATTATTAGCAAGAATCTTTGTATAAAATATTGTGATTTTAATTACAATTAATTGATTTTAAACTATGAAAAATGGTGTGCAAGATATATAAGATCAAATAATTTTACTGCAGACTATAGGTAAAATGCTTATTTGTGCAAAAGGTTAAGGCCTGTATTCAAATGGCTTTGTTATATTCAGTGGTTATTTTTGTTCAATAATAGTATTAGTAGTTTTACTAAATACATTTAGACTGGATGCAGATGGAATATTATATCTGTGTAGCACTTTAAAACTGACTTGGATTACCATTGTTTCAAGCCATGGTTTGTCTATGATTAAATGGTAATTGTTTAGGCATTTTATTCAGTCATTAATTTTTAAGCAAACTAAGGCCTAGCCTTTAACCTTGATTCACAGTTGGTTTCATACTACATGCTGAGCCAAAATCAAGTGAACAACAACAAACATGTTAAGAATCAGACCTGAACACTCAGCCATATCCTGATTATTTTAGAAGATTCATTTCCCACAGTTTGAAGTAGCTGGAATTGGTGATTCATCCCTTCTATCCTTTCTGGATTTTTTTTTTAAAAGAAAAAAATAGTAGCTTATAAAATAGCTGTTAGCCAACTTGTTATTCTTGGCAATCTCAAGTCTTTCTTGAGCTCTTATTCATATAGCACAATGATTAATTTTCAAATAGTGACATATCTTGATATGTACTTTTTGATTAAAGCAAAAAAGTACTGGCACTGGGGCTATGATATAACGTCTTTCATCGGATAAAGAGATTACCTTCATTTGTGTGATTCACTTGGATTGTCCTTGTTCAATGGTTAAGCCAAAATCAGTGAACCAGCACTTTTGATCTCTTCCCAAGAGAATTCATTCTACCAAAAATTGTTTGAAAAATGAGAGCAAGCAATGTGAACACTAATATGCAGTTTGACTATTTGACATAATTTAGTTTGATATTGAAAGTAAGACTTTGTATCAATATTGACAGAACAGATTCTTTTAAAAAAAAATGAGTTGCAAGTAATAGGAGTGATTCAGTTAACTTTTTAAATGAAGCTAACTTATTTTATTATAACATTTCAGGTAGCAGATATCAAACGGGTGAACAATCTTATCACAGACCAGGACTTCTTTGCACTAAGAACTATTAAAATTCCAGTTAAAAAGTTCAGCCTTCTGACAGAGACACATTGTTTTCCAAAAAATAGACAGAATTCAAGATCTGCCGCCTCTTCATATTCCACAGAATTCTCAGATTCATCACTAGCACCTGAGTTGTTCTCGTCTACTGAAACAGCTGGTAACTTTTTGAAAGAAGTGGACCGTGATATAGAACAAATAGTGAAGTGTAATGCTACCAAAAGAGAAAATCTTAATGAAGTTGTTTCTGCTTTATCAACCCAACAATTGAACTTTGAACCAGATGGTAAAACTGTCAGACAGAAAGATCCTTATTATGGTGCAGACTGGGGAATTGGATGGTGGACAGCAGTGGTAATAATGGTGGTAGTAGGCATTATAACGCCTGTTTTTTATCTTTTATACTACGAAGTTTTGGTCAAAGTGGATGTCAGTCATCATTCTACAGTGGAATATTCGTTAGTTGCACCATCTCAGTCAAAGCCATTAGAAAATGAAATAAAGCAGCCTATTTCATGAGGATTAAGTTTTGGTTTTACATGCTAAATGTCTGAGCATTCTTGCCATATATTCTGCAAAGAAGCATGAAAATGTTTTGAGTGGAACTGTAAAGTGGCTATCCAATGATAATATACTGTGTGTGTGGAAAAGTAGTCAATATATTGAAAAAGTAAAAGTATCTGGATTTGCTAAAATATATGGATTTAAGCTGCCACCCTGCCATTGAAATTAATACAACTGTAATCAATCTAAGTGAAGGCCATTAGTGTAAACTTCATATTTACTTAAAAATGTTTACTCTGGCTTTAATGGTATGGAGATTCTATTTACATCAAGCAATAATATCTTCTACCATAGTATATGGAATTAGGAATAGTTTGGTTTTTTAGATTTACTGAACAAGAACACTGCTTGGTATTGCTGAACAGAATAATCAGTTTGAATTATTTGAAGAGCACTATATAATGAAAAGGAACCAATGATTCATATAATTCCTTTGTTCTAACTGCAATGAGTGTCAGAGAATGAAACCTAAACAGAAAAAAGGTGAAAGAATTCCACATTCTTTGAACTTCTTTGTTCCTAAAGTGCTCGTTGCATTGAATAATACTGCATATCTTCAAATGCAGAAGAGCTGTTTACTGTACACAAGCAGTTTGCACAAACTCCCTCTTATAAATGATTTAGAATTAAAGTGAAAGAATACTACCTACTTGCAGGAAACCAGGAATGGTAATATGATATCAGATTTCTTTCAAGATCATAACAATGACATTGTGGAAGTTAAACAATCCATTGCCACTAATGTATCACATGTACAGTTGAGCTGAATATTGTGCTAAGCCATTAAATGCTTGGGCTTTCATTTGGTATATTATTATAACCTAACCATTGGGATATTTAAAGAACCTTTTTGACTTAGTTCTACTAGTTAATTTTTTTTAAAGTGGAAAACCATGTTTCGGCAGCTATGGTTTAGTGCACTTTATAAAGCTAATTCTGTACATGGATAAGACTTAGAGGATGGCAGCCACACAAAATGTATAAAAATACATTAAACAAATACAGTATTAGTGGCTTATTTCCTTCTTGAATCTTCTAATTTGGAACTTTTCTATTGTGTTTGCACCCATTCAGGGCCTTCCTGCATTAGCTACCTAATCAATATTATTTTGGAAAACAAACCTATTGTTCCTTAGGGCATTATTGGAAATGTACTACAAGTGTATACTTAAGAGAGGGAAAAGGACATTCTTTTCATTTTAGCATATGATTAGTTGCAAAGCAAAGAAATACAAGTGGAATATTTCTGAAAATTTAAAGACATGCTCTATAATTGGCACATTAGAAGCCAAGTATGACTGACTTATAGAACTAGAAAACAAAAAATAATAAGCTGTGCAATACTATTTTAAAGATCTCTATGCCATAAAACATACAGGGTGGCATATAGTAATGTTTTTTAACCATCTACACTTTTTTGAAGTACCAGAAGTTGAGTACCTCAAGTATGCTACATTTTTTTTTTTTTCTTATAACTTGAATTAAGAAGTTTGAAAGGAAAATATTAAAGGAAGATACAGTATAAGTATAGGTTAAACAGTCTTGGGTTTTATCATAGCTCAGGAGTTGTGCCTTATTTCTACAACTGAAAAATATTGATCTATAGTGTTTCATGAATAAGTAGTATACTTACAAATGAAAGGTTTCTTCATAAAAATTATGTAAACAAGTCCGTTTTGAAACTAAGGTCAAGAATATGTAAGCTATAAATCCTTATGCAATGTTGCTGTATGTTTTTATCTTTCCCAAAGTACATTTTCATCATGTGAAGGACTGAAAAGACTATGAAAAGTTAATATGAAGTTAAAGAAAAAACCTGGAGTACTAAGTTAAGAAATTCCACTAAAATAAAGCAATTAAATTCAGAATATCAGGTTTGTGAGTATACTACATAACTGAAGCATATGAAATAGTTTAATTGTCATTTGGAAAAGAAATTTTCACAAAATGAGATTTATGTAAGTTTCAGAATTTATCAAAAGGCCTTTGGCCAGAGTATTATTTCAAAAAGAATATAAATAAATATATATATATATTTCTAATTCTGTTTAGAGTAATGAATCAACCATATGAATTATAGAATGTTTATATTTAGTAATAAGTTTGTGTGTCATATATTTATTCTATAAAATCTAAAGAAAGCTTGTGAATTGTAAACTACATTCTTATATAAAGAGTTTAAACAATAAACTCTTATAAAGAAAAAAAAATACATTAAAATCAAGTACAGTTCAGATAGAAATATACATAGAAATACACTCTCACTGAATTATGCAAAGGGGAAATTGAGATTTGTTCTAAATGCTTAGAATTATTAGAAGGGTTGCAAAATATTGTGATTCCATAGAATATATAACCCATCATATATATTCTTCAAGAATATTTTTCTATTTATACAATGCATCCTAGGATTTATCTAAGGTGAGCTGATATTCAGAGTTGTCACGTCTATTATGCAGTTGTATTGGAGGACAGGAAATTTCAACTAGTCTTAATTTTTTGGCAAACTACCAAATTTTGTAGCTGAAAGATGAAATTTACAGTGGCCTTCCCTTTTCCACTATAATGTCACCCATAAAATATGACAGTGGCATAACTTTTAAAAACACCTATGGTTTAGTGTGGAAGGCTTGTGTCAAATCTAATAACTGTACACAGATTGGGCAAACCATGAATTGCCCAAATATTCAGAATTGCTTGACCAAATACTATTGGGCAATCTTTGGCTCTTGAACTAATTTCGACCCCTTATGGAAAACTTTATATCTCCTTTTCCTACTCTACATTTTCTGTTAAGTTGAATAAGTCAGGGGGAAAGCACATTAACATTAATTGTACTTCTCCCATAACCTACCTTTAGGCCTGGCTGTGTTCCTGAAATCACAATTTAATGCAAGTAGTTTCATAGGGTTGTGGATTCCCTGCTGCCCTATCCCCTCCAGCATCCCCTACTGGTAAGAAAACCAAACCCCAGTTGCTTTTCTGAATTTGTGGCAGGATTGGGGATTCAAGTGTTAATTTTTATGATTTATTTGTTTAGCCATGTTTTGTTATTTTACCGAATACTAATCAAAATTATTCCCCAAATCATCCAGATTGTTGAAGGAAACTGACAGTTTTGTCAGGAAAATAAAAGAGTGGTACATTAAACAAAATCTTCCACACAAAATGTGATCAGAAGAGGTGTTTTGAAATACAAAGTGAAAAAGCCTAAGCCAGGACTTTCTCTGAATTGTAGTACCTCTAAATTTTTCTTTAAATTCAATTTCTGGTTTTGGTCATACAAAGAGCGACTTTGCTCTCCTACTCCATATTTGGGGTGATGTGCACTCTCCCTTCATAATGATCTCACCAGCACACAGACACATTTGCTACATAGCAGGATTCCTGCCTACTAGATTTATCAATCTTCTGGGAGTTCAATATTCAATTGTAAAGCTAAAGGAAAAATGTATGTATGTAGGAATCTCAGCTCATGTCCTATAACTGAAAAATTCTCAATTATACTGATAGACTGAAGAATGTCAGCATGATATCCAAAATAATTCATTATATATTGAACTGGTGAGGATAGAAGTGAATGTCTCATTTCTTTATAGTAAAAAAAATAATAATCCATGCCTTGGGCTCACAATGTCTGGTTTTTAGCTTGATGCATTAATCTAAGATAATTATCTCTTTTGAAAGATAAATACTGCTGAATGGCATAGTATAGTCCATAGATATCCAATAGAAGGCATGATAACCTCACATGCACCATTAGGCCTTTGAGCAAATGACATTAAGTATGTAATTTCTGTGATGTGATTGACAAATTACATATTTTATGTAATTTGCATGATAAAAATCATGATGTGCTTGGCATTAATTCAAGAGGAGATTGTAGATGGGTCAGAAATTATCCAATACACTAAGGATAATTTCTTTTTATTTCAATCGACACTGTCAATTCTCCATTTATCATTACTTTTGCTGTTTGTTTGTAGTATATAGCTCCTATAGCCTGAATGAACTTTCTACCAAAGCCCATCTGTTCCAATTGTAGTAGCATGAATCCAGTTCATGTTATTGAAAGCTTTCTATGCATCAAGAAATATCAAAGCCATTTGCTTTTTGGGATGTGCCTCATAATATTCCAAGGTATCCAGAATTATCCTCATATTGTCTATAATCCGTCTTTTTGGCAGAAACCCATTTTGATCAGAATGTATAAAATTGTTTAAATATCTTTTGAGTCTTTCTGCCAATATTGAAGCAAAAATTTTGTAGTCTGGGTTTAACAAAGATTTGGGCCTATAGTTCTTAGCTTGCTGTGGGTCGATATCCTCCTTTGGAATAAGTGTAATACAAGCTTCTGACCATGACTTAGGTATTTTCATCTTTAACATAACTTCATTTATAACTTCTAACAATGGGAGACTCAACGACTGCTGTAATGTCTTATAATATTCCGCTGGTAATCTATCTGGGCCAGGTGCCTTCCCATTTTGTTTTTGTTTTTTTAAGTGCTTCAGTTAATTCCATCGTTATATTTCGTTCTAGCATCATTTTAGTGTCTTTAGGAATCTGAGATAGATTCGCTTTCTGCGAATATCGTTTAACACTTTCCTCTAAGGATGATTTCTTGAGGAGGCAGACTATTACCTCCATATAGGCTGATAAAACCAGTGGTTTAACTTGATGATTTCACAGCTACTTGTACTCAGTCATATTTCTAGAGAGGATTTAATCAATGAGGGGCATTGATTTTATATTTATAAACTGATAGCATATTCAGAACCTGTCCACTTCCTCAAGTGAGGAAGGGGGCTTAAACTAATGTAAATCATACAATACAGTGGTTTAACCAGCTCCATAGGATGTGTAATTGGAATTAGATCTGAGCAATTTGCGTCAGATGTCTAGAATAATCATCATTGGAACCCTACAGATGTTTCTCTGCCTCTTCTCTAGCCAGTAATGACCGAGTCATTTTAAAGAGTACCACTGGCTGGCATTCTGTAGTACAATAACAATGGAAAAATAAAGTTTTGCCCCTCTTACTGCCTTGATGTAGTCCTTAATATGGACTCTAATATGTGTTTATTCAGATTCATCTTCATTTTCAACCCTATTGTTTCATCTTGAGCTTTTCTAAAAACTACTGAATCCACTAAGATCCACACACAGAAAGAGGGTATATGGAGTCAATCCAGTCTAAAGTCATTGTCACCCTCTCATCCAAAGGTGTGAGTAGGGTTTCAGTCAAGCTTGAAGTAAAGCCTTGAGAAATTCTGCAAACTCCCTCTGAAAACCAGTTGGTGCTGGGGCAGTTCAGGCAAATAGGGCCTTCCAGTCAGTGTTGCGGGGAGAGAAGGTCTGGTGATAGGGACTGGGATACCCCAGAGCCTGACTCTTTCCCCACCTCTATTTAGCATTCTCTATGAAGCCGTTAGGTGAGATCATCCACGAGCACAGGGTTAAATACAATCAGTTTGCTCAGTGATTCCCAAATGGTATTGTCAAGGGTCTTTCCCATTCACGACTCAGTCCTATCGTCATGGGGGCGCCGCGGAATACCTGCGCCCGCTGGGTCCGGCGCTGATGCGCCATTTCTGGGGCGTCTGGTGCGCATGCGCAGTTGCAGGTCGGATTTCCGGGGGAGCCGCGGGCGCGTCTGGTGCGCATGCGCAGTTGCAGGTCGGATTTCCGGGGGAGCCGCGGGCGAAAAAGATTGGGAACCTCTGAGTTTGCTGATGATATAGCTGTGTCTTTCCCAAATGGTATTGTCAAGGGTCTTTCCCATTCACGACTCAGTCCTAGCAAGACAGAGAGACATTAGGTTATAGAACTTCTCACATCTTGAGAACTTCTCAAATCTAGAGAATTCTGAATCTGGATGGGGATGCAATTCTTCTGACAATTTAGGGATCTTTGTGGACTCACAGTTCCTGCTTAAGGAACAGGGGACAACTATAGTTAGTAGCCCTTTTATATAAATGCATCACGTACGCCAACTGCATCCATTCTTAGAATGCAAGGTTGCGCTCAGGGTCACTCACACCTTAGTCCCTTCCCAGTTGTTCTGGTGCAACACACACTGTTGTATGAGATTAGGGTTGTCCTGAGCAGTGTTCAGAATCTACTTCAGAATGCTGCGGTCCCAAATGTATTGGATCAGTTTCTGAATGCTGTAATACCTGCAATGTTGGGTGTACCTTTGAATGCTCCCATAACACTACTGCACTGGCTCCCAGTTGGGTTTTTGGGTGTAATTTAAGGTGCTGCTGGCTACCTATAACGCCCCACATGACGAGGTTATTTGAGATTGTCTGACCTCAGTTGTGTTGTGTCCACCTCATCTACCAGATCTGAAAGGATGGGATGCACCAAATCTCTTCGGTGAAACAATGCCATCTAGTGGGATTTAGATAGCATTATGTATTTTCATTCACAGTGCCTGCCCTATGGAACACGATCTCTCTCCACTGAGATCCAGATGGCCCTGAATGTGTACTGTAATCCTTCCAGAAAGCCTTGAAGATTTGCATTTTCTCCTGGCAATGGGGCCACACCAAAATGTATGGAATGTTGATTAAGAGATAGTTTTTATAGTCCTCATTTACATTGTAATGATTTCCTAAGTTTTTATGTATTTGCTAAATGCACAAGGTTCCGATAGGCAGCTGCCTAAACTATACAGAAAAGTAGACAGACAGACAGACACTAATATAGTCCCTGCCCATTTAAATTCCTTTACTGTGGTTTGCTGTGATTCTCTCTGTTCAGCTTTATTACGAAGATTTAATAAAATTCTCCTCTTAAAACATTTATGCCCCTGTTGTGATGAACTGGTAGAGACAACTGATAATGTCCTTTTGCACTGCCAATTTTATTGACATATCTTTTGTACGTATACACATGCCTTTGAGTCAGGGTTAACTCCTGGCAACTTTCCTGCCATTTCAGAAGTGGTTGCCATTACTTCCATCCTAGAGTTAACAGAAATCAGCTGGCCCAAAGTCATCCAGCTGGCTTTGTATGGTTGGAAGTAAAATCTGGTCAAGTTCGAAGCCAGGAGAAAGATGCTGGAAAAATGACTGGAAGCAGGCTGCAGGAAAGGAGATTTCCATTTATTAGGAATCAGACGCAAAGTGGCATAGCAATTGGTTATGGGATAGCTGTCAAAACAGTCTGGTGAGTGGATGGGTTTTTATATGATTTTAGGGCTTTGTGATTTAGATGCCCAGGTTCGTTATGAAATGTACTTCAATCTGTACTTGCGTGTGCCCTTTTAGTATTCTAATTATTGTTGCCTGACTTCTATTATGGCTGGGAGGTCGTGCCCTGTCCTTGGAGCTGGATGGGGAATGTAGATTTTAGGTGTCTTTTGTCTGTCTGCTTTTTAAATCTGATCAATTCCAGCCTTCTGTGGAGGCTGTAGCTGAAGGAGTTTCGTTTATGAATGGAATAGTTTGTGAAACTAAATATCCAATCACAGGGGTCAACTGCTTGAATGGTTTTACTTCAGGAAAGCCTTTTCTTTTCCATGGGTGGGAGCAGTGGTAGGTTTCAAATTTTTTTACTACTAACTCTGTGGGTGTGGCTTGGCATGGCATTGCTTGGTGGGTGTGGCAGGGGAAGGATACTGTAAAATCTCCATTCCCACCCCACTCCAGGGGAAGGTTACTGCAAAATCCCCATTCTTTCCGAACACCTGGGACTTGGGAGGCAGAGAATAGATGGGGGTGGGGCCAGTCAGAATTTTTACTACCTGTTCTCCAAACTACTCAAAATTTCCACTACCAGTTCTCGAGAACTGGTCAGAACCTGCTGAAACCCATCTTTGGGTGAGAGCATTTCTTTGCTAATATGGGGCTTTCTTATATTAAAAGGGGTGGGGGTGGGGGTGGGAGGGATTCTGCTTACAGTATCTGAAGTGAGGCTATAACTCTGGTTTCTAGCCTGGTATTTTAACTAACAAGGCTGGCTCTTTCAGTTATTCTTCTACTGTTTAGTAAATTGTAAGTTTTATGTGGCTTTTATTTTTTACTTTGATATTAATCCCTTTTCAACACAGAGTTGTGCAACAGCATCTAAGATCTGTAGGACAGTAATAAACGTTAGTTTCTCTGTCGTTCCTTGTTTTAAGGGGAGGTAATGAATTTAATCAGAGATGGGCAATGGAAGGTTCTTTAAAAGCCAAATGGTATTGCATTTAATTGCAGTTTCTGAGCTCAATGCTTAATTCAGGGACAGGACTTGTGTTCTTTATATCCCACCAAACATAGAGACAGAGGATCTGAGACGACACAGATTAATCACCATTACTTTTGTATAATAACCAGACAAGCGTGTTTCATTCGGATCCCATCTAAAAATCCTATGAAATCCAGAAAATCCATGAGTTCAAGCACCCGGTTTTATTTTTACCCAGATCCCTTCCTAAATACTGCACTTAGGAAACACAAGTGAGAGAGACTTGCATTTTCTTTAGCGCAACCCAGAGCGCTTTTGCTGTATCAGCTGTCGTGTAGCCGCATCTTCAGTCTCGCAGGCAATCCCCACGTGCAACCGCATCCCCTTCCAAGGCAAACCCTCAGCCCCCCCCCTTCCTTCCGTCTGACGCGTTACTGCAGTGGGAAAGAGCCGGGTGGGGACCACCCGATAAGCCGACTCGGGTTATGCTGAGGAGCTGGTGATTCAGTCCCCGCCTCCAGCTCCTCCTCTTGGATCCGCCCTCCTCGTCTAAGCTACGCGTCCGGGCCGTTCGCAACACGCGATCCTAGCCCAAACACCGCAGGCAGGAGACGGGTCGTGTGGCCGCAGCGCTTCGTTTGGCGGCCGGCTGTGATGTCGGCGCTGGAGTGGTTCGCGCATAAGTCTCTGGGCGGAGGTATCTACTGGATCCAAGAACGCTTCTACGAGTCGGGCAACCGGGCCAATATCTGGCTGGTGCGCGGCTCCCAGCGGGACGTGGTGATCGACACAGGGCTGGGGCTGCGCAGCCTCCCCGACTACCTTCACTTGGCTGGGCTTTTGGATCCCGACCCGGCCCAGGGCGACCAGGAGGGAGCCGGTCTCGGCGAAGCAGAGAAGGAACCCGCAAGCAGTGGGCGGCGGCAGCGGCCGTTGCTAGCCATCGCCACCCATGTGCACTTCGACCACTCGGGCGGACTGCACCAGTTCGAGGAGGTGGCCGTGCACAGCGCCGAGGCCGGAGCCCTGCGCCGCGGCGATAACTACGAGACCGTCACTTGGCTCTCGGACAGCGAGGTGGTGAGGCAGCCCAGCCCCGGCTGGAGGGCCAGGCAGTTTCGAGTGCGACCCGTCCAGCCGACGCATGTCTTGCAGGAGGGTAAGAGCGGGGAGAGGGTAGTGGGCTGGCAAGGGAGACCCGCATGCAGGCGCCTTTCTGGAGCAGGGCAAGCAGCTCCCACACCCCAGCTGAACCGAGCTGTTGGAACCAGGTGTACAGCCTTGAATTGATGAGCTGCTTTCTCATCCAAGTCATGAAAGGACGCCAATGTAGTGATTTCAGAGATTAATTATTTCTTTAAACACTACGCTGAGTGATTTTTTGCATGCAATATAATACTTTTGGAAGGTGTTTTTATCATTTTCTTTCCCCCTTTTTAATTACTTCAAAAAACATCCTGTGAGAAAGAGTCTCTGGCCACCTGCAGCATTTGGCTTTCTTTAGTATCTGATATGTCATAATAAATTGGAGGGCTTACACAAGGCAGGGTTGAGTATCATCAGCATTATTTCTGTATTGCACATGCCTACTGGGTTCCTACTGGAAGTGGATTATTTGTACGGAAAGGAGGGTCTGTTCGAATCCAGAAACTTTTCTATTACTGAAAATAAATAGTGGGTATTATCATTTGCCTACCAAAAAATCAAGAGTATTGTCTGGAGCCATGTGAGAGGGTGACGTGAAAACGGAAAGTTCTGGTTTTTTGTGTGCAGTGCATGTAGTGAAGGTTCAATGATGGAGGCAGATGGATTTTGAACCCTAATGTTCTTTGGTCTAGAGTACAGAATTAATAAGGCATGAGAGAGGTGTATTTCAGTAGCAAAGTGTAAAAGGAAGGCATTTTTTGGTGATACAGGGAAATAATAACATTAATAGTCTGTGTTTATAGCTTCAGTTCATTGGGTATGGCAAAGGATGTAAGAATTCTCCCAAGATGTGAAATCACTACGAAATAGATATGTAAGGAAAAGAGAAGGAAAGCATGGGGAGTGGAAGTGGAATGGGAATGAAAAACACAGCATTATGTGATCCCTGTACTTTTATAAAATGTTTTAAAAGGAGATTATAGAAGGGACCATAGAAACAGAGCAGTGTTATTTTTTTCTTAAAGAAAAAAAATGTGTGAGCTAAATGCATCTTTCATCCATGATGTTGAAATTATCTTTCCGGTGTTAAAAATGTATCTCTGAAAAGACAGGTGGAGAGCATCTTTGTAAAATAGATGTACAGGCCATGGAAATTGGGTGTCTGCCTCTTAAAGGTCATACAAACATGAATATGCACTGTCAGAATCTGAAAGAAAGGATAGGGTGGGGACATCTTGAGCATCTGCTGAAGAATGAGTGATATACAAAGTACATGGTAGAACATTTCACCAAGACTTTTAATACTCTGTGCTTCTCTAGGGTATCCCTGTTGTGGGGTGAAAAAAGAATAAGCATATCAGCCAGAGAAAAATGTCCAGGAATACAATTTTGCCAAATAGTAATGTTGCTATGAACAATGAGTTTTGAACATTTATCCATCAAATATTTGTGCTGTACACTAAGTGTGTATGTGTGTGTAATATTTTGTGAGATGTTTTTTCAGCATCTTTTTCAGTCTCTGTCTACTCTGCAATTCTATCAACATTTTGGACTAGCTGGTTATATTTAAGAAAATGAAACCAAAATCCTTTAATATTATCCACAGATTATAACCTAGGAATAACATTTTATGCATGTTTCCTCCAATTAAGTATTTCACATATTACAATCCAAAACACTTCATTAACAGTTTAATCTACATGTTTAATATCTAATTTATAAAATAGGCATGAAAAACCTAGAGACATAATCCAAATTAGATTGATCATCTGATTCTTTGCACTTGCCTCATTACACCTATTATTTTAGATTTCACTTTTAATATGCCCCTAGCGACATTTCTATTTATCTGTGGCCAAGTTAACTTTTCAGGGATTATAAAAAGTGCTGGAATTTGGGAGCAAAAATTTTATGGCTTTTTGATGATATTTTCTTATTTGTAACCCACCTCAATTATATTTAATGTAAAATTGCAGAAAACTGCATTATACTTTTGATCCACCTTTCTCATTTTTATCTTAACACTAATAGTTGTTCCAAAAGGTTTCCATGTCAAATCTTTCCCAGGACTACTAGGAGATGTGGCTTGTGGCTTGAATATGCATATCTTTGTTTGAGCACAAGTGCTCTGCCATGAACCTGAAACCATTTGCTTGTAATTGACTTAGAAACATTTTTATTTTGCCTAAATCACTGCTACCAAAGCTTTTGTAATCACAGGCATCTGTTTTTAATTATGATGATGCCAAAATTATGAATGTATGTTATAACATGACATCAACCCTCTCCCTTTATATATTTGTATCACAAGGTCACATCCAAATAGAAATAGTCCTCGACTTAACAACCACAATTGAGCCCAAAATTTCTGTTATTAAGTGAATTTTGCCCCATTTTATGATCTTTCTTGCCTCAGTTGTTAAGTGAATCACTGCAGTTGATAAGTTAGCAACCCGGTTTTTAAGTGAATCTGGCTTCCCAATTGACTTTGCTTATCAGAAGGTCATAAAATGTTGACATGATCTTGGGATACAGCGAAGTCAAATATGAACCAGTTGCCAAGCATCTGAATTTTGAACACATGATTGTGGGGGATGCTGGAAAGGTTGTAAGTGTGAAAAATTGGTCACAGGTCGCTTTTTTCAGTGCCCTTGTAACTTTGAATGGTCACTAAACGAACTGTTGTAAACCGAGGACTATCTATTTATTTATTTATTTTATTTATTGTTTAAATTTATATACCGCCCTATCTCCCAAAGGACTCAGGGCGGTTTACAGGCATTTAAAAAACAGGTAAATACAATCTAAAAACAGTTAAAAAACTTATTCTAAAAGCCTAAATTAAAAATATGAAAATAAAACCCAATTTAAAACCATAAATTAAAATCTAGCTCAGTCCTGCAATTAAATAAGTATGTTTTAAGCTCATGGCGGAAGGTCGAAGGTCCGGAAGCTGGCGAAGTCCTGGGGTAGTTCGTTCCAGAGGGTGGGAGCCCCACAGAAGGCCCTTCCTGGGCGCCGCCAGACAACATTGCCTCGCTGGCGGCACCCTGAGGAGTCCCTCTCATGAGAGCGCACGGGTCGGTGAGAGGTATTCGGTAGCAGTAGGCGGTCCCAGATAACCCGGCCCTATGCCATAGAAACAGAGCAGTGTTATTTTTTTCTTAAAGAAAAAAAATGTGTGAGCTAAATGCATCTTTCATCCATGATGTTGAAATTATCTTTCCGGTGTTAAAAATGTATCTCTGAAAAGACAGGTGGAGAGCATCTTTGTAAAATAGATGTACAGGCCATGGAAATTGGGTGTCTGCCTCTTAAAGGTCATACAAACATGAATATGCACTGTCAGAATCTGAAAGAAAGGATAGGGTGGGGACATCTTGAGCATCTGCTGAAGAATGAGTGATATACAAAGTACATGGTAGAACATTTCACCAAGACTTTTAATACTCTGTGCTTCTCTAGGGTATCCCTGTTGTGGGGTGAAAAAAGAATAAGCATATCAGCCAGAGAAAAATGTCCAGGAATACAATTTTGCCAAATAGTAATGTTGCTATGAACAATGAGTTTTGAACATTTATCCATCAAATATTTGTGCTGTACACTAAGTGTGTATGTGTGTGTAATATTTTGTGAGATGTTTTTTCAGCATCTTTTTCAGTCTCTGTCTACTCTGCAATTCTATCAACATTTTGGACTAGCTGGTTATATTTAAGAAAATGAAACCAAAATCCTTTAATATTATCCACAGATTATAACCTAGGAATAACATTTTATGCATGTTTCCTCCAATTAAGTATTTCACATATTACAATCCAAAACACTTCATTAACAGTTTAATCCACATGTTTAATATCTAATTTATAAAATAGGCATGAAAAACCTAGAGAGACATAATCCAAATTAGATTGATCATCTGATTCTTTGCACTTGCCTCATTACACCTATTATTTTAGATTTCACTTTTAATATGCCCCTAGCGACATTTCTATTTATCTGTGGCCAAGTTAACTTTTCAGGGATTATAAAAAGTGCTGGAATTTGGGAGCAAAAATTTTATGGCTTTTTGATGATATTTTCTTATTTGTAACCCACCTCAATTATATTTAATGTAAAATTGCAGAAAACTGCATTATACTTTTGGTCCACCTTTCTCATTTTTATCTTAACACTAATAGTTGTTCCAAAAGGTTTCCATGTCAAATCTTTCCCAGGACTACTAGGAGATGTGGCTTGTGGCTTGAATATGCATATCTTTGTTTGAGCACAAGTGCTCTGCCATGAACCTGAAACCATTTGCTTGCAATTGACTTAGAAACATTTTTATTTTGCCTAAATTACTGCTACCAAAGCTTTTGTAATCAGAGGCATCTGTTTTTAATTATGATGATGCCAAAATTATGAATGTATGTTATAACATGACATCAACCCTCTCCCTTTATATATTTGTATCACAAGGTCACATCCAAATAGAAATAGTCCTCGACTTAACAACCACAATTGAGCCCAAAATTTCTGTTATTAAGTGAATTTTGCCCCATTTTATGATCTTTCTTGCCTCAGTTGTTAAGTGAATCACTGCAGTTGATAAGTTAGCAACCCGGTTTTTAAGTGAATCTGGCTTCCCAATTGACTTTGCTTATCAGAAGGTCATAAAATGTTGACATGATCTTGGGATACAGCGAAGTCAAATATGAACCAGTTGCCAAGCATCTGAATTTTGAACACATGATTGTGGGGGATGCTGGAAAGGTTGTAAGTGTGAAAAATTGGTCACAGGTCGCTTTTTTCAGTGCCCTTGTAACTTTGAATGGTCACTAAACGAACTGTTGTAAACCGAGGACTATCTATTTATTTATTTATTTTATTTATTGTTTAAATTTATATACCGCCCTATCTCCCAAAGGACTCAGGGCGGTTTACAGGCATTTAAAAAACAGGTAAATACAATCTAAAAACAGTTAAAAAACTTATTCTAAAAGCCTAAATTAAAAATATGAAAATAAAACCCAATTTAAAAAACCATAAATTAAAATCTAGCTCAGTCCTGCGCAATTAAATAAGTATGTTTTAAGCTCGCGGCGGAAGGTCCGAAGGTCCGGAAGCTGACGAAGTCCTGGGGGTAGTTCGTTCCAGAGGGTGGGAGCCCCCACAGAGAAGGCCCTTCCCCTGGGCGCCGCCAGACAACATTGCCTCGCTGACGGCACCCTGAGGAGTCCCTCTCTATGAGAGCGCACGGGTCGGTGAGAGGTATTCGGTAGCAGTAGGCGGTCCCATAGATAACCCGGCCCTATGCCATGGAGCGCTTTAAAGGTGGTCACCAAAACCTTGAAGCGCACCCGGAAGGCCACAGGTAGCCAGTGCAGTCTGCGCAGGATGGGTGTTATGCGGGAGCCACGAGGGGCTCCCTCTATCACCCGCGCAGCCGCATTCTGGACTAACTGTAGCCTCCGGATGCCCTTCAAGGGGAGCCCCATGTAGAGAGCATTGCAGTAATCCAGGCGAGACGTCACGAGTGCGTGAGTGACCGTGCATAGGGCATCCCGGTCCAGAAAGGGGCGCAACTGGCGCACCAGGCAAACCTGGTAGAACGCTCTCCTGGAGACGGCCGTCAAATGATCTTCTAGAGACAGCCGTTCATCCAGGAGGACGCTAAGTTGCGCACCCTCTCCATCGGGGCCAATGACTCGCCACCGATGGTCAGCCGGATTTAGCTGACTGTACCGGGATGCCGCATCCACAGCCACTCTGTCTTGGAGGGATTGAGCTTGAGCCTGTTTCTCCCCATCCAGACCCGTCGGCCTCCAGACACCGGGACAGCACTTGATGGCTTCGTTGGGGTGGTCCGCGTGAAAAGTACAGCTGGGTGTCATCCGCATACAGCTGGTACCTCACGCCGAAACCACTGATGATCTCACCCAGCGGCTTCATATAGATGTTGAACAGAAGGCGAGAGGATCGACCCCGCGGCACCCCACAAGTGAGGCGCCCGGGCCGACCTCTGCCCCTGTCAACACCGACTGCGACCGGTCGGAGAGATAGGAGGAGAACCACCGATAGACGGTGCCTCCCACTCCCAATCCTCCAACCGCGCAGCAGGATACCATGGTCGATGGTATCGAAAGCCGCTGAGAGGTCTAATAGGACCAGGGCAGAGGAACAACCCCTATCCCTGGCCCTCCAGAGATCATCCACCAACGCGACCAAAGCCGTCTCCGTGCTGTAACCGGGCCGAAAACCGGACTGGAACGGGTCTAGATAGACGGTTTCATCCAGGTGTAAGGGAAACTGATATGCCACCATACTCTCTACAACCTTCGCCGCGAAGCGAAGGTTGGAGACCGGACGGTAATTACCTAAAACAGCCGGGTCCAGGGAAGGCTTCTTAAGGAGGGGCCTCACCACCGCCTCTTTCAAGGCGGCCGGAAAGACACCCTCCACCAAAGAAGCGGTCGTAATCGCCTGGAGCCAGCCTCGTGTCACCTCCTGGGTGGCCAGCACCAGCCAGGAGGGGCACGGGTCCAGTAAACACGTGGTGGCATTCAACCTACCCAACAACCTGTCCATGTCCTCGGGAGCCACAGGGTCAAACTCATCCCAGACAATGTCACCAAGACCACCCTCGGGCGCCTCACCTGAGTCACCGCAATTTTGGTCCAACCCATCCCGAAGCTGAACGATTTTATCGTATAGATAACCGTTAAACTCCTCAGCACGTCCCTGCAGCGGGTCATCTCGCTCCCCCTGGTGAAGGAGGGAACGAGTCACCCGAAACAGGGCGGCTGGTAGAGCTATATTTACATGGTGGAGTTTGAGTCAAGTCATCATAGGGTACATTCATTTATTCCCTCCCCTGTCCCCGTTTCTTTTTGTCCTACAAATTTCCATGCTTTTAGTGTTTGAGTTATGTTAATATATCCATGATTGCTATTTTAACAAGTGCAGGTAATCTAATACAGATGTGATTGTTCAAAAATATAAGTAAATGCAAATGCAACCTTCACTGTCTCTAGAAGTGTGAGCTATTCTAAAAAAAACTATTGCATCTTCATTTTTACTTAGAATTTCTTTTCAGATATAATCATTGAATGTTTGAGGGCCATTAGAGAATCCTAGAGATAGTGGAGGTAAGCTCATGGACATCTTAGACCTTATTACTGTTTTAGTGTTTTCATGTATAAATAAACATCTGCATAGAGCATCAGTACAATAAGTATGAACAGATTCATGCATCTGAATACTACAGTACTTTATTAAAACTGTCTCAGGGCACACACTAATTTTAAACCATTTTGTACCATATTTGAGGAAAGAGCAGTATTTCAATGGTGGGGTACATACTTTGTTTCCACTTTGTATACACTTTAGCTTTTACATATATAAGCAAATATCTTGGGAAGACTTGAATCATAATATCTGTGAAATGTAAGTACATCCAAAGTAATATTAATGGATCTGTTGACCATTCTTGTTAATTGAACATTAAAATGCATAATAGACTATGGTCAGGGTTATAATACAGCAAGCTGCTGGTTACCACTATATATAATGAAGTAATTTTTCCATCTTGATTTTTTATGGGGATCCATTAAAATTGAAACTAGACAAAATATCTGTTATGCTTTAACTAGTTGAAATTATATCTTTTCTGGGAAGATGACATTCTCAAAGATGGTCAGTCAGCCAATAAAAGCATTGCAAGAAAAGCTCAGATAGAAAGTAATTTCATTAAGATTAGAGGGACATATGCATTCACAATCTGTCTGCTTACATTTCCAGGTGATACACACTTATTTATTCATATATTTGTTTATAACATTTATATACTGTAGCTGCTCATTTTATATTGAATCTCGGGTGGTTCCTCTGAAGCACCCTGAAGCTTACACAAGAAGAAATGCATAGTAATCTGTTTTGGATGTAAATTTCCAAATTTCTAATTATGGCATATGAACTTGATAAAATACTGTAGATTGTGACTTAATATCTCAGTCAGTAAGCTGACTGATTCAATATGGTAATGTATTTTGGATACAATGAAGATCTCTGGTTTAAGGCAGGGTAATAGAACTAAAGCAGGTATTAAGGGGAAGAGGAAAGAGACAAAGCTTCCAACTCAGAATTTAATTTCCACCTACATAATCCATGTTTTATGAAGAATTGGAACATTAGATTCTGAGTCTAATTGCAAATGCTATTAGTTTTCAATGCTTGTACTAAAAACTGCAATATATCTAAAAATGGCCAGAAAGAAATTTGAATTTAATTTGAAATTTTCTTTTCTTTTGAGAAAGAGGCATGATAAATTACTTACCTTTAATAATAAATTTCTGTTTGTATATTATTACATTGTAATACCAAATAATTTAAATATATGGTTTTATCAGAGAGAAAGGATAGAATAGCTAAGATAAAATATAAATAATCCATAAACTAAATAAAAATAATCAGACTAAATACTTGTATACCTATGTATACACATCCCTTTGTACTAGCCACAATAAAGCCTTGAGATTGTAACTTCCACTTTGAGGAAAAATGTTTTCTGAGATTAAGAATAAATGACTAAGAAATCTTGTGAAATTAGTTCAAGCAGCCAGTTTTAACTCATTGAATGTCAAAATGATTACTTAGTAATTTTCTCAGTTGCTAAAATATACACAATTAAGTGAATATGAAATCTAACTGATGAGGCTTCATTGCCCTCTTTTGTGTTTTTCATTCTTTATCAGACCCCTACCTTAGTCAATATCCACTATTGCTAATGACAGATGTGAATAATGAAAGATATGCTATATTGTGTAGTATATTTGTATACTACATAGTTTTAGTTCTTTATTATACATAAATTCATATGCTATTCCATTTCCAGAGATACCAAGTTGCTTGCAAGATTTTTGCAAGATTTTAAAAAATCACTTAATAAAACCATAAATAGTCTACTGGATGCATCACCATTTGGGAATAGCAAGATCTTACTTGGATTTAAATGTTTTTCTGATGTGATTTGGATATTGCAAAGGAAGGAGAATATCACTTGGTCTAGGTTCTGTAAAGAGGGCATTCCCTTGGTGGCAGGACCCTTAGTAATTCCCAGATTTTATAGGCTGGATGGATTCAGCTCAGAGGTTGTAGTAACAGTATTCATTCCCTGAGCCATTTAGGGCTTTAAGGATGACAATCAGCATATTGCATTGCATTTTGAAACTCATTGACAGCCAGTGCAGTCTGTAGTAGTAATAATACATGAGTGAACCTGAATCCAGCTAACTAGTCGGTTGTTGCATATTGTACCATGTAACCACTTCAAAGTTATCTACAAGGGCAATTCCATGTATTTTACATAACAAAAATCCAGCTTCAAGGTTCATAAATAATTGTGAATAAAGCTGCCTGATTTAAATAAGGCTACACCTAGCCACTATAACTGATTATCTTGCTGTATCTCCATTCACTGTTCAAGTAGGAGTGTTATTCCATGTTGAACCACAAATTATAGGTCAACTCCATATGGGAAAACATTTATCATATCCAGGAACAAAGTTGAACAAAATAAAATAGACAAAGTCATCTTCTAAGTCCACAGTGTCTTGATGGAATTCAGTTCAAATTATTTCTTATATCCATATCAGTGGTGGGTTTCAGTATCATATCAATAGCGGTAGCGGCGGGAGGCTCTGCCCACCTGCCCAGACGTCATCACGGACACTCTGCGCATGCGCAGAATTGCCACGAGCAAAGCACGTGCGCACACTCACAGTTCCGAACTGGTAGTGAAGGTAAGTGGAACCCACTAATGATCCATATCCTAACAACCTTCAATCACTGAATTAGGACCTTCACCACATATGTTGCCCAGATTCAGATGGAATATATGTAATTGAACATCATCAGCCTATTTGATGATATCTCACTTCATTCTGGAGATGATCTCTCCCAAGGGCTTCAGGTAGATGTTAAATTATAGATGAAAGACAGCTTAACTATGCAGCAGTCCAGAAGCCAAGGTCCTGACTTATGCCACTACCACCGTGGGAACAGACCAGTCAAGAAAACAGTACATCCAATAATTCTCACAGCAAAATGTCTAAACGCTTACAATAATTGCAGAGAGATATCATGATATATGGTATTAAAGGCCACTCACAAATCCAGCAGGACTAGTATAATTATACCCTTTCCATCCCAGCCTTCTCAGGGGTCATCAAGTTTTAATTCCATACCCAGGCCTATATCTTAATTGAAAGGAGTCAAGATAATCTGCTTTTTATGTTCAATAAACTTTGTGTTTTGTGAGTAATACTGAGTGAACTGATGCAACTAAATATTGTAGACCACAAGCCAGATGTTACTATTGTGATTTGAGCTTCAGTCAATTGTAGCTTCCTTATTTATGACTTCTGGGAGAAATAGGCTTCAAGTTGACAGTTGTTTTCTTCTTTTCTTTTCTTTTGAATAAGGAGAGTGCAGCTAGAGGCAATTGGCTGTCAGTTGGAGGTAATGGAAAAGCAGAGCTAGGAAAAGTACAAGCTGTCCAGTCTAATAGAACTCATAGAAACCATTATGAGAAATAAGGATGGAATTAAATATGCATGATATGATGGATTTTTTTAGGAGACCAGTATTTCTCAATCTTGGCAGCTTTAAGTTTGGGGAAGTCAGTGTGTCTTAAAATTGTGAAACACTGAAATAGACTATAGCTTGGCCATGTTAGTGCTCATCTGCAAATGTGACTGGAAAATACCTTTAAAAATCAGGTTTTTTCTTCATCCCCCTTCCACTGAACCCTAAACTAAGGTAAGTATTCATGCTCACAGAATCCTTCCTACCGTGTGTGGGCTTTCATCTTTGTCAAGGGAGGGGGAGAGTAATGTTTTCCTGCATTGTTTGGCTACAGTTACAGTTTTAATGCATGAGTTTGTAACAGAGACAAATGTAAGGTTGCATTTTTTGAAAATTGTTTTGTCCATAAAATTTTGTTTCTTGTTGTAGGGGATGTGATCAGCCTTGGTGATAGACAGCTCACTGTCATGCACATGCCTGGCCATTCGAGAGGAAGCATTTGTTTGCATGACAGAGAACGGAAGATTCTGTTCAGTGGGGATGTTGTGTATGATGGCTCAATGATTGACTGGCTTCCCTACAGCCGGATAAATGACTACGTTACAACTTGCCAGCGTTTAATAGACTTAGTCAATAGGGGCCTTGTGGAGAAAGTCCTTCCAGGGCATTTTAACACATTTGGATCTGAACGACTGTATCGTTTAGCTTCCAACTATATTTCAAATGCTGGGGTTTGTCACAAGATTTCTATGTGTGCGATGAGATCGGTTGCAAGCCTAGCACTTCGGGCAACAAATTCTAGAACAACTTCATAGTCTTAACTTCATAGCCATGAAGATGCTTATTTTTATCTAATTAATTTATATTTTAAAAATGCCAATATACATACCAGTAGCACAAAAAAAAGCTACTCATCTTTTTTTTGGGTGTCTTTTCAAAGGCAAGTTTGCACATATGTTGAATGCTATTTGACAGATGTTCTAAATAAGTTATTTTGTATTTTGAACCATTTTGAACCGTATCGCTAAAATAAAAGTTTTGCCCTTTTGTCAAACTTTCTAATGCAGCCTTCAGTTAGGAGTTATATTGAAACCATATTTTAAATGGCTGAAATACAGAAGCAAGGGTTGTGAAAAGAAGGGGCTATTAGAACATTCCACTGTCATGTTGAATGCACTAAGTACCTAAGTAATTTTTATTGTATGGGATGAATGTAAACTGAAGTTAATACCAAATGTTCATATCAAATATTGTTCTATGTTATTGTTGTTCTTGAATTGTGTTGCATTTAGGTATTGGTTTTAAAACAAATGAAATGTCATTTAATATTTTAAGTATATTGCTTGCTTTTCAAATATAACTAATGCTGTGTGACTGTATAATCATTTTTAAGTAAAACATGCACCTATAATCCAAGATTCCTAATTCCTGTAATCCCACAGTTGCAGAAACACTTCAGTAAGTGTGAGCTGCTGATTAAACAACAGTTGTAAACAAAATGGCATCTAAAACTAGCAAATTCATATTGGGTGGTAGTTTGTATCAGGTGCACATTACATGTGGGTCAGACTAAGTTTTCACACTTCAGTTATTATTTTTCATTTTTTTCATTTCACTTTTTTTCTTTCTTTCCACAATTTGCATTGTGCTTTTTTTCAACCAGCCTAATAAACATTTCTGCCAGTTAGTATTTTCTAAGATATTACTAGTCTCTTGTTTGGATGCAGAACTTGTATTTTGCATCAGAATTTGATTTATTGGAATCCAGTAAGAATTACATTAAAAATGACTTTCTCTTGCAAGAACAGCAATTTACTGGAATATTATGGCCATTACACTTTTTTTTTTGAATTCTATTGCACAATATTTCCCCAAGATCAAAGCAGCACTTTGATTCTTAATACCAGAGTGTTCGGCACTTGGTATCCTATGAAAGTACAATTAGTTCTTAAAAAGTTAATAGTGCCTATTTCCTGTTCTAAAATACTGCATCATTTTGTCAATTAACACTGGAATTGCTGCCTATACTAAGAAAAATTATTAATTCAATACATTTGAAAAATAGGGGAAAGGTATCTAGCAGTATAATCGCAAATTATCAAATGCTGCTTGTATGCTATTGAAACTGGATAATTTTCACCGAGGAGCCACACAATTGTGGTCCAAAGTTTAGGAGCATGTTGCCAGATTATGTATTCATAGTCATTTCCTTTTTGACCAGATTTCTTCTTCAAATTGAATACAATTAAGCACAGTATCAGCTGCAGTATTAAGCACAATCAAAATTAATCTGATTCCTGCTTAATCAAGATTTTCAACCATCTTGGAATCCATGTGAGTTTATAGTGCCTTGTTTATTTCTGCTACAGAATGGTTGACTTTTTGGCTTGGACCATTACAAATGGATTTTGTTAGGAAATACTGCTGAGGCGTTAACAGTTTTATCCATAGATAAAAGAATCCTCCTCTTTTGACTTTCTGTCCTTTCCTCTTTCTTTGCCCATTGACAGTGTCTTGAAAGTTATTTTACCAAAGTGTTGATTTCTCACTATGAGAGTACTTCAGTGTAAGGAATCCTTCAATTGTCAGACTTGTAGCAAAGGACTGATCTGAAAGTTTTCTATTAGTTTAGTAAGTTAGCAAGCAAACAATTAGTTATAAAATTGGCTGATTTTAAAGAAAATCTCTGTATTTTTTCAATCTGATTAGCTATCACAGAGTAAACTTATCTACTGAAGCTAATAATTACATTTACTGAGAGAAATATTCAGATTCGAAGTACCTTCCTTACTGTAATATAAATACTACTCAATTCAGTGAGAGTTTATTCCTAGTGAGCATTGAATTGTAGCTTTATTCAAGTTTCAACCTAGGACTGGATCACAGTTCAACTTGTGATTATTATTGGTTAGTAAAATACTATCCCTGAGAGAGAATGCTATAGAATCTGATTTGTTGTTTTAAATATTTTTATATTATAAAGTTTAATTCTGAAAGAAAGCATTTTTAAAAATGATACTGAGCATATCTTTACTATTATTTGTAAAAAAAAAGTTTGAAACCACTAATGGATTCTGTATTTATGTGTTTTTCACAGTTTAAAAACTCAAGTTGAAATAGTTATTTGAAGTTCAGCCATGTTGATATGATATCACTTCGAGAGATATTATTTAACTGGGTCATGAATATTGCTGTAATGTATGGTTTAAAACAATTTTTAAAACTGTAATGCACCATACTAATAAAAATTTACTAATGGTACTGGTTTCATGAAAACAGTTATATTGTTTATCATTGATATTGATAATAAAATAATGACACAAAATACTTCTTCAATAAGATTTCATTTTTTTTCTTTTTGATTTATTCCTTTCCTTTTGAATGAGAGGAAAATGTTTATTTCCCTTAGGAGAGGTAAGCGGAACAATAGGTATATAAACAATCAATGTTTTTGAGGTGGATGATAGATGTTACATTCAAGATGATAGCTTGAGCATACCAATTACCATCTCCAAAATTGCTTTGTGCATTTTTTCAAATGGAAATAAATGGCAGAAACCCCAGGGACACACTGTTAGCCTGCAAAATCAAGAGAGGATGAAGCAATTGGTAAATATTTCCATAATGTGGCCACCCCCCCATCCCCCACCCCCACAAAACTTGTCCATATAGTAACTATGGACTCTTTGGATTCTTCAAAATTCTGCTATTCCTTATAGTGATATTGGTATCATTTTCAGGATGATCTTGTTTCTGTAAGACTTTCATATCTTGCTGTTGTATTAGACACGGCCTTTTTACATTTATTATAACTGTACTAACTATAGTAACTACCCATTAATCAATCTTGATTTTCTTTTTTTTTCTTTTTTATTCAAAACGTTTTACCAAAAAAAATTTTTTTTCCCCTTTCCCCCCCAACCCCCCTCCTTTCACTAATCCCTCCCCCCTCCCCCCTGACTTCCCAGATGAAGCACAAGGTATAGATAAAAATAAAACAAACATATGCTAAGAAGATTTTACCCCAAAACTATTATACCAATTTTCCCTCTCTAGCTCTGACTTCCTCCTAACATAACCAAAATCCTTCAAGAAAAAAAAAATTAACAATTAAGAATAACAAAATATGTAAATCAATAAAACAAATTAATCCTAAAGTATTTAAAACCAACTAAAACATAAAAATCCAATCCAATTCAAAGAATATCTCCCTTATAACTTCTATAACCATATAATTTTTCCCCCAGGTCTTTCTTACATAGACTCTTTCAAAAATATTCTATTCAAAATACAATGCAACACATTATAAAATTTCAATACCAAGAATTACAGTAGCTATTCAAATTTAGTCCATCCTCGTCAAAATACAGTATAAATCCAAATACCTAGTCTTTTATAATAGATATAAAACATATAATCAACCCATTTCTTCCAGATCTTCCTCACATATTGTCTTTCTGGGACAGTAATATTTTTGTCTGTTAATAATTCAAAGGATAATACTTTTGTCTCTTGCCATTTTTTTTGATGCATTAATCTCTGTCTTTCCGTCATTTCTCCTTTTGAAAAGTCAGTCACAATATTACCTAATAGATCCTTATGTTCAAAAATCCACAAATTACTACCATATATTCCATCAGTCCAAAGAAAATTTTTTTGAAAAGCATTAAGCCTGTAAATTTTTTCAGTTCGGGAGACAGCCTCCTGTAGCACAAATTCTGACATTTCATCCAAACTATTTAAAGGAAACTTCTTTACATCAACTTGTTTATTCAGGATCATATCTTCATATTTATCCATTTTTATTTGTATCTCATCCATTGCATTTAAGTCCTATTTGAGTTCGTATTTTTGAATAATTAAATACAGTCTTTCTGTGTAATCCTGTATAAAGTCACGAATCCATTCTTCTGAAAAAACCTTCATGGCAAAGTTCTTACTGAAAATCCCCTTATGAAATACTTAAACAACGTAATATAATCCAACAATCCAGAATCCAACACAATATGATGAAGTCTCCATTCAGTTTCGATTTTGCAGCAAGGCTGATCTATTTGCAGTTAGTCTAAAACGCCATTTTAAGAGAAGGAAAAAATAATAATTTTTCGCTCTTTAAAAAAGGAGGAAGTCAGGAAATCAACAATACTTGCAAGCCAATAATTGTTCACTCATGCTTCTTCCGCCTGCTTATAGAAATCCACAAAAAGAAATCAATTGTTAGCAGAACTTGGACACCTTCCTCTTTTCCTGCTGTTGCAGGAGACGCGCTGGATAATGGAGTGTAGAAGGAATTCAAAGGGATTCGACCGTTCGGGACTTTGAATAACAAAAACAAAGCCCCTAGGGGAATCTACCTCTCTCCCCCCTTGCTCTTTCCCCTGCTCTCTCAACCAGAGAGGGAAAATTAAGTCGGGAACAGCTGTTCGAAGCTATTTACACTGTCTTTTACAATATCCAGTGCGGAGTGCCATAAATTAGCACCCAGCGAGAAAGGTGGCGCCAAGCGGAAGTCAATCAATCTTGATTTTCTTCTTAGTTCACTAGTCTGAGTATTACAAAATTGTTTTCATTCCAAATGTTTGAGAAATGTTTCATTAATTACACAATTAATGAAATTAAACTAGTATAATCAACTGCATGTTATTTCCTTTTTAAAAATTATGGTTTAACTCTTCATTTCATGATGATATAAATATAGGGGTTTTCAGTGTAAACATTTAAGTACAATATTATTTTGCATCAAATCCTTAGTTCTTTTGAACTGATTGGTTTTTTTAATATCTAAAAATTATTTAATATTTTTAAAATATCTTCTGTGTTATCATTTTGATAACCATTCTAAATACCGAGGATGCCTCTTAATCAACACAAGATGCATAATATATACATTAATTTGTTTGGGATGAATTATTTGAGGTTCAGGATCTTAACCGAATATATGAAAGATGCTGGGATTGGAATTTTTCTTATGCTGAAGTCATATTAATACCTAAAAATGAATATATGGTTTTGTCCATTTGTTCTAGATTAGTAAGTTAAAACTTGATTCTCAAAAGTTATATGGAAATTGAATGGTATATATATTTATTGCCACCATGAAAGCAAATAATTTTACTAAAGACTAAGGGTGAAATAATTGAGATTTCAGAATTCCAGTCTTAAATGTGTGTGGAACAATTTATTTTATGCTGCCATCTGCTGGTGCAGTTGTATATACACAAGTAAGATAGGCTGCAATGTTGTCTTCAAGTGTGGCAAAATAAAAGATTAAGATTTGTTAAATTGCTGTTGAAATTTAAATATTTTTCCCATTTTCATTTATCCTTTCAAAACTACAGAGATATTACAAAAATAAATGATATACTCATATTCTCGAAGGCATTTCTTAAAATTAAGAGAGTAAGCTTCTTTCCGGTTCTATAAAATTGTCCTCTTGGTTATGCCTCAACCTTGACAGAGCCAAAGCTCTTCACATGTTGACAGATTCCATGTTTTAGGAATATAGTTCAGTATCACATTAACTATGATTTTCTAAAATTGTACTTACATATGTAGAGAATTGAAATCAAAATAAGGCTATGACTGGACAACACCAAATAGTGTTAAAGAATTTTAAAATTGAAACAACATTTTCTGATGAATTACTTTCATTTTTAAACTATAGGTATATTTCAGTTGATTTCTAATAGTTGCTTTACAGACATTTGCAAGATTGTGTGCTACATATGTATCCCTTATCTATACTATTTTCTTGACAATGTATACAGTTGAAAAATGCATTAATTAAACAGAATGGCTCAAATATTTTAGCAGCCTCTGTTGCACCTGCACTGCAGCATCTTTAAGAGATATAGGACTGGAACAGAGATTAACACTTCAATTTTATAAGGAATTGAAACATAAAATGAACTTTAATATTAATTATATATCTGAATTGTGAAATAAGAACAGATATATTTAATTTTGGAAAATCAGTGAAAGAAATGTTAAGAAATGCAAAATAAGCTTGACTTCATCAGTAATTCAAATTTTCTGCATTGGAAAATATTACTGTTCTTGACAGCAGATACCTCATATAAGGTATGAATTTGGGAAATTATAAGGGTCAACTGTGCTTCAATTAATATAGCTCAGTCACACATTTTATATCAATCTTTAACATCTGCAATTCTAGACAGGATTGGGTGTTTGGAATAATAGTATGAGAAATGAATTTTTTACTGTTGATTCAGTCAAATCTCTTGAACAACAAAACACACAGCATTGCTTATGGCAGAAGCTAAATATCTAAAAGGGCAACTAGAGGCTTCCGCTATATGTAAATAGACTTGCCCAAATAACTCATACTTAGAAGTATGTGCAATGTGTATGCATGTATCTGTCACATATATTTTTATTGGTCCTTTATCATTAAATAAACCCCCCAGTTAACATACTATAGGCTCTTGGGGTCTATGTTAAATGTTCCGTTTTGTTCTGCCTTAAATTGGAGGAAAGCATATTGACATAAACTGTATTGCCCCCAGTTTACTTTATTGTACCTTAGCAATAATGCTGGGAAGTTTTGCTATCCGCAAAGAATTTAATTAAAGGCAATTTCAGGACAGTGATTTGGTGGCTGGAAAATAAACCACCAGCTGCTTTCCTGAATTTTTGGAGGGGTGAGTTTGGGAGTTCAAACCTTTGTTTTATGATTTATTTAGCTTTTATTTTCTGCTGTAGGCTGTTTCTAACAAGACTATTAATGTTCCATGTTGAGCATACTGCCACCTAGAAATCATCCAGATTAAATAACCCTATCAAATAAACGCTGCACCTAATCTGCCTGAGCTGATTTGAAGTAATCCTGAACCAAAGTGCTTAATGCCATTGTGCTTCTGCAGGTTTCTTCCTTTCTTCCTGAATTCAGTGTTGTTTTTTTCCAGGAAAGAACTTCTTCCTTCTATTTCCCTCTTCCTATTTAAATATATGTGTATGTGTCTCAACATTTCTCCCTTTTTTATATCCCAATATACAGTATATATATCTTATGTACCAGATAGCAGAATTTCTGATTGATTGGTCGATCAAACTCCTGGGAGTTTAACAAGAGAAAATAATGGAGTATCTCATTCCTCATAACTGAAGTCAAATGACCACGGATGCCCATTGCTCCACAACTATGTGAAGATGCTGTCTACTACATCAGATTTGTCAGTTAGATTGGAATTTAGCGATGACTATTCATATCTATGTATCCCCAAACTCATTGTCAGGGCACTTTAGATCATCCCTTATGACAAGCTTTTGCTTGGGAGCAAGAAAATGCCACTTGCCAAGTGGAAGGGCAATTATGGGCTGCCTGAGTAGTGGGCTGGGGATGTGACAGCAACATGTTGGCATAACCATAAAAAATCCTTAATACTTAGTACTCCAGAAAACTTCATGACATCAAAGCAATTTTTAGTTTGTTCCTCTCAAAATAAATAATATTTAAATAAATAAATAAATAAAATAATCAAAATTTTATTGAGTTTATAGTTGCTTGATATAGTATTACTGGTTTTTTGTAAAAAGTACAAAGTTTAAAAGATAAACACTAAAAAGAAAACTCAAAAGAAAGAAAATGAAGATAAAATAGTAACAACTGCCAAGTGATATTTTGCTTGGTATTGTAGGAATTTAGCACCCACCCCCCTCCTAGAAGAATGAAATATTCTAGGAAATATTTTAAAAAGCAGAATATTATACTTTCCTGGATGAGAAATGGAGAAACATATTTTAAAGACAAAGGAGCTCCCTGCAACTTCCTGACTCCCCCCCACCTTTGTCAATGGGCCATTAAAAGCCTCAGCTAAGCTCACTCATTCTCCCCACCTTTGTCAATGGGCAATTAAGGCTTCAACCAAGCTCACTCAATCCCCCCATGATTTGCAACACAATACAACTGAAACTCACCACATGGCAAGGCTCAAGCAAGCTTGAGAGACAGCCAGCAAGGCTAGCTAAGACCCCCACCCCCTGGGAGTCTGACAACCAATCAGGATACTCTTCCTGTGCCCCAGAAAGGTCAAAGCTCAGAAAAATCATAAAACCAGGGAGCACACAGGATCTCGGCTCTTTTCTGTTCAGGAACTCAAGCCATGTGATCCTGACCACCATTAAACCATCTTTCCAAGCAGCCTCCATGTTTCCAGTGTCTTTGTCCCCACTTGGAACTGAACCCAGATGGATATTTCTTCCAACAGTATCAAATCCTGTAAATAACACTGATTTGCAAGGTTTGCATAAAATGTGTCATGTAAGTCTTTGTGCCCGGTCAATCCTTCTTAAAATGTAATGATAATAACACAAAGGGAACGTTTGGAACATGGTCTTGTAAAATAAAAGGCAAGATAAAATGAATTTTTACAATTGCCTAATAGAAGTGTGCATGTGTTTAACATAACTCGGTCCAATCCCTTTAAGGATCTAATCTCTGGTACAAGTCACCTAATTTGTAATTTACACTGAGCTCAGTTGTATCAGTTTCATTGTCCGTTTCCCTTTATTTTCTATTGACCTTCAGAATTCAAAATATTTTCAAGACATACTTCTCATACACGCTGTATGATAAGCATAACCCCGCACCACCCACTCCAGCCACAGCATATACAGTATGCCCAAAACACGCATGTTTCTTTGATTGCTAAATGTAAACTTAACTAATCATTACACAATATTTCAGATCTGCTTCCTAAAAAGCCGTTGCGCTGTTCAAGACGGAAAGAGACGTTAATAAACTAAATCAGGCACTTTACTCCATGTGAGTCCATAGGAAAGGGACAGCAGGAACTCTAACCGTTCAAATTCGGAGAGGCGGGGCCTCCACGTCACCACTGCTCACACCCCTTGCCTTCCTCTTATCTTACTCTCACTATGACGTTAAATTCGCAGTGTTTTCTGGGTAGTTTTTGGCGCTTTTCCAACCTAATAGTAGACAAGGAGGGAGTCCTGAAGCTTGATTGGCGGCGGCTTAGCCAATCGCTTTGGGCTAAACACAAAGAGGCGTTGTAAACGTCCAATTGTAGCTGAAGTCTGTAGAGGGAAGCGGCATTGTTGGCGGAGAGACTTGGGTTTACGTCTCGCTTTTGAGATAAGGCTGTTGTCGAGTCTGAATTTCGGGTTTAGTTGACCATAATTACAAGAGATACGTCTCTTTGCCCCCGCCTGGTGTCCGCTTCAAGGGGTGGGAGACCGGGAGAATGAATTTGGTAACGAGGTGGGTACAAACGTTCGGAAGGAGGGGAGAACGCAAGTAACGATTCGCTTCTTGTTGCTATGGTAACGTAACGTTCTCCTCTCGCGTGCGACGCTTGTCGCGATATCTGCCGTAGCGCGCGATGGTTGCGGGAACAAGCGGAGGGGTGTCACCACGTGTTTATTGTGCTGAGGGTTTTTCTACACATTTTCTCTCCCCCCCCCCTCCATTTCAGGATTAATAATTTCTGCCTGTATTCTGAGTTGATTCAGAATCTCGAAAGAGAATCTAAGCGGACTTGGTTAGACCGGAGATGGGGAAATAAATACCACAGCTGTAGATTAGAAAGCAAAATGAGAAGCAAATTCCTTAAGAAGGCAGTGTAAACAGTTCCCATGCTTTTGCTAAAAAAAAAAATCGTGTATGTGCTGGTTTGTTTATCAGAAGCCATAGGAATCTTCACCTTGGAATGATTGCCCATCAGATTTTGCAATTCGTTTTATTCCCACCCCTATTTTTTAAAATCAGTTTACAGTATTGATAGCTTTAAAATAGTAATTTACATTAAAACACCTCAACTTTATAACTGCTGGTAGTTGTAATTTAAAAAGTTTTAAAAGAAGTGTCCGTGGGAAAATCTTAAGCAGAAATAATCATGTGGCAAATGATGCAATTAGAGATAGCTTTGGGGAATGGGATAAATTAGAGATGGGAAGTTCTAGATCTCATCAGAATTAGCAGATTATCTACAAATTTAGCAAAAAGGTATTTTTTTAGTACTGAATGTTGATGCAAAATAGATATTTATAGTTATTAAAGCAAAAGTAGGAAACTCACTAGAATAATCGCCATATTATAAGTAACTTCCCATGTATTTTGTTACAGTTGTAATACAATTAGCATTGCCAATATATAGTACCAGGGCACATGAGGATTAGGAGGCAAATAATATATACAAAAAATACAAAATAAATGTGAATCAGAAAGGTTAAAAGTCTGGAGTTCAGAGTTTGGAGTATATGTACAGTTTGTAATTCAGGTGAAGGATATTAATAAATATGAATTTTACGGCTAGATATTATATAAAATCAGATCTCATGGGAAGTGACATTTGCTTATCAAAAATCCCATAAAATCCATCTACTAAGATGGGTTCTAGATCGATACACTGTTTGCTAATTGATAATTAAGACAAATGATTTTTTTGTATAATGGCTACATACATTTTTTCTTTTTTTAGAGCTGAATTTTCTGTTGAAAAAACGAAGAGAAAAAAAAGAAGAGACTTAACTGAAGAACAGAAGCAAGAAATTAAAGATGCTTTTGAACTATTCGACACTGATAAAGATAATGCTATAGATTATCATGAGCTAAAGGCAATCCTTTTTCTGTTAAAAGTTTAATACTTTGTTTTGCAATATGCAATACTGCACTTCTACAATAGGTAGCTAATTGCATGTTAATTTGGGAATGGCAAGAATGCAAGTGAAGCTGTTAGAATATTATATTAGACAACTTGTGATTCGTTGGGAGATCATTTCAGGGGTATTTCCTCAATATCTTCAACTATGTCAGAGCTTCTGATGTTCTTGAAAAGTTCTTAAAAATTCAGGGAGAGATGTATCTGCCTTGAAAGTACTCCATGTTGAACTGTATAACACAGTCAGATATCAAGAGTCCTAGTGGAGTCCTAGTGGATAACCATTTAGATTTAAGCCAGCAGTGTGCAGCAGCTGTTAAAAAAGCCAACACAGTTCTGGGCTGCATAAACAGAGGGATAGAATCAAGATCACGTGAAGTGTTAGTACCACTTTATAATGCCTTGGTAAGGCCACACTTGGAATATTGCATCCAGTTTTGGTCGCCATGATGTAAAAAAGATGTTGAGACTCTAGAAAGAGTGCAGAGAAGAGCAACAAAGATGATTAGGGGACTGGAGGCTAAAACATATGAAGAACGGTTGCAGGAACTGGGTATGTCTAGTTTAATAAAAAGAAGGACTAGGGGAGACATGATAGCTGTGTTCCAATATCTCAGGGGCTGCCACAAAGAAGAGGGAGTCGGGCTGTTCTCCAAAGCACCTGAGGGTAGAACAAGAAGCAATGGGTGGAAACTGATCAAAGAAAGAAGCAACTTAGAACTAAGGAGAAATTTCCTGACAGTTAGAACAATTAATAAGTGGAACGACTTGCCTTCAGAAGTTGTGAATGCTCCAACACTGGAAATTTTTAAGAAAATGTTGGATAACCATCTGACTGAGATGGTGTAGGGTTTCCTGCCTGGGCAGGGGGTTGGACTAGAAGGCCTCCAAGGTCCCTTCCAACTCTGTTGTTATGTTATGTTATGTTAAGAGTTGACCACAAGAAACATTTTATCAGATTTTGTATTACGTCATAAAACGCTTTATGATAATTTTATATCATAAAATGTTTTATAAAGTTTGCCAAATTTCAACTCCATGGGAGTCCTGGGTCCTGGATTTTGGACACATTCTATAAGTTGGTCCACCTGAGGTATTTTGTTTCAAAATGCTTTGCCCTATCACCCAGTTAAAGGTTACAGACAGGAGAGTTTTTGAAGTATAGAGGTGAAAGTATGGCCAAGAAAAATATTTGCAATCAAGTCTTAAATCCTTAGTATATCTTATTGAGGCAAAAAGTAAAACACTAAGGCTTTGTCAATTCAACTAAGTCCCAATTCAGTAAAGGTCTTAGGAGAATGGTGAGTAGACCCACAATTAATTTCAATTCCACACTACTTCAGTCAAAAATTTTAAAAGTGAGAAAAACGCTAGAAAGAAACAGTTTTCTTTATAAGGACCAATATTGAGTCACCTTATTTGTATTGTCATATTTCTCACAAATTAAATTGAGAGTCAAATCTATATGAAATATAAAATTATTCAATTTCTACTAAATATGGCTCTCTAACTTCCACATGGTTTATTCCTATATAACTGATCAGGTTATAGCTTAAGATTGTGAGTAGGTTCATACTGGAGGACATAGGTTTTTTTTAGGTGGTTTCTCCTATCCCTAAATTCAGCAGTGCTAGATTCCTCAGAGTAGAACATTTGCCCTCCTGCTAGTCTCCTGGAACTGATCAATTACTTACATAATTAGATAAAGTGACAGATTTGAAAAATATTTAATCAGTTAAATTATTTGTCACATTTAGTTTGTTATTGATATCAAGGTGAAAAGCACTTCACTTAGAACGTAAATAGTTTTGTCCCTGGAAAATAATGAATTAGTGGGGTTCTCCCAAATTTTTCTGGTTTTCCTATTACTATAGTACCTCTTACCTAAATTTAATTTACAAAGAAAAGTTGTTATGTGCCAAATTGAAATGTTGTATTTCTGTCTTTCCCCTGAAGGTGGCAATGAGAGCCTTAGGTTTTGATGTGAAAAAGGCAGATGTATTAAAGATACTTAAAGATTATGATCGGGAAGGAAGTGGGAAAATCTCCTTTGATGACTTTAATGAAGTTGGTAGGTGTTGGAATTTAAACAAATTACTGATAAGAAAGCAATAATTGGTAATCAAAGTTTAATTTATATGTATTTTAATAGATATGGAAACATTAAGCTATTGACAAAGAGTTTTGTAATATTAGGAGAGAGGCAGGAGAAAACAAACCATCAGGATTTCAAAATGCAAGCTGTATTTTCTAGTATTTTACTTATGCGAAAAATTTAACTTTTGTAATGTAATCATGCCTTATAATATTTTATATTTGTTCTTAATGTAACTTCTCACCATGTCTGTATAGCTTGTAATAAGAACCATAGATTTATTTTACTGCTTTTACTAGAGACTAAACCAATGTGCATGCAAGTACAGATTGATTTTGGTTGATAGTAAAAATGCATCTTTTAAATTAAGTATAAAGTTGATGTATGAAGCAAAAATAAAATTATTTCTGTGGAGAATACAATTCCAGCAGTAAAAAATGTTTTTTGTAAAAGATGTAATGTTTTATTTTTTCCATTTTAGTGACAGACTGGATACTTGAAAGAGATCCACATGAGGAGATACTCAAGGCATTTAAATTGTTTGATGATGATGATTCAGGTAAAATAAGCTTAAGAAATCTGCGTCGTGTAGCTAGAGAACTTGGGGAAAACATGTCTGATGAAGAACTTCGGGCAATGATTGAAGAATTTGATAAGGATGGTGATGGAGAAAGTAAGTTCTGAATATAATTCTAATTTTGGATCAAAGAAAAAAAATGTGCACTCTGTTTTCTGTCTTTGAAATATTTTCATGATGAGACCTATGGAAATAACATCCAAAAATACAAATCCTACAAGCTTACAGTGTATTTGGAAAAACAATCTACAGCAGAAGTTTTTCCTATTCAAAATGAAAATTTCCTTGGCATATGTTGATGGCAATGGCATGTCCATTGTTTTTCTTCTTTTGTGTAGAATGAATAAATATAATGGAATTAACTTCTGCTGCAGTATAAATAACTGAAAAATAACCTTGAAATTTACTTATCAATTTAAAAGTGATGGTGTTAGCATAACATGCATAAATGCCAACAAAAATATGTCTAAGCCTAAAACCTAAAGCAGCTGCATGTACAGGTAATCCTAGACTTACAGCCACAATTTCTGTTGCTAAGTGAGACAGTTACTAAGTAAGTTATCCCATTTTACGACCTTTCTTGCCCCAGTTAAGTGAATCGCTGCAGTTGTTAAGTTAGCAACACAGTTGTTAAATGAATCTGGTTTCTCCATTGACTTTGCTTGTGAGACGTTTGCAAACATGACTCCGGGACATTACACTATCATAAATATGAGCCAGTAGCCAAGCATCTGAATTTTAATCATGTGACCATGAGGATGCTGTATGGTTGTAAGTGTGAAGAACTGTCATAAGTCATATGTTTCTGTTGCATTGTAATTTTGAACAGTTACTAAATAAACAGTTATAAGTGGAGGACTATCTTTAGTGGTAATTACTTATGGTTGTAATTAAATATAGCATAACAATTTTTATTAAAAAATTGAAATCGATTACTTGTCTCTGAGTAATTTGGAGTGCTTAGAATGGTTATGTTATTTTAATTTCTTAATAATAATTGAAGATTTCCAGTTGAAATTAAATTATTTCTTTTCAGAAAAAATATCAATATAAGATGTCTTAACTGAATGAAATAAGTTTGAAATGCTAATTTGAGTGAAAATGTTTTGAACAAGAATGTGGTACATATGTATTTTTTTCTTTTTAACAGTCAATCAGGAGGAGTTTATTGCTATTATGACTGGTGATGTTTAATATTTCAAGAAACGAACTTGATACAAAAAGGAAGGATTGTTTTCAGAACTGCAATGTTTCTATTTCAGTTAATATCTATAGCAGGAGCCATGAAAAAAATTGTTAAAAGGACCAAAATAAATATAAAGTATATGTATTGAGAGGTTAATATTTTATATCATTAAATTTTAGAATAAGCATGTTTGTTTGAGTACTCATTTGTAAAATAGCGTTGTATAAAAATTTTAAATTAAATCATAAAACTTTTTGACATTATTTTAGCATTAGCTGTGGCCTTAGTTTTATATAAAAGTTTATCAGACACCCATTTTAATAAAGACTTCTTTTTATATTCTGTAAACTTTGTTGGAGTATTTAATCTAGAGTCTGGCCTCAACTGACCTGTGTACCTAAGGGGGAACTAGAATTTGGGATTACCTGCTACTAGTCCAGCATTTTAACCATGTACTGGTTCTCTCTAAATCAAGAATTGGTTGTGAAATTGTGGATTTCATTTTCATTACAATTGTATAGCTAATGATACAATAATATTTGTGAATTTTAAATGGAATAAAAAAGTATAAGGCCATGATGGCAAACCTATGGCATGCATGCCCAAAGTGTCACACAAAGCCAAGTCTTGTCTGTTTATTTTCTGGGTTTTTGGCACACATGTGCATGCGACGATCAGCTGTCCTTCCCGTGCACGGCAGTGCCCAAAACCGGTGTGCATATGCATACCGGCTGTGCATGTGTGCCAGAACCCAGAAGTTTAGCTTTTCCAGAGTGTGATCGCTTCGCATGTGTGGCAGTGCCAAAAACCTGCCTGCGCATGCACACCAGCCAGCTGATTATCAGGTGCGCATGTGTACTAGAACCCGGAAGTTTGGCTTTTTCAGAGCACAGCCCTGATGAGAATACACACACAACATTTCTGCATGACGCCGAAAAGGTTCGCTATCACTGGTATAGGGCATCAGTTTTCATGAGCAGCAGCAGGATAAAATTAAGGAAAATTGCTTCCTTGAATTATTGGGGGAGGATATAAAAATAAAATAATTCTAGTGATACAAACATACATAATTTTAATAAGATAATCCTAACATTTATAAATTAATGCAGTGTTTTTTATGAATGTAGTTGTCCATCTCTATAGCCTTTTTGAAATAAATTTGAAGAAAGGATCTAGTGTTCTAGAAAAGTACACAAAGTTTTATATTTCTGTGTAATCTCATTATTAAGAGAAAGATATGCTTTCTCATCTTAATAATGAGAAAGCCATATCTTCCTACCTAGGCTTTTAGTCATAATTTTTATTGAATTTTCTTGCTACTAAGTGTTGGACTATCTCTGAGGCTTCTGCACAGAGTCTGTACCTCTGGTCCTGTCTATGGATCTTGCTTCTATGGATCTGGTGCTTCATGCCTGTTCTTGTGCTGCTTTGATTAATGCCTCAGTGCTGTCTTTTTAGTCCATCTTTTTCTGGCCACTGGGATAGCACCATGTCATCAGAGGCCGTGGGTCAGATCAGTTGGTTCTGCTTTCAAAAGGCGACCTGTGATTTTCAGGAATATCTTTTTTACTTCCTCTTTTACCACTTGATGTGTTGAGGGAATCTCCAAGATCATCTTCAGGAGAAAGAACCACCAATCTGCCCCATGGCCTTCCTTTACAATATGGTTCTGTCCTGGAAGTGGACACCAGGGAGCTGCCATAATTCTCAGATTGTGAGAATTGCAGCCATTCCCAAAATGATGTCCACTTCTGGGATGGCACCATGTGGCCTCTGACTAGGAAGATTGGCCTAGTGGTGGCACAGTGGTTAGGTGCAGTATTACAGGTTAATTCTGCTGAGTGCCAGCAGCTCGATTCTTACTGGCTCAAGTTTGACTCAGCCTTCTGTCCTTCCAAGATTGGTAAAACCAGGACCTAGATCAATGATGGCTAACCTTTTCTGAGTGCCCAAAGCACTTCTCTGAACTCCCAAAATGCAATGCGCATGCAACCCCCACGTAGCACCCTGCCTTCGCGCATGCGCTGCAGAGACCAGAAGACCAGCTGGCCGGCAGGAGGCATGCAAGCATGCACAGAGGACCTGAACTGGGGTGACAGCTCGTGTGCCATCAGAGAGGAAGCTGCATGCCATCTCTGGCATGCGTACCATAGATTCGCCATCACGGACCTAGATTGTTGGGGGTAATATGCTGACTCTCTAAACTGCTTAGAGAGAGCTGAAAAGACTATGAAGTGGTATATAAGGCAAAGTGCTATTGCTATTGCTACTTCTTCCTAAAGGCAATTACAGAAAAGGTAAGTTTACCATGCCATGGTGGGAAGCAGGAGCTAGTGGGACCTAGCAGAATAGGAAGCAGGCTGAAGGCCTGTGGGACCCAGCGAAATAAGATGGAATAGGTGGAGAGGGGCACTTTAGTATCCCTGTGGTTGATCATAAGGACAGGCAGATTGCAAAGCATCTGAATTTAGTTTATGTGATTGTGGGGGCACTGCAGTGGCCATAACTTGGGGTACAGGTCAAAAGTCTATTCAGTGCTGTTGTAATTCTGAACAGTCTCTGAACAGACAGTCATAAGTCAAAGACTTTTCTCTCTCTCTCTCTCTCTCTCTCTCTCTCTCACATACACACACACACACACACATTTATGTACACACTGATACACATAAATATATCAACCACTGGCTGTATTCACACAACATACTATATACAAACCAAATATAGTGCATTATGTCTTGATGTAAATCTCTATTGTTGGTCTTTCTCCTGTTGGACTGACAGTTAGTTTTGAATTCTACCATCTACTCAGATGAAGCAGCTTCAGAAAAGTTAGTTACATTGACTTTTTTTTTCTTTGCTGAACTGTCTTCATAAATAAGGCAATAACCAGTATACAAGTGAACACAGTATTTTTTTTTTTTTTTATCCAAAAAGTTTTTATTGGTCAAAAAAGGTTTATACAAATACATATCAGGTATGGTAAATTTTCATTTTTCTTATACAAGATAAGAATTTTACTCAAAATTTTAAACACATACAACAGCCATATGGCAAGCAGGTGATACGAAGTAGCTAAGTTTATCAATCTTACATACGCAATAAAGAAGGGTCAAGAATAATCAGAATATCATACAAAGGAGAATAAGGAAAACCAACACAATACCAAATATCATTGTCACTTCCTAGTTTTGGATCTCAGAACTCTGGGTTCAGCCTGACCCAACTCCAGGGCCGCAACAGCGGCAGCCGCCTCCTCCCCATGGTCTATAACCTCCCCTTCTTCAACTCCTGGGTCATCTAATTCCAGGAGGGCTTTGTGTTCCTCCACGTAGGCCGCAGCCTCCAATTATACTAATTTTTTCGTAATGCCCTCCCGGAAAATCATCAATCCCTCTGGCATCAGCCATCTGAAGCCTACTCCTTCTGGTACAATTTGCTTGACAAAAGTAATATTTCTTTCTCATTTCACGCACCTGTCTGGGAATCTGCCTCAGAATGGCTATCTCCTGCCCCTATAAGTCAGTGCCCCACTCCTATGTTTTCTAAGAATTTCATCTCTCGCCTCTTCTCACAAATTTGACATGAACCTCTCTAGGAACTGCATGCGTGCGTGCATATTTTGAATTAACTCTATAAGCTCGATCCACATCCCAATTCATAAGTCAACACCTCTCCCAAGAAATTCTCCCAACAGTTTAGTCACAACATCTCTCAAGTCTTCTTGGTCCACTTCTTCCAGATTTTGAAACCTAAGGAAATAAGACATTTTATCCATCTGTAGTCCAAGCACAGCATTGCCTGTCGCCTCCTCTCTTTTCTGCACTGCCCGCATCTCTCCTCAGACCTTCCACTTTCTGCTTGTTTTCTGCTGAGACTTGTTGAGTGTCCTTTAAATCGTTTTGGATAGTCACAATTTCTGCTCTTATTTCATCCAGTTTCTTGTCCATATTAGATAACTTTTGCAAAATTCTCTCCATTTCTCCAGCAGTTGGTCTCTGACCTTTGCCATTTAAAAATTTTTAAAATCCTCAGGCAAGCACAGTATCCTTGTAATTTCCTCCGGATCCACCAGGGGCACTCACAGGAGCAACGAGTCCAGAGTACAGTTAGTCAACCAGGAAGCCGAAGGAAGTGATGTCATCAAGATTCTCATAGTGAAGGCGGAAGCTGGGCGCCACCATTGTTCCCCAGAGGAGGGGCCTCAAACCCTCCCTCCTAAATTTCTCCATCACCTCTTCTCTCCAGAGCTCCACAAAACCGGTAATCTTGTTATTTTAAGTTCTCCTCTCTCCAAAGTGATTCGTGCTCCTTCCAGTCGCAGGGGAGAGAAACCCTCCCGCACTCCGGAGCACTCCACTCACATTTGCCGATATCTCCTTCCCTTCTCCCTTCCTCAATTCTTCTCCGTTCCCTGTTCGCCACCAGGCTGCTGCAATTATAAATCCAAAGCCCCGGTGTCACCGGGCACAGCGGCCCAGGCGACGACCAAAATAATGGCCGCGGCCTGAGGCCTCCGAACCCCTCCGAGCCTAGGACGCGCCAGCATCGGTCCCCCCAGTCCTGTATGTCGGCTGGGAGACCCCTGGCGAGCCGTCCGTGCGGCAGGTGTCCTTTTCGGAACACCTGGCCCCTAAGGGCCTCGGAGGCGGCCGGATTCGGACACTGGAGGCAGGAGAGGCACCTCCAGATGTCCGTTGCCGCCGGATACCGGAAGTCGTCTTCATAAATAAGGCAATAACCAGTATACAAGTGAACACAGTATTTTTTATACCAGGATTATTCAGTTCAGAAACCAGAGTTAGTGGGTGTTTTTTAACAATTATTGTTATTATATTTATAAGGTCAAACATTTCATTGATAGTGACTCTACAGCAAAACTTTCCAAGCGTTATTTCTATAACTGATTTGAGAAATAATTGCTAATAAAGTAAGTCGGTAGGGACATTCAGAAAATTTTCATCACTTTTTACAAAAGAAAACTATCTCTGAGAAAAATGAGAGGCCAGGTATCTTACCGCATACCTGCATTATATCAAGAAAAAATCTGAACAAGTTGGATAGTTTTACTACAATGTCAAAGATTAGCAGAGGTCAGAGGAAAAAATACCCATCCAAAGATTAAAAATTGTTCCTTATTTGTACAATATGGTACTTAAGATGCTGAACAAAACCAGATTCTCTACACTAACATGTTAATTATATATTTGTTATGAACTACTAAAATGATATCTCAGATATAGAACAGAGCTTATTATTTAATGCCATTTAAAATTTACTGTATATGTTTCCTGTGAAATATTTATTCTGATCCGTATTATCGACATATCAGATCACGACTTTACATATTTGTATATTACCTAATCTGCGACTGTTCTGTAAAACTATCTAGAACTGAAAATCAAAAATTTCAAACTATTTCTTGATTTAAATCTGGATATGTGTGTATGTGTGTTGATTTTTGAGACTACTAGACAGAATAGAAGTTAAAAATAATGACATGAAAACAATAGAAAATATTCCTAAGGAATGTGGGGCATAATTGATATATTTTAAAACAGGGTATTTAAATATAAGGTTCTCATGATCAAGCAGGAGACAGATTTAACAGTCAAATTGCCTTTTATCCTAAATCTGAGCTTTCTTCAAATTTGAGATGCAGGCCAAAATGTTCTGTTACCTGTTTTATTCTGAATGTGAATTTAGTTTTTTTTCTCTCTCAACAATATAGAACATATTAAAGTACACGATCTGTATATTAAAAGAAACGTTGCAAAGGATAAGCAAGAAGGAGTAACATTTTACTAAAAATCTGAATTCTCTGGCAGAGACAGGATCCTTTGGTAAACTGCAGTATGTAGAAAATGTTAAACAGGTTTAGATTGAATCATATGGTACATGATATCTACTTTCATGGTTATAATATTTAATTATGTTTGTTCGAGGCATGCTACATTCTTGAACATGGAATATTGGCTGAAAGATTGACTTTTACATTCAGATAAACAATGCCTTTCCCTTGTTTTCATTTTTCCCTAGCCTTTTTCACTCAGATGTTGTTCTTTGTTCACAAAATTATCAATTTCTGTTTACGTCAAGATCTGTTTATTTTAAGGGCAGATTTATTTATTTATTTATTTCCTGCTAACCACATTTTTGGGATGTAAAATATTGAAGAGGTGGACAAGGGACATTTAGGCAAAGTCAAAGATGGGCAGAGACTGAGCCGAAATAGACAACATCCTTCTTCCTCCCTCCCTCCCTCCCTTCCTCCTCTCTTCCTGCAAAGGGCTTTGAAATGAGGCCAAAAGATGCAGGAATTAGCCTTGCTTTAAATATACTTGCTTTTAATGGAAGCTATGATCAGAACACATCACTACATTTGCCCTGGTCTTTGGTATTCTAGATGTGACAACTGAGCAATGTTCCTTAAATTTTAGCTCCTTGATAGAGGAAGCAAGCCTTAGTAATTGTTTGATTATCTATGGAAAGTACTTCTCAAAGGAAAGCAACATATGCTTGCTATGTAAGTGTATATTTTATGTATAAATGTAAATAATAATAAAAATGGTAAAGTAATTGTGTACGTGCTTCAGATCCAGAAATTGCCCATATTATTTGTGAGGCAAGCTCGTTACAAAATTAAAGAAAGTGGCTTCTTTCTTTTTTCAGGCACAATCATGTCAGAATTCATATTTAGCATAAATACACATATTAATTCCATTATAACATCAACAAGTGCTTTTATACCAATGCGTAGTCATTGCCTTAATTTTATTTTAAACTATATTATACTATTTTGCAATCTTGATGCATATCAATGGCAAAATAATTGTGATGGATTGAATATTTTGCTCTGTTATGAAATACATAGAACATAGATTTCATATTTGTGGATTGGAGGATTTTGTGACATGATCACTTAATGAGGCAATTCTGCACCAAAGAAATAGCATGTCATGCCTTATATTATTAAAATGACACAGAAAGCTTAATTAAATCTCCTGATGCATTCAGTTTGTGAGTGGAAGAGAATTTTGAATACAACAATCAAGGTTGTTATGGTGGATTGGTGAAGATAAATTTAGAAGTAGGACAGCATCTATTTTAATTTTTATCCACTAGGGGGACCTATTGCTGTTGTAAAGTCGATTTGAAGAAGCAATAATTGCACCAATTTGACACATTTTATAGTATGGTCCTTTAACTCTGTCAATGCATTGACACCTTAAAAGATGCAGAGTTTTCTACCATAATAACCTTTAATTAATTTCTAGACTTCTAAATTTTTAAGTACTCTTAAGCTTCTCTGCAGTACTGCAAGCAAAAAGCAAAGATTTAATATATTCAAGTCTAGTCTTGCTCACTTGCTATGCCATAACATACGGTACATAATAAGAAATCATGCACACGCACACAAATTAGTAAGCCAAAACAATCAGCTGCTGGTGTGGAACCTAGAAGAAGAACATAATAAGCTACTTTTTTAAATGGAATGAATAAGAATTGTTAATGATTTTTTTTCTTTTTACCTTTTTCTTTATCATAATGTTTAAGAAGAAAAGTTTATTGAATTTCCCCCCCATCTTTTTGGTAGATTTTACAGTTTAAAAATGGCTCTTAAGCAAACAGAACTAACTACTAAAATCTTGGAAACTTCTTCAGTTCAAATATGGGGAAAAAATATTTTTATAGGAACTTTTGGAGGCTTATCTTTTCTTAATAAGTTTTTAAACAAGAGAGTTTTACACCAATATATTAAAGATTGGAAATTCTTTATTGTTAGATGTTAAGCTGATTGGTGAGTAGATGGTGGAAAATGTGTAAGATAGAAGACAAGGGGAAGGAGAATGCTTAAGATGTGATTTTGATGGTTTGTTTTTTTTAATATATATATATATATAAATTTTTATAACTGATCTATTTTGGGTATAAGGTGTTACTATTTGATATATGTGAGGTATAAAGGAATGGGAAGATGGAATACTGTTTAATTTTGGAGGACAGACAGAAAAATTTATGAATTTGGATTATGGATGTAATGTTGGTATTTGGTTAAATAGAATTTAATTGTTATGATTGATATATTTTGGATATAAGTTATAGGTATAATTTTAATAATGTTATTTGACATATGTAAGGTAAATTGAAGAAATATTAATATTAGCAATGTTATTTGATTTATGTATGTGATATTAAAGATATGAGAAGATAGAATATTGTTTATTTTTGGAGATTGGATAAAAATTTAAGAATTTAAGTTGGAAATATGAATTATATTTGGGAGACTGTTTAAGGAAGAAAGGTATATTATAAAAGAATTTCTGATGAATACTGGAAGATGGAATATCGTCTTGGTTTTGATCGATGAAGACACTATAAGATTCTGAAGACTTCAGGAGTGGAATGGATTGATATATATTTGGTCTTAATCGATGAAGATTGGATATTAAAACTATGTTTTTTATTGATGAATTGAAAATACTAATTTAATTGGAAGATTCTGAAGATTTTAGGAATGGAATGGACTGATATATAATGGACTGGAAGAAGAATGTATTTGTTTCTGGAAGGGGAGTTAAGGTCTTAGAGAGGAGTGACTATGGATTATGACTTATGTTGTATTTTAATTTATGATTGTTAATTTTATACCCTGTACTTTGTTCTGGGAAGTCTCAGGGGGTGGGGGGGAGGGGGGGGGAGGGGGGGAGAGAGGGGGAGATGAAGGATCAATGTAAAGGAATGATTGAAGATATGTAATTAAGAAATAGAAATAATTTGAAATGAAATCGGGGCTGCTCAGCTGCCATTTTAGAAGGGAATGGAAAGGCAGAGGAGAGAGTGAAGGAAGAAAGTAGGTAGGAAAGAGAGAGGTAGAAGAGGGGGAAAGGAGAGGAAGAAGAAAGGGGAAAGAGAGAGGGTTAGAAAGGGTGGAAGAGAAGAGTGGGGAAGGAGGAGAGGAAGTAGAAAAGCGAAGGAGAGGAAGGATGAAGAAAGTAGAAGAAAGTAGAGAAGGGAGGAGGAAAGGTTGTGTTAAGGAAGGAAGTGGTAGCTGGGCAGGCCCAAATAAGTAATGAATGAAAGTTAATGACTAATGTTGAATAAGAGATTGTATATTGAATAGGTTGTTGGAAAATGGAAATAAAACTTTTTTAATTAAAAAAAAAACAATCAGTTAACACTGGTGTAAAATTCTTTTAAAAAGTTGGTTTTGAGTTTCCATTCATTTAGTGACTGTTCAAAGTTACAACAGCATTGAAAAAAGTGACATGACTGTTTTTCACACAATGATTGTAGCATCCCCATGGTAATGTGATCAAAATTCAGACACTTAGCAACTGGCTCATATTTATCACAGTGTAGACTCCAGGTCATGTGATCAGATCTGCAATCTTCTGACAAGCAAAATAAATGGGGAAGCCAGATTCACTTAACAACCATGTTACTAATTTAATAACTGCAGTGATTCACTTAACAACTGTGGCAAGAAAGGTGATAAAATGGGGCAAAACTGACTTAACAACTGCCTTGCTTGGCAATAGAAATGTTGGACTCAGTTGTGGTCATAAGCTGAGGACTACCTGTATTACAGCATACCAGGGCTTTGCGTTATGTACAATGTTGTATGCAGGAAATTATTGTCAGTTTTAGCTTCATTTTTAGTTCACAATAGTTAATATATTAAGTAATATATTCATAACATTCTGGATCTCTTCTGTATGCAGAAAGACATCTTACATTTTGAATTAAGTGTATGCAATATACTCTAGATCAGGGTTCGGCAACCTTAAACACTCAAAGAGCCACAAAGGTACTAACCGGAAGCCCCCCATTCAATTCTGGAGCTGACTGGAAGTCCAGTTCCCCCACCATAGAGTCTCCTCCTAGTGAGGTGTCTTTTTTCCTCTACCTGTCCTAACCGAAAGCCCTATCAATTGTGGAGCTGACCGCTTAAGCGACAGGGAGCCGCAGCAGAGGAATGAAAGATCCACATGTGGCTCCAGAGCCGCTGACCCCTGCTCTAGATATTAGTAGTCCATATGATATTTTAGATCAGGGTGTCAAACTCACGTCGTCATGGCTGTGTCAAGTGACATATCGGGACTTTCCCCCCTTAGCTAAACCAGGTGTGGGCATGGATAGCACGTGACGCATCCGGCCCATGGACTGGGAGTTTGACAGCCTTATTTTGGATCCTTTGCTATCCATGTATTTGTTTTATTTTTTATATTTCCTTTATACTTATTGTATTCCCTTTGCATGTATTCTCCTTTAATTTGCTATTTTTTTTAAAGAAACCATGTTTGTATATAAAGGGTCTCTTTGCTCCCCCTTAGTGGGAGGGCAGAGTTCAGGCACTGTAATATCCTTTCTACTTGTATTTTATCATTTCTGATCTCTTAAAAGATGTGGGGGAAGAGAGAGATTTAAGCTATTCCTGGTAAACCAAGCAGGCTGCTAACTTTTTTTTTTTTGTTCTGGGCTAAAGTCCAACTTGCACAGCAGTTGCAAAGAAAAAGCAAATGCATTGCTAAATTCATCAAGATTTTTTTTAACAATATATAATATCTGTCAAGATAAAATTGCTTTGTGATTTACATTATAATAAATCCTTATTTATATTACAATAAAAGTTGAAGTGGGATGACTACATCTTTCTCCCTGTTGTGGCATTATGTCAGCCTTCCACACACTGCTTCTACTAAAATGTGTGGAGATGGCAATTCTCAGAAAGTCCTTTCAATTCCGGTCAGGTTGCCTGTGGATTCTAGGAAATGTACACCCATAGGCATCTATAGGTGTGGAGCAGAGTAAAAAACAAAGCCATGGCAGCTGCAAATCTGTGATAAATCCCACTCCATGTGTTGTGAGTGTGACACGTATAAAAAAAGAGATACTTCACAGTCTAGCCCAGTGTTTTTTAACCATGGCAAATTTAATATGTGTGGACTTCAGTTCTTAGAATTTTCCAGACTGTCCACACACTATAAAACTGCCAAGGCAGAGAAATGAGATCTAGCTAGCTCAGGGGTCTCCAACCTTGGCAACTTTAAGACTTGTGGACTTCAACTCCCAGAATTCCTCAGCCAGCTTGCTGGGAGTTGAAATCCACAAGACTTGAAGTTGCCAAAGTTGGAGACCCCTGTTCTAACCTATAGGCCTGGACATTCCTAAAGGTTTCCCAAGTAAGTCCCAGATGGATCCAATACTATTTAGACTTTATAAATGAGACAAAGTCAAAATGGTGCCACACAAAGCTTAACCAGAGTGTTTCATTGGTTTTGTTGTTGATGATGCTACAGATAAGTGGAGAAGCAGAAGAGACAAAACTAACTTTGATTATCAACTCTATCATCAGAAATAGTAGTCAAGGAATAAGTAATACATTAAGGATTTAAATGTACAATTCTTGAAATTGAAATTAAAAATTCAAATATATTAGGTTGCTTCACATAAATAAATTATTTGTCCTTTTCTCTTCTCATGAATACACCACCATGGAATAATTGTAATTTCTTGAAAAATATTTGAAATATTTTTAGGTCAGAATACTGTATCAGCCTTTCCCAAAGTGTTGTGTTCCGATAATATTGGACTGCTATTTCCATTATCGTGAGACAATATGATAATAAGGACTGCTGTATCAGAGGATTCTAAAGATGTAATCCATATATTTCAAGAATATCAGGTTGAGAAATTTAAATAAATTCTATAGTCTATATTTATTTAATTATATTCAGCATGATCATAGATAAAGATATTCAACCCCTTCCCATGGACTTTTTTTTTTTGGTGAATCTCTGTTTACATTTGATGTTTATAATTGATATTTAAACTTGAGGTTTGAAAAGTCTCCTCCTACTTTTGGTTTTAAAATAGGATTAAGATGCTCTTTCTTTGTTTTTTAAACATGATTCAAAAATGCTCTTAAATTATTCAATTATATATATTCCCAAACTTATCTCATCAATGAATATATGCTCCCCAGGTGTGGAGTATTAAGGTTTATTCTTCTGAGCTAGAACAGAATAAATTTATAATAAATTTGTGACATAATTTATTATAATGATAATAACTGGACAGCCAAGAATCTCTATTATTGTACAATGGTGGAAACAGAAAGAACTTTCTTTGACCTAAATTTTGGTGCTCTCACAGTCCACCCTACATGACCTAAACAGAGTGTGTTTTGTGCCACTCAAAATTGTGCTTTTCACAAGCCCTACTTTGCATCTGAGCAAGGAACATGATTAGCAATAGATTACTCTTCATTTGTTAATATCAGCTCCTGTTGCAAGGACATCACCAGTTGATACACTATCTGCTTGCTAAAATGTATTTATTTATTATTCTTTTGGAAACACCACGAACTGCTCAACTCATAAAGTCAGTTGACTGACTTATCCATACTGCAACTGAAGCCATTGCAGGTACCCATGCAATGTTAAAAAAAACATTGATTCAGTGAAAAAAATTAAAAGTACCATGCCTGCCCAACTATTGCATAAGGTCAAGAGAGTATGAGGTTGATTGTGCATGGAGCTGCAGAAGACATTGTAAACATGAGTCTACATATTCTTGAGCAGAATTCTGATGCAGTATTTAATGAGCTGGGATGTTCACAGCAGGGAGGGGGAAATTCTGTCTTGTCATGTAGTCAACAACTGACAACTCATCCAAATGTCATTTCAAAAACGAGAAAGTAATGCTATGCTCTGGTCTTCTAAAACAAGAACCCCCAATTAATCCTGCACTTATTTTGCTTCTGTTTCTGTCTCACCTTAAGATTCAGGTGGGGCATGTGGACATGTGACCAGGGAATGGCTATATGTCACAATGGTGGAATTCAAATTTTTTTACTACCAGTTCTGTGCATATGGCTTGATGGGTGTGGCAGGGCAAGGATACTGCAAAATCTCCATTCCTACCCCACTCCAGGGGAAGGATACTGCAAAGGATACTGGCTGACCCCACTTTGGGGCCAGCCAGAGGTGGTATTTGCCAGTTCTCTGAACTACTCAAAATTTCTGCTACTGGTTCTCCAGAACCTGTCAGAACCTGCTGAATAGCACCTCTGCTATACAAGCATCCTAATGTTGGGGCAAGAAGGCTGAATGGATGTGCCTGAGATAAATGTCTCAAACTGTTTAAAATTCATTTAAGGTTATGTATTTATCCAGAATCTAGATAAATTTATGTATTTATCTAGACTCTTAAAGGCACTCTTAGGGTGATATCAACTGGGCTTCTTCAGATGAACTGAGTAGTCTACATAAAAGAGATTGTAGGTGTTTTCATTGTTACTATTAAACAATATTATTCTGCTTTAAAAAACCCTTACAGCTATCTTAAGAACATAAAACATTCCTTCTTCTTACATTTTTTTCAGAGTTTAATTCTTGATCTGAAACATATGCATTTGCATATATATCCATATATGTAGACAGTGTTCTGAAGAGGTTCATAGCTATATAATTTGCTATTTTTGTGAGCTCTTGTAATGCAGTTCTACTTATACTGTACACGCTTACTGTGGACATATGCTCACATTAGACAAAATCTGGTAACAGTTTGTCACAGATGGCAATGAGCAATGCTTCTGCTTATTTCACCCACCCAAATCACCCATGTAGCACTCATGCAAAACAAGTTCCCAGTGACTCATCTGGTGCAAATAAGAAATTTATTGTCTATCTGTGCTTCCATAGCTCCAATGATTAAAAGCAATGCTACAAAATTCAACACTACAACAATTAAGAGAATATGATTACCCATATTTTCCTTTGAACTCTGCAACTACAAGTAATCCATCCATGAGAAATTCTTCAGTCACATTTGGGCCACCATGGACCTATGGTTTGGATGTTGGACTAAGTCCTGGGAAGTCCAGATTTAAGATCATCTTTGGCCAGCAAGCTCGCTAACAAAATTTTTTATCAATCAAATTCCTTTTACTCCAACTTACACTAGAGGGTTATTGTTGTTATTGGGGTAAGAATGGGGAATTATGTATGCTGGTATCTGATCCAAGAAGAATGTGTGATATAAATCTAAAACAAACAAATAAATGTGTGCCCCATCAACAGACGAGTGAGATCTAACTAATAAAAATTCCAACCCTGAAGGGCATTTACATTTTGTAAAAAAATTTTTTTTTAAAAAAAGGTAAAGATTCCCCCCTCTGTAGTCATGTCTGACTCTTGGGGGTGGTGCTCATGTCTGTTTCCTAGCCGAGGGAGCCAGTGTTGACTTCCATGGTCATATAGCCAGCTTAACTATATGCAGAGGTACATGGAATGCTGTTACCTTCACACCAAAGTGGTATCTATGTATCTACTTGCATTTGCATGCTTTCAAGCTACTAGGCTGTCAGGAGCTGAGGTGAAAATGGGAGCTCACGCTGTCACATGGTACTTGGGTCTCAATCTGCCAACCTTCCAGTTGACAAGCCCAGTATTTTAACCACTAGGCCACCATGTTTCTTGGTTCAATTCATCTTGACCCAAGAAAATGTCTTTATTTTATCCCAGCTTTTTGATCTATTCCTGATGAATTATGTTACTGCTTATACCTGTTAGAACAATTAATTAGGTTACTGCTTATACCTGTTAGAACAATTAATCAGTGGAACAACTTGCCTCCAGAAGTTGTAAATGCTCCAACACTGGAAGTTTTAAAGAAGAGATTAGATAACCATTTATCTGAAGTAGTGTAGGGTTTCCTGCCTAAGCAGAGGGTTGGACTAGAAGACCTCCAAGGTCCCTTCCAACTCAGTTATTCTATTCTATTCTATTCTATTCTATTCTATTCTATTCTATTCTATTCTATTCTATTCTATTCTATTCCTTCTCCAGGAGCCCTAGTGGCACAGTGGTTCAAGTGCAGAAGAGGAGCAGTACTGAACTGATCTCAAATGATCCATGTTTCTTTTGGTGGTAAATTAAATGAAATCTTGCCCTTTGTTATGATCCTAGATCAGAGCAACTTTAAAAAATAGTAATAAAATAGATACATCAGTATTGAAGCATACTATAAAATAATATATCAGAACACACATAATATTTTATTAACTTCAGTCAGTACTGAGACTCAATCCACCTAAAGCAGGATTTATGTTTTATCATAAACAGTTCATAGAACCTGGCTACATTATCTGAGGTCTTTGTTCTACAAGGGTAATAAAGGAATTATTTTCTAACTTAACCTCACCTCTTTCAAAGGTCTATGTTGAAAAAAATGGCAGAATGAAAGATTTTTTTTGGGAGGGGGAAGAATGTTAGGCAAAGAAATTGCATATGTCAGTTGGATCTATTTCTTCAGTTATGAAAAATTAGGAATTGGACCAAAACAAGCAGCAGGGGACTGAGCATGCAAAATTTAGATGAACACAAATGCTTATTTGCAACTCAATATGCTGTCATATATGTATAGCAATTTATGTATATTAAAAGGTATTATTGCTAACATCACTTTGCAGGTCAGTACTTTTTTTTTTAGTCTCTTACGTGTCCTGTTTTCACTGGCAAGATCTCCCAATCTTAGCAGGATAACGTTTAGGATCCTGTGCGTGTAAGATTTGTTACACAGAATATTCTAAAGTATCTCTTGGTATTGTTAATGAATTTGTTTCAATCTATATTTCAACCACCATAAACCCAGAAAATAATATTTTTTTCAGCTGATTGCCCGATTTTGCTCTTTTGCTTGTTTACATTAAAATTACAACCACACATGTGACATATTGTCGACACACTGCCTTTTATCCATGAGTTTAATCTGTTTCTGGGTACCACACATTGTTGGCAGCCAATAGGCAACAAAATAAGCTCTGGCTTTCTAAGACTCTCTCCCACTTTTGACTTCCTGAATGGTACCATCGCTGAATCTTTCAACTGGCTTTTGTGGTCATCAACAACAAAGAGTAAAAAGAAATTGCAGCCATCTCTTAAATGTCTTGAGTATTTTTAAATACTTGGTAGGACATATATCAATGACTAAATACTGTACAGTTAGCAAAGAATGCCCGAGATACATTTAGCATCCTTGGAGTATATTTTAAGAGCATTTGGTTACAGTGTGTGGTGTATAATTTGCTGCATTCAAAGTTACATCATTATAATGCTACATATTGGGAACGTTACTAAAAGAGCAATGTCTTTGAAGCATAAACTGGTATGAACTATAGTATATATTTTGGGAAGGAATGGGAAAAAAATAAAGTGTAATTTTGGCTGTTTCTTTTTATGAACTTTAAAGAGGAAAATATGTTGTATTTTTATCCCTATATATACTTTATGATAACGACTTTAGAACAGGTATGAGATTTTTAAAAAGTCATTTGGAACAGAGAGATAACAGAAGTGTCATTTGATTCCATTTATTATAAATGATCCATTTATTATGTATTTAACACTTCTTTCAATACTGCATAGTTATCTAGCAACTTTTCAGGCAATAGAAACAGACTTTAAAAGTCAACATTTCTGCAGGTTTAAAGACCTGTGGTACATAGGTGGTACATAGTTTAAGCCAACATATTTGACTTATTGCTTAAAAACATATACCCATGCAGTCTTACGTCTTTGACTAGACCATACGTTAAAAGTCTTATGACAAGTACACAATAACATCAATGGCTGATTCTGCTTTTTTTCCATTCCAGGATCTAGATCCATGATGGTGAACCTATGGCACACATGCCAGAGGTGGCATGCAGAGCCTTCTCTGTGGCCACGTGCACTGTCGGCAGCTGCTCTTCCAGCTGGTCTTCGCGGGTGCCGGAGTGCTGGAAAATGGCCTGAAAACAGCCAAAAACCAGGCCATTTTTCGGGCTGTTTTCTGGGTCTTTTTCAGGCTGTTTTTGAGCAATTTTCAGGTAATTTTTCAGGCCAAAAGTGACCCAAAAATGTCTGAAAACAGCCTGAAAACGGCCCCAAAAGAGCCTGGAAATGGCCTGGAAAACAGCCTGGAAAACAGCCTGAAAATGGCCCCCAAACAGCCAAAAAACAGGTATGTGCATGCCTGCCAGCTGGACTTCGGGTTTCCAGTGCTCTGACGTGTACACATGCACACACATGCACATGTGTTTCGATTTGGGCACTCGGTCCTGAAAAGGTTCGCCATCACTGATCTAGATAATGGAACATTTTGCCCCTGCAGTTGAACCTTATTTTATTGTAGGCGGGATTTTAAACTTTTATTTTTTATTTGTTTTTTAAAAATATTTTTAATTCTTGAGGTTTAACCATTTGTTAGTGGGATGTTATTGTATAGCATTGTTTCTCAATCCTGGCAATTTTAAGACGTGTTGACTTTACGTCCATGAATTCCACACATCTTAAAACTGCCTAAGTTAAGAAGCACCGTTGTACAAGGATACCCGTAAGCTACCTACAGTCACAAAGTGGGAAACGGAAACATATATATTTCAAAGATATAATTTACATATATTTTATATAAGGTGAAGGTGGTGAGGCGGGTTGGGGACCACTGCTCCTTGCCCTGTGTCTTCAACAAACCTTACTAGCCAGATAACAAGATACAGGACTGAAGAAGCTTCTTCTTCAGAAAGTCCAGTTGCCTTTTGAAAAAAGTACCTTAAGGACAGCCATGACCTAGATGACTGAGAATCTCCATAGACATATACAGGAGTTAGAGAACTTGGAGGAGGAAAAAAAACCACTGTGAATCCGTAGGTTTCATGTCAACCCCCATCCAGATCAGGAAAATGCTCCACAAGAAGACTAGAGGTAAACTTTAGTGAGATCTATGGCATGCTGACTGGGAAATTCTAGGAGTTAAAGTCCACACATCTTAAAGATGCCAAAATTGAAAAACACTGGCCTTATTAATGGAATCTTACAAGTCTGACTGTGTTTTTGTCTCCTCTCCTCCCTCACCCAATGAATCAAAGAGGAACCAGTCTGAGACTCCTTTGTGGTCTCAAGGAATACTTCTGCCCGTTTTGTTTTTGTAATAGATTCTGAATATCTCCCTCAAGGTCATCTCCAGGACCCTCTACATTCCACCAGCCTTCCAAAATCAAAAAAAGGCTGAAACCTTTACCACTAGGTAAAGCAGTATTGGGGGAAAAGAGCATGCCCGAAAATCTAAGTTTAGTGAGTTTGGGTCCTACATATTTCCACATGACTATTTGCATATTGTATTGTTTTTACATACCTGCAACTGTATTCTATTCAGTTAATCCTTTACTTTTCTTAATATTATTATTTTAAAACTGAATGTATTAGAAATTTTTACCCAAATTTAAAACAAAATGATGACAATCTGAGATATTTGTCACATTACAGGTCTAACTGGCTCAAGAACTATTGATTTTTAAAATATTCTAATATTCTAAATATTTAAAAAGTTCTAACAAGTCCATATTCTAGGAACGTATTTTCACTATGCCACTGTTGTTTCACCATCCGTGATTAATGCCTCTTTTATACTTTACTAAGGGTTGGCCTGGCTAACTAGTGTTCCTGGAGTGAAGACATTTCAAAAAGATTTTATGTGGTGGCACCATGCAGAGGGCATCAGTCTTGCTTATGATTTTCTCTTACTGTAACAGTGAAAAAGCTTTAAATGAAGAAATCTTGTAAAATCAAACATTTCTTAGAATTTAGATCCACAGCATGAAAAAGAAACAACTTTCAGTTTCTATAGACAATTTAGCCATATGGTTTGTATACTTAAATGCTAGGGAATAAAATGAAACTTCATTTTTATTTAAAAAGGAACTGTGATTGTTGTATGTTGAATGACGTGATTATTTTGAGTTAATAATCACAAGAAATATAATGAAACACCAACATACTGTTAGCAGTCAATTAACATTAATTGTATTGTTACCTTTGAAAAATACCTATATATTGCTTGAGAAAATGCAGTTGGCTGAAGCATTTACTACTTTGAAAATGTCATTATTTCCCCCCTCCCCATATGCATGAATTTGAAATGGAAAAAAACATTTTTAACAACATTAGTTTATTCAACACAATATCCAATATACAACTTATGTACAGGTTTCAATGAACCACTATTTTTTTTTTTTTTTAGTTCAGCTCTCCCATTACTGTTAATTCAGAGGGTGCCTTGTGAGACAATAAATTGAATCTGTACTGACATGGCTATGGTAGGTGTGCATGTTTCTCGCTCTACTTGCTCTACCAATATTTTTTCAGAGCTGCTAAATAAAAGATATGATTAAAGGTAGGATATTAATATTTTCAAACAGATGAAAAGAAATACTTCACAAAAGCTGGGATCAAATTTTGTGTCACAAAACCGATATGGATCTACAAATGCATACCAACTGAAGGGTTTCTGTGAGAAATAATTCTTAATCCTGTCGTGTCCCACTCCTCCGCTGACGGCCGGGTCAGGGAAATCCGAATCAGGCTTGCCTCTGCAGCTCTGCCCAAAGTCCTAGCAAAGTCCTCAGAGCAGGCAGGAGACCAGTAAGTGACTTCAGCAAGATAAGTTCGACTTTGCCTGACTCAGAGACTGCCAGAAAGCAGATCCTTTATATAGGCCATGGGGTGTGGCTCCATGACTCAGCACTCATTAAGGCCTGCCCCTCCCTTCCTTCTGTTGCCTCCGCCTATCCAATCTTCTGATGCGAGGGTCACTCCAATCAGCTGTTGTTGGAAGTAAACTTTCCTCAGGCTCACATGCTGTGGAGGAGGGGAGGGGTCTAGCTGTCTGCTTGCCTGGGCATGGAGCCAGGGCTGGGGCCGGGGGATGCTCCCTCCTCTGCAGCCTGCTTGGGCATGGAGCCAGGGCTGGGACCGGGAGGTGCCCCCTCCTCTGCAGCTTGTCTGGGCATGGAGCCAGAACTGGGGCCGGGAGGCATACATTCCTCCGTGTTCAGGAGCAGATAAGCAGACCCCGGCTGCGGTGAGAGCGGACAAGACACAACAATTCCCCTCACAACTATCACTTACATAATTCCCCTCACAACCAGCATCTTGTGAAGATTGGAACTATGTCTTTTCACACAGATAGCCAAGATATGTGAGTAAAGCGCTATTATCTGTTAATTGATATAGAAAATAGACAAGTATGTGAATGATGGCCCTGGGTTAAATGATAAAATGTATGTCAGGAGTGGGGTCGTGTCTCAGGAGGTATTTGAGAAAGAACTTCGAATTTAGGCTGTTCCTGTTTTTCAAATTATGATATTCCCATTCTGGATACTTTTAGAAGATTAAATTCACATACCGAACAGTTTCAGCAGAGGCAATTATTTTTAGGTCTCAATGACAATGAGAAAAAAAGGCACATTAGATATGTCAGACTACTATGATTCTTCAATTTTGGAGGTGCCAGTATCAGGCCATGTATAATAGGCAGAAAAAAGATTTTCTTACTGCATGTGTATTTATGTTGTGATACTCTTATTCTCTAGTTTTATTTATACAAATGCTTCCACCATGTACTTTGCTCAGTAATCTCACCAAAAAAGCCAACAATATAAAAGCAACAATAAAGGTGTTGCTATTTATTGCCAGGAGGTTTGTTTTGGCTCAGTGCTGAGGCTAGCAAGTGGCACTGTTCTTAGTTTTAATGTGAGCAACATTAATGAAAGCATTGTTGGATTTCTCTAACTTTGTTTGCCTTCCCACAGACCTTCACTTCCTAGTAGGGGAAAAATAACCAAGCATCAGTTTCTTCCCTTAATGTGTGGGATAATAGGACTGGGCAAGTGCGGGTGAATCTACTGAATGGCAGGTGGAGCCATTTGACAAAATGCCCAAATAATGTTAAAGGTGCAAAGAAATGACAAGGGGTGAAGCAGGAGGGAGCCCTCCTGATGTGCTAAATAGGAGCATTAGCAGGGCTTCTAATTCATTCCATGCACCACCTGCTAATCTTTGACCTATCTGTCAGACTAACAGGCATGGAGAAAGGCAGGACAGAGTGATCAATAATGAGTCAGCTCTACCCTTGGCTAGTGCTGCAAAAGAATGGCAGTGCTCAAGGCACTAGACGGTAGCCAGCATCACCCAGATGTAATCCATGAAGTAGCCAAAATGCTGCTGTCCCTCCCTTCCAAAGTAAGAAAATAATTTTTATACATTTAAAAATTACGGTGTGCAAAATTCTTTGCCAGCAGAAGCAACAGAACTCTTATAAATGCACTCATTGGTGACAAAACCGACAACACGCATCTGACAATTCCCCAGTTTTTGTTACTATTAGATTTATATCAAACTTTTATTTATTTTGCACAGTATCGGCAGTAGAATCCTTCAAGTTTTTGGTTCTATAATCACCCATGATTTGAAATGGACAACTAATATTAGAAATATCATTAAGAAAATACAACAAAGAATGTTCTTCCTGCATCAACTCAGGAAATTCAGGCTGCATTAGGCGTTATTGAAACAATTTTACAGAGGAATTATTGAGTCTGTCATTTGTACTTCTATAGCTGTCTAGTTTGGTACAGCAACCAAACAGGTCAAGTACAGACTCTAAACACAGAGGACCCCAACCTTTCTGGTTTTCTGGACTGGAAGGTAGGGGGGAGGGATGGTTCTGTGTGAGCAGCCAGCAGGCACACGCAGATCCATTTGCACTAATGGCATGCATATGCACCCACTGCTCACACAAATGGATCATGCATGCATTTGCTTGCCCGCTGCTCGCTCAAGTGGGGATGCATGTGTGCACATGCCCACTCGCCCGCTGTTTCCACAGCCTGCTTTCAAACAGCTCACAGCCTCTAGTGGGTCGTGGCCCATAGGTTGGAGACCCCTGCTCTAATGGATAGCTAGGACTACAGAAAGAACAATTGAAACCAGCCAGTCTTCCATAGAAGACCTGTATATTGTGTGGGCCAGAAGGAGGACTGAGAAAATATTTACAGACCAATGGGATGATTCTTTTTTTCTTTAATTTTATTTTGTCACAACAGTATACGTAAACATTGACATAAAACAACAACACATCATAAAAGAAAAAAAACATTTATAAGTAAAAGTATGCAATAACTATATTAATTTGATATAATGAAAGGGAACAATAGGACAGGAACGGTAGGCACTTTTGTGCTCTTATGCACGCCCCTTATAGTCCTCTTAGGAATGGGGTGAGGTCAATAGCAGACAGTTTTTGGTTAAAGCTTTTGGGATTTTGAGTAGAGACTATAGAGTCAGGTAGTGTGATCCAAGCGTTAACAACTCTGTTACAGAAGTCATATTTTCTGCAATCAAGTTTGAAGCGGTTGACATTAAATTTGAATGTATTGTTTGCTCTTGTATTATTGCGATTGAAGCTGAAGTAGTCTTTTACAGGAAGGATATTGCAATAGATGATTCTATGTGTTAAACACAGGTCATGTCGGAATCAGCGGAGTTCTAAGTTTTCTAATCCCAGGATTTCTGGACGCGTTCGATTGTATTGATGTCAGAGATGTGATATGGGTTCCAGACAGGTGAGCTGTATTCAAGAATAGGTCCGGCAAATGTTTTGTATGCTCTGGTTAGTAGTGTAGAGTTTTTGGAAAAGAAGCTGCATAAAATTAGGTTTACAACTCTTAGAGCCTTTTTTGCTATGTAGTTGCAGTGGGTTTTGGCACTTAGGTCATTTGATATGAGAACTCCAAGGTCTTTAACACGATGGGGGTCATCTGTAAGGTAATGTCCATCAAGCTTGTACTTATTGTTGGGGTTCTTTTTTCCAATATGTAAGACTGAGCATTTGTTGGTTGAGATTTGGAGTTGCCAAGTTTTAGACCAATCGGATACAAAGTCAAGGTCTTTTTGAAGGGTAGAAGTATTGTTAGTGGTGTTAAATAGTTTGACATCGCCAGCAAAGAGAAAACAATGACTTGAGATAAGGTCACAGAGATCATTTATGTATAGTATGAAGAACGTTGGTCCAAAAACGCTGCCTTGGGGAACGTCACTTTTGACAGGAACAGGATTTGATAGAGCGTTGCCAATTTTGATCACTTGTTTTCTGTTTGACAGGAAGGCATTTATCCAATTGTGAAGGGGTCCTGAAATGCCGTAGGATTTTAGTTTTAGGAGAAGTTTATATTATTCTAATTGAGATAGACCAATAGAAATATAGTATGTTACTTTCAGAAGAAAGCAACAACCAAGAGCAATGTCATTGCTGTCTAGTTCAGTCCAGTCCAGTGTAGTCTTACTGGAGTTGACCAATTGATTTCATATCTGCCCCTAGACAAAACCATGCAGACACCTGGAGAAGGGAGATCATCAAGTGTTCCTGTGACAAGAAGAAAAGTCCCCAGACTTTCCCAGGAAAAGAAAGATGAGTGTTGGTGATAGAAGATTTACTTTTCAGGGGAACAGAATTAGCTGTCTGTAGATCAGATAATCAACCTAGGAAGGTATGTTGTCTCCCTGGAGCAAAAATCAAAAATATGGCTGAAAGCCTTACTAAAATAATGAAGCCCATAAATTATTATCCCTTTGTTCTCCTTCGGGTGGGGACAAATGACAGAACAATGAATCTGAAAACAATATCAAGAAATTATGAGCAGCTTGGCAAGAAAGTTAAGGAGGTAGGAGCACAAGTAGTATTTTCATCTGTACTTCCAACAAAAGGTCAACATCCGATAAGGGAACAAAGCACCAGAAGGCAGGACAAGAAGCAATGGATGGAAACTAATGAAGGAGAGAAGCAACCTAAAACTAAGGAGAAAATTCCTGGCAGAACAATTAACCAGTGGAACTGCTTGCCTTCAGAAGTTGTATGTGGTCCATCAGTGGAGGTTTTTAAGAAGAGATTGGACAGCCATTTGTCTGAAATGGTATAGGGGCTTCTGCTTGAACAGGGGGTTGGACTAGAAGACCTCCAAGGTCCAATTCTGTTGTTCTGTAATTTTGTTATTCAGCTATTGGAGCTAGTCCCAATGGATGAAGTTGATGTTTTTGCTTGAAGAGGATGGGAAATGAAGTTTTCAGAGGTAAGGTTAGTAGTTGCTTAGGAAATTTGGATCAGAGGTTTCCAGATTAATTGTAGTTCAGGAACTTTTAATGACCAGCTGTGCCTTAAATTCTATCAAGGTAATAGCTAGGAAAACAGGCTTAATTTTTCACAGCCAACTTAAAATGTGATATGAAAACCCACTGTGACAGTACAGAAAATAGCTAGTAATGCTTTGCTATGCTCACTGTGATTTATCATTTGGGTGAATGTAAAAGTTTCTTCCTCTGACTTAGTACTATTCTATTTATGATTTGAGTTTAATGTTTTTGCATCAAATTTGTATGGTAAATTATGTTCAACACATGTCTCTCCTGTTTGCTTGCTTAATTTTAATGAGGCTGTCCCCCCTCCCCTTGGTATAAAATGTACCGGATTCTATAAACAGTAATAGACTGCTAAAAGAACAAGCTGAAGATAATTAATACAGTTATTAGAGAGGAATTAATCAAGACAAATAATAAATGACTTGTCTGTTATTTAGTTTAGAGGAACTATTACTGTCATCAAATATCCCAAACACATAACATATTGAAAGATTGTGATTTTTCTTTGATGACTATGTCAGGCAAAAGGGGAATGATTGTACAATTGTAAAGGAATACAGGCTGCAATGCAGTAAATATATTTTAGACAGATAGGTTGAAAGTTTAGCCGAGTTAATATATAATTTGTAATTTTCAGAAATCTTCATTTGTAAATTGTTTAAGAAGAACTCTCAAGAACATTAATGTTAAGGATTTACTACTTAAACATTTTAACCAACTTGTTATTATCACAATCAAGGTGATCAAATAGCTATTAATGGGTGGAGTTTTGGATTCTTTCAATATCTCCTAGGAGTTAAACTGGGACTCTATGAATTGGTATTATATGTTTGAGGTTGTTTTTCATGCATTTAGTGTAGAAGTGAAGGCTGTGGGGAGGGGAGGGTGGAATGAGTGTTACAATTTTGTAAACATTATTTCTGAATGGTTTCACTAGCCATTTGAGGAAATGTCATTATGTATTTAAATGTAATGTGAGAGAAGAAAAAGAATGAGATGAATAACCATTTACTTAGTTTTCCAAAGCTGCTTCATCTGTGTTATTTCAATAAAAGAGAATAGATGTAGTTCAGGATTGAACTGAGGAACTCTTGGTGCTCTTTGAGTTTGGTTGTTTGCAGACATTTTATTATGTGACTAGGTGACATCAATAGTACTTGATTGTTTGTCTGGTGTCAATCACTGCTTATCTGGTGTTTGTTGCTGGAAAGGATGTGTTTTGAATTTTTGGTTTCCTTCTTAGCTTTTTTATTGTTTCTTTTGAATAGTGAATATAAATGATCTATCTCTATGCTTCTATTGATAGCTGATTTGTCTGAATGTCAAACTTCCAGGAATTCCCTAGCATTTTTGGATTTAGCTTAATCTAGGATGTTCAGTTTTCCATGGTTGAGTCCATCCACGTGTTGTGAAATTAAGGAAATTAAGGATTCTTTATTCTCACAACATATGCACAGACTCATTTGGAAAACTGTGAGTATGCTAGACCAAGCTAAATCCAAAAAAATTAACCATTGTTCTGAACTGCGGTTAGAAGAATACCTGGATCAATTCAAATCAAGTACAAATAGATGTACGAGCTGCTGCTGCTTTGAACACTCTTGAGAGACAACCCGAATTTTCTATATATGCTACTGTATATGATTAAACAGTGAGTGCACTACTTTTTCTAAACCAAGAGATTTCCTTCAAGGATTGTAAAGGTGCCAACTTCATAAAAAAACATAGTGAGACCAGAATCCAAACTAAATTTTATTTTATTTTGCTTTTAACATTTAATAAATGCAAAATATAGGACTACTTTCCAGTCTAATATCTAATATGTTTCTCACCACATTAAATATTTCAATTTGATACCAATTTTTCAAAGTTCTTGATTACATATTATGTACTTGTAGATTAATACCTTCTGAGCCATTAAACAAATCACTGAACATGGCTACAATCTGGATTACATCTTTTGCCACTGATCTGCACCACAGGTGAAATCTAAAAATTTTCCCTACCGGTTCTGTGGGTGTGGCTTCATTGGTGGGCATGGCTTGGTGGTCAGATGACCAGCTGGGCATGGCCAATAACAATAAATAATAAAAATAATAAACAAAGTACACAAAACAATAAGAGGTACCAAAAACCAACTTTCACACTTTACACACATAAAACACAACACAACTGACTCACACACAATGTAAAAGCAGTTGCACCTCACCCAAAATGGCCCCTGCAACAATCAGGAACCTCACACAGCCACAAAAAGCCCCAAAACCAACTTTCACACTTCACACACACACAACACAACACAACTGACTCTCTCTCTCACACACACAAATTGCCACATACAGCTTTGTGAGATTTTGTATGTTTGTGTAGTTAGAGTGAAACATTACAGAAACACACCAAATCTCAGAAATCTGTACAAATATTTTATTTTATCATTTTATTTTATTTTATTTTATTTATAATTTTAGATAAAAGCAGCTAAATTTAAAACTTTAACTTTTAAACTTCCTTAACTTTAAATTGCTATGTCTAAAAAAAGAACTCCTAAAAAAACCCCAATTAACTATTTTTTTAAAGCTCCCCTCCCTTACTTACCCAATTTAAGGGAAAAGGCAGGCAGGTTGAGTTGCTCACTGATGAGATGGATTGCAGGCAGGCAGATTCAGTTGCTAGCTGATGCAATTGATTACAGCAGCCAAAGCAAGGCCGGAATAGTGAACAAGGCCAAAAGAAGCAGGAAGCTGCCAAGTAGGCAAGTGGGGACCGGGTGATTGGGTGGGCATGTGTGTGGGAAGGGGGCAGGGATTTTTGCTACCGGTTCTCCGAACTACCCATCCCCATCACTACCAGATTGCTCAGTCTGGTCCGAACCAGGAGCATTTCACCCCTGCCTTTCACCCAGTTTCAGTATCATATTGTTGGTTGGACTGGATTATCTGGTAATTCCCTATCAATTTCTATTTATAATGAAGACAATATGGAAGACAGACTGTCGTGTCCCACTCCTCCGCTGACGGCCGGGTCAGGGAAATCCGAACCAGGCTTGCCTCTGCAGCTCTGCCCAAAGTCCTAGCAAAGTCCTCAGAGCAGGCAGGAGACCAGACTTCAGCAAGATAAGTTCGACTTTTGCCTGACTCAGAGACTGCCAGAAAGCAGATCCTTTATATAGGCCATGGGGTGTGGCTCCATGACTCAGCACTCATTAAGGCCTGCCCCTCCCTTCCTTCTGTTGCCTCCGCCTATCCAATCTTCTGATGCGAGGGTCACTCCAATCAGCTGTTGGTAATAAACCCTCCTCAGGCTCACATGCTGTGGAGGAGGGGGAGGGGTCTAGCTGCTCCGTTTGCCTGGGCATGGAGTCAGGGCTGGGGCCGGGAGGTGCTCCTTCTTCTGCAGTTTGTCTGGGCATGGAGCCAGGACTGGGGCCGAGAGGCATACATTCCTCCGTGTTCGGGAGCAGATAAGAAGGCCCCGGCTGCTCTGAGGGCGGGCAAGACACAACACAGACTAAACAAACACTTCCTCCTATATTCATATATAGTAATTGCACAAAAACTCATATTAAGTGGACAAACTATCCTCTTCTTGTATCTATTATAATTGTCCTAGAACTTAGTTCAACTTTGTGCTCAGAGTGCTTCTGTTTCTCATATAAAGCACTATGAAATGTTATTTAGTGCTGCTGTTAAGTATATTCTACATATCTCTCTCCCTCCCTCTCTCTCTCTCTCTGTCTCATCCATCCGTCTGTCTGTCTGTCTGTCTGTCTGTCTGTCTGTCTCCCTACCAACCTACCTACCTACCTACCTACCTACCTACCTACCTACCTACCTACCTACCTACCTACCTACCTACCTACCTACCTATCTATCTATCTATCTATCTATCTATCTATCTATCTATCTATCTATCTATCTATCTATCTATCATCTTTTACAACAATCAGTATGTTGTTTTGTTTCTTTGTTGTATTTTTAATCCATTCACAAATATATGTTCTTTAGGCTGCTTATAAAATTTGGAAAATTAATGTATTCAATATATATTTAACTGCAATATCAATTACTTGTATTAAAATAAACAGTCCTTTTTAAAGTCAGAGATAGTGGTTATATCTGGTTTGTCTGATTTGTCCTGGTTCTCCTGGTTTGTTCCAGCTAAAAAAAAAAAGATCAATGAAACAAAATCATCATCTGCCAAAATATTCTGATATGGACCTTTCCATTTCAGCCTATATTTTCCTTGGGAAAATGGGTAACTCTACAATGACATTTGCTGATTTTGAGCATATCCTCATAAACCCCAGCTGACTGCAAGGATAAAATGATGGATTTTTAAGGACCTGAGATAGTACAAGTTATAAACACCAGGCAATAAAAATGCCTTCCATGCAATTTCCATTTGGCCATTTTTCAAGTTGTTCCCTTCCCACACTTGTTTGGTACAAGATCTAGCCTTTCTAAAGCCAGTGAACTTGTGACATTGTATGATCGAGTTTGCACACTTAGAAGTCACTCACTGGGAGCACAAATGGAAAAAAAAAAAGCAGGGGGGGTTGTGATGTGAAGAATGTCTGCTAAATGTTGCATCCAATATCCATCCAAGCATTTGTTTAGAGTGAGTGTAAATTAAGCATTAGATTGTTACTAAAGCCTCCAAAATTAAAGACATATTTTCCTAATGATGCATTTAGGAAGAATATTTTCTGAAAGAAAGGGACACAACACTGACACTTCTTTAAATTACTAACATCTTTGAATAACTTCACGAGCAACTCACATACAGTTGTTGTGTCTTGCCCGCCCTCAGAGCAGCCGGGGCCTTCTTACCTGCTCCCCAACACTGAGGAATGTATGCCTTCCGGCCCAAGTCCTGGCTCCATGCCCCCACAAACTGCAGAAGAAGGAGCATCTCCCTGCCCCAGCCCTGACTCCATGCCCAGGCAAACGGAGCAGCTAGACCCCTCCCCCTCATCCACAGCAGGTGAGCCTGAGGAGGGTTTACTCCCAAGAACAGCTGATTGGAGTGACCCTCGCATCAGAAGATTGGAGAGGCGGAGGCAACAGAGGGAAGGGAGGGGCAGGCCTTAATGAGTGCTGAGTCATGGAGCCACACCCCATGGCCTATATAAAGGAGCTACTTTCTGGCAGTCTCTGAGTCAGGCAAAAGTCAAACTTATCTTGCTGAAGTCACTTACTGGTCTCCTGCCTGCTCTGAGGACTTTGCTAGGACTTTGGGCAGAGCTGCAGAGGCAAGCCTGATTCGGATTTCCCGGACCCAGCCGTCAGCGGAGGAGTGGGACACGACAACAGTGGACTGCTAGATTAAAACACTGACTTGCTTTTCTCAGTAGATAAAAGGAGAAATTTATATCTCTCTTTTGACACATTATTCCTATAGGTGAAAGAAAAAAAAAGTCAAATGTATATTTCTTAGATCTTTACTTTCAAACCATTTTTTAAAAAGTATTTTTTCACTGTTTTCTCTACGGAGCATATCATTCATGAGTAGCTAACAAAGCTTGACCTTCTCTTCCCTTTCAATTTCTGATCAGTTTTATGTGCTAGGAATCAAATATTGCACAGAATTTTCCCAAGTCCATATCTGTATTTTAGTGAAAGGATTGGCAAAGCAAACTCTGTTTTTGAAAACAGTCTCCATCAATATTATTCACCCACATTTTTTTTTATTTACAGTATTTGTAAACCATCCCAATTAGTTGAATAACTCTTTATAATCCTGAAGCATGGCAAATTAGCATTTGCCATAGAGTTATGATAGTGATATTAGTGGTTTCCTAGCAAGTAAATCAGTGGTGGGTTTCAAATTTTTTTTACTACCGGTTCTGTGGGCATGGCTTGGTGGGCGGGGCATAGTTTGGTGGGTGGGGTATGGCTTGGTGGGCGGGGCTTGGTGGGCAGGGCAGGGGAAAGATACTGTAAAATCCCCATTTCCTTCCAATCAGCTGGGACTTCAGAGGCAGAGAATAGATGGGGGCGGGGCTAGTCAGAATTTTTACTACTCTGAACTACTCAAAATTTCCGCTACCGGTTCTTCAGAACTGGTCAGAATCTGTTGAAACCCACCTCTGAAATAAATGCTGGCTAGTTCAAAGCTCTATTAATGTATTTGCAGTCCAATGCACTCCAGATTAGACCTATCCCTGTTATGTGCAGTTGTGGTTTACTTTGTATTTAGAGCAGAGATGTCAAGCTTCTGCTGCAGGATGGACTGAGAGGGCTGTTCAAACATAAGAACAGTCTAAAATTGTTAAGCATTTTTAAAATTAGGGAACCTGTAAAGTGTAGATAGAGGCATGTGAGATAATATAAAATAAGAGAAAAGCTTCTTAAGAGTTGCCTATGAGCTCAGCTAATCCTGAGTGCTATTTGTTCACCCATTTATTCATTTTAGCTTGTGGATGTCTCAAAGCAAATAAGTCAAAACTGAGAAAATGACTTTTTTCACAAGCTCTTCCAGATTGCAAATGAAGTCTTACTTTGTCTACCCTTTATGAGGCTCTGGTTCTTCAGGCCTCTGGCTTGCCAAACTCTAGCATGTTCTGAAAAAAGGACTGCTATCTGTAGAGTTATAATAATACTGTGTATGTACTATTATTTCTGATAATAATAATAATAATTATTATTATTATTTATAATAATTCCCTTTGCTTGTCAGTGATCTGGCTGTGGCATGTTAGCATATTTTGGTTCTTCTGTTCATTGCAGTGAATTTCTAGAAGTCATCCTGGGTTTATTATCCTCAGTCACAACACTATGTTTAATGTTGTTATTTGTGAGAATATGACAATCTTTCCTAAATAATACTTTTTGAAGTGGCTGATGGTAAAGCCTCATATAACTGGAAACTTATTTCATATTCAATCCTATACTTGAATGCTATGGCCATTTTATCTCAAATATGCCCTTTCAGAGTACAATCAACTACAGGATAAAAATTCAACCTTCTCTGGCAGCTTGATCATATATTTGGCTACCTTTGGAAATGTAATTCCAGGGAATTCGGAAATGCCCAATTTATTTCATTATTTGGAGTTACAATTGAGTTCCAACATTTCTGATTCATTTTTCTCACTTGAAAAGTTAAGCACGTGCTATGGACATTGTTTCCTTGCAATTTACTCCCCCAGCCCCAACCTCAGAGGAAAATCCATTGGAAATCGGAAAGGCCTTTGGAAAAGTACACTTTTTTTTTGGAATATTCTATTTTTCATTTGTCCTCCTCTTGATAAAGCCAAGACCATTCTATCTAATTTTAAGAAGATATTTTTTTTTCAATTGGGGAAGGAGTAACTGCAGGAGGAGCAACAAGTCATCAAATTTCCACACTTTTTTTTTTTAAATAGAAGACAGCAGCTTTATTTTACAAATCATGCTTAAACATCTTAGCACTGAATTATTCATACCAATAATATACTGAATCTATAGCCTTGAATTAATTGCCCTTGGTGCTGAGTAGAACTAATAATTTCCCATTTGAAATATAAACATACCTTGCACGAGGAAAATATTAACATTGCTAATGTCATTGGCTTGCAAACATTGCTCCTTTCTGCCTTTATTTTGGCCCCAATTTTATTTTGGTGGGTGGTCGTACACTTTCATTTCTCACATTGTTTTCATCACGTTTTGTTTTAATGCAGGCTCTAAAAGTTTTCCTCATCTAAAGTATAAAGTGGGTTACACTAAATAAAAACAAAGTTGATTGCTATTCAAATAGATTGTTTCTTAGGCTGAAAGCTGCTGTGGTTTCTTCCGATTTTTAAACCAACCTGAGTCAAATACCTAACTTCTTGCTGTCAATCACTGAATATTTTAAAAATTCATATATGGTCATTGTCCTTAGTAAGATTGGTAACTTGAAATGGCTGAGCAAATACAAACGTACTTTTCAAATAGACAGCTATTTAAAGTTACAACTGCCAAGTTGATCAGGCTTACATATTAAACAGTCAGTGTAGCATCCAGCATTTATCTTTCCAGCAAAATATTACTTAAATGGAAAGTGGATCTGTGCATGTTAGCCCTTTCCTGTGATTGTAGTCTTTGTTGTATGTGTTCAAGGGACAGTTTGAAAAGAAGCTTGTCAAAGACATAATAGTTCTCCCCAAGAGCTGTGAGGCTGCAGCTCACACAGACACTTATTTGTATTTACAGGCAGGCCCTCTTCTTGTAATTCCAAATGTCTACCAGGAAAAAAGGCTGGTGGTATAAGGAAAATGATAGCGAAGTGATTAACATTCATAGACATACTATTATCCATGCAATGCCACTCCATTCTCTCTGTTATGTCATTGCTCTGCTTAGAATATCATCTTGCTACAGCCATTGCAGACTGCACTATGGGATACGGTTCCAATCCATGAAGGGCTGCTTGTTTATCTTTTTTGCAGGTGTGTAATTTTCCCCACCTTTACAACCAGAAAAAAAAGTTTGGAGACATATAAAGATAAAAATATGAGTAAAAAGCAAAACATAAAATAAAATGAAAATAACAGTACAGAGATCAACCTATATTGCCATCCGGAAGCTAGCCAGCGTTAACTTTGCAGGCTGACCCAGCATTTAACAAATGACGCATTGCTGCAGACGCTGGTCCTGGGTTTCCCTAGAATAGTAGCTACTGATTGATTGATTATGTGTTATCATGCCAGCCTCAACTCTTAGCGACCACATCGATAGACCTTCTCCAAGATGAATAGTAGCTACTACCCTGTACTTAAATTCTGTCTTACAGTTGTAACTCAGTTACGGTTGTGGAATAAAGCACTCTGACTAAGCTATTTCTAAAACTTTGTGTTCTAATTTTATGTCAATACACGTAAACAAAGCAATTGTTTAAACAAGTTACTCGTAATTCGGGCTTTTTATATCTTGCACATTGTGCTCTATAAATATCTTGATCTAAATGAGGGTGGCATTGCAAAGACCATCTATAATCATGGTTGATTAAAAAAAAAAGCTTCTGATGACTCTTTATGCAGTGTAAACCAAAGCCTGTACCTAAGGCTACATTCAATCCTGAAGAAAGTAAAAAAATATATATATAACCTCCCCTCCCCAAAAAACTATGTGGTACAATCATCTATCCAGGAGGGGGAGCTGTCAGCCTACATGTAGTGGAAGATGCAACTGGTCTCATGTCTTTTAAGGCTTCACATTTGTCTGACCGTAAAGTATCAGTACAAATCATGTGCTCTGGTGCTGAAGCATGCTGGACTTCATCTGCTAGAAAAGATGTGGCGATATAGCAATCACACTTCATAATTTAATAAACACACTTTTGTATTAGCAATGTGAGTTCTGTACCCAAGCTCCTGTTGCCACAAAAGACATTTAAATATTTCGCTAATATGTCATGAATGCTATGCAAATTAATGAGCCTCTGAATAGCTGTATACATTTGTCATCTGAATTCACGCTAATCACGGAGGTCTCCTGATTATTCCAACAGTCCACAGCAGCTGCTCAGACTCTTAAATCTATAAAGGCATATTTTTTCTTTCCACTTTTTTCATGTGTCCTCCCCCCACCCCATTTTCCTAGGCTGTCACTTGGGCAGCAGTTCTGCAGCTGGTTATTGATAGGGCTGCTAATTATCTTTGACTTTACACCACAGGTCTGACCCCTAATACAGAGCAGAAGTAATGGATCAGTGCTGAGAGAATTATGTACATCAGTTGGTGACAGGCTCAGACCACCAGGTCAGAAGACATTCACAGGGAACCAGTGGTATTTACTGAGTGTGTTGGCACGCCAACGGATAACATTTTTCCCCCAAATACAGGATATAATGTATATTAATAAGTTGGTCTATGACTGTAGCTGTGCACACAGGAGTTAAAGGTAAAGGTAAAGGTAAAGGTTCCCCTCGTACATATGTGCTAATCGTTGCCGACTCTAGGGGGCGGTGCTCATCTCCGTTTCAAAACCGAAGAGCCAGCGCTGTCCGAAGACGTCTCCGTGGTCATGTGGCCGGCATGACTCAACACCAAAGGTGCACGGAATGCTGTTACCTTCCCACCACAGGTGGTCCCTATTTTTTCTACTTACATTTTTATGTGCTTTCGAAACTGCTAGGTTGGCAGAAGCTGGGACAAGTAACACGGCAGCTCAACGTCCTAGCCCCTGAGCCACCGCGTCCACAAGAGTTACATTTCACTATAATAAGGAATAGCACTGTAACATTTGGCTTGGTCAGTAGGGATAATGAATCAGTGAACTCTTTTCAATAAATTGTTGCTGATCTTAGAAAGAGGATGTAGGTTGGGAATTCTAGCTTATCCACTGACTAAAGTACCCAATCTTGGGAAGGTCATTCTTCTTTGGAACAAATATGGAGGTGAATCAATATCTTAAAAAACAGGATCCTTTGCATGCTGTTTTCTTCTGTTCATATATTTTAGTGGTATCTCAGTGGTATCAGGAGCAGGGGTGAAATGCTTTAACCAGGAAGTAACTTGTTTCTTACTCTCTGTGCATGTGCATGTGCAGAAGGGTTTGCACATGGGCAGAGGGTCCGTGGAGTGTGCACTTCTGAACCAGTAGGGAAGGTAAATAGATTTCACCCCTAATCAGGAGCATGAACAGAACTAATCTGAGTAGAACATGCACTGTTCCTTTTCAGAAACTGATTTCCATATGCAAGTAAAAGAAATAAACTCAATGATGATCCTGAATTTAGGCTTATAATATGAAGATTATTCACAATCTGTCATATTTTATTTCCTTTTTATAGATGTGTTTGTGCACACTTGCGTGCTTGTGCACACACACAGATTTGTGTGCAAGATCCCTAAAGCTACACATGACAATAAAATCAACAATAAAGCCAATTCCTTCTCTCTTCATATTTTATCATATCATTAACTTAGTCAGTTACTAAACTTTAATTTATTAGGTTTCCTTGAGTTATGAGGAAAGCAAGGCAGTTATTGTCATTTTTCAACAACTTTCAGTTTTTCCTGGGTCCCAGTAAATATATGAGCTGGAAATCTACAATATTATTACTCATGTTTAGGTTACTATAAGAATCCATGAAGTAATCATGCAAAAATACTTTATAAACCAAGAGGGTACAGCCATTTTTTATATCATTGAATAATGCTGCATGCCTCTGGCATTGTTTATGAAGAGTATTTATGAAGAAGTGATTTGCTTTGTTTCTAAAATATAAACAAGCAATAATTTTTAATAGATGGAGCAGTTTAGCATCTCTTTTGCTAGCAAATGGTATGATTTATACATATGAGAATTATTCAAATCACTTCAGGCTATGTTATGTATTTTTACCTAGCATATTGATTTCTAAGTAAAAATAGCACACGTGACCCCAAGATTTGCAAATTCAGGGAGATTACTGTTATACATTGAGCATATTACTGGTTGTGGGCTTGGCAGCACAGATCTCACCCAAAATGGAGACACTTTCTGGAGCCATGAGGCAAAGCAAAAAGCCAGGCTCTCAACAGTGAGATGAAAAGGATTGGAGACAGTACAAACAAGGCATTTCTCTCTGACATGGAGGCCTGCTTGTGCATGGCTGTCTAGGGAATTCTGGGAATTGAAGTGTATGTGGCTTAAAGTTACCAAGGTTGAGAAACACTGTTCTGGGGACTGCAGACCAATAAAACATTTGTCTGTCTGCAAGAAGACAGTCACTTCTGTCTGCATGACAGGAATGCCTTGAAACGTGAATCGGGAAGCCTTTGTTTATGGTGATGGGATCATTTGGTTGAACTTGTCCTGCTTGTCACTGGACTTCCTCTGCTTTTGTCCCTCTCTGTGAAGCATCTGAAACAAAAGTCCAATACAACACTGATGTGGCAGCCTTCAAAGGCTAGAAGATGGCTATTTTAATGTCTCTTAATTGTCTGTTCTCTGCTTCTTGGCTATATTTTGAAGGAACTTAAAAGGGCTTAGACCTAAAATGACACCTTAAAGACTTCCAGGCAAATTACAGTGTTGACCGAATATACATTTTACTGAAAACACCATATTTACACAAAAGAAATTGTCCCCAAATTTAAGAGGATCCCCACTCCATAAAAAGGAAATTTAGACATAAAAAACATCCCCTGCTTCCACTGATGTATTTTTTAGTAATTAGTTAATCATTAATAAGGATTGTCCCCTTTAATAGTAATTGTATGTGCATGCAGAAAGCTATTTTGGCAGCACATCAGATATTATATAATGATACAATATGATATGAGTTATAATATAATATAATAATATATAATATAATATAATATAATATAATATAATATAATATAATATAATATAATATAATATAATATAATATAATATAATATAATATAATATAATATAATATAATATAATATAATATAATATAATATAATATAATATAATATAATATAATATAATATAATATAATATAATATAATATAATATAATATAATATAATATATAAATCTGGTAAACTGTGCTGCCAAAAAATAGCTTTCTGCATGCACAAAGGCATACCCCCCTACTATTAAAGGGCACAGTCTTTATTTATCACTAATTATTTAACTCTGAGGAAATTTCAGGTAGCCATTCTCTTTATTTTGTCCTGTAAGGTTGACAACTCACATGGAGTCAAGATGCTGGGAAAAGGATGTGCCAGCTGTCAGTTCCAATGGCCCCATGAAAGAAGCTCCTTCTCTGGTGGCTATTGGTATTTATATGCAGAGTTTTCATATTTGAACAAAGAGCCACATCTGTAGCAGGACAGAAGTGGGTGCAAATCATTTTGTCCATGACCAGGGACAGTAATGATTGGTCAGAGCAGTCCTTAATCTAGTTTATGAGTAGACTGGAAGCAACATCTGGTTAACATCTGGTTTGTCAAGCAGACAAAACCATTGTTGTGCCTCATCCTCCCTCCTCTCCTCAGCCGGGCCCCTCCCGTCTCCACCCGGGCCTGTTATCAGACTCCGAGTCTGATAATGAAGATGAACGGCCTGTCATGCCTCCAGCCCCCGGCCCTGGCCCCATGCCTGGAGAGGATTCCAGGAATGAATAAACAAACCCGATAAACCTCACTCCTACAGCATGTGAGCAGGAAGCCAGCCACGTGCTGGAATTACTGACAGCAGATCCAGCTGAAGAGAATTCAAAGTGGGAGGATCCTCGCTTCCGGAGATCTGAGAGGCGATGCCAGCAGAAGGAAGGGAGAGGCAGGCCTGGATAAATGCTGAGTCATGGAGCCACACCCCACAGCCTATATAAAGGACCTGCTTGAGCATTCCAACTTTGAGTCAAACAAAGTCTCATCTAGTTTGCTGCTATCGGACTCTATCGCTGAAGTCACAACTTGGACTCCTGCCTGCCCTGATAAACCTCGAAGGAATTTGACAAGCTGCAGAGGCTTCATTGCCACGTTTGATACGGACTTCCTAGACCCGGTCGTCGGAGCGGGAGTGGGACATGACAACCATCAAACAGAAAACAATACCTGTCGTGTCCCACTCCTCCGCTGACGGCCGGGTCAGGGAAATCCGAATCAGGCTTGCCTCTGCAGCTCTGCCCAAAGTCCTAGCAAAGTCCTCAGAGCAGGCAGGAGACCAGTAAGTGACTTCAGCAAGATAAGTTCGACTTTGCCTGACTCAGAGACTGCCAGAAAGCAGATCCTTTATATAGGCCATGGGGTGTGGCTCCATGACTCAGCACTCATTAAGGCCTGCCCCTCCCTTCCTTCTGTTGCCTCCGCCTATCTAATCTTCTGATGCGAGGGTCACTCCAATCAGCTGTTGGAAGTAAACTTTCCTCAGGCTCACATGCTGTGGAGGAGGGGGAGGGGTCTAGCTGCTCCGTTTGCCTGGGCATGGAGTCAGGGCTGGGGCCGGGGGATGCTCCCTCCTCTGCAGCCTGCTTGGGCATGGAGCCAGGGCTGGGACCGGGAGGTGCCCCCTCCTCTGCAGCTTGTCTGGGCATGGAGCCAGGACTGGGGCCAGGAGGCATACATTCCTCCGTGTTCGGGAGCAGATAAGCAGACCCCGGCTGCGGTGAGAGCGGACAAGACACAACAATACCCTAATCCCGTGATGGTGAACCTATGGTACACATGCCACAGTTGTCACACGTGCAACAGATGGTTCATGGAGCCATCTCTGTGGCCACATGAACCGAAACCCAGGTCAGCTCCACTGTGCATGTCCGTGTGCTTCCTGCCGGCCAGCTGATTTTTGGGTCTCTGCCGGGAGATGCGTGCGTATGTGCACAGGGGGGGTTACGTGTGCATGCACGGAGGGGGGTGCGGTGCCCCGTGCCCCATTTTTGGTTCCAGGAGGCTTCAGGGAGGCCAGCTAGCAGCCCCCTTCAGGGGGTCGCACATGCATGCGTGGGGGTGTGGCCTCCGGGGGGCATTGCATTATGGGTGTCAGCACACACGTGCTTGCTGTCATGTGCATGCGCACGCTTTCGGCACCCAGGAAAATAAGTTTCACCATCACTGCCCTAATTAAAAGTCTAGCAAGGAGAAAACCATTCCCTCACTAATACTGGCAGCGCAAACTACTGTATTATATATAAGCGGAGAGCTATTCATTTATTTATATTTGCATTTGTGGATTGCTCTCAAAATGTACACTCACTTGTTCCTAGTCAGGTAATGAAACATCTGCAAGCAAACAACTTTCAGAGAGCACCAAAAACTCCACATCTGTTTATGTCCGTATAAGTTACCATTTTATTAAAATATATGTAGGGTATAGAAGTGAGTTTCAAGCTTTCAGATTCAACTTGATATTTCATTATAACTAGAAGACCAGCTAACTATATCTAGTACAAAATAATGGTGAAAGAACACATGACCCTACAATTTGTGCTTATTATAGCAATAGCACTTAGACGTATATATCACTTTATAGTGCTTTATAGTCCTTGCTAAGCGGTTTACAGAATCAGCATATTGCCCCCAACAATCTGGCTTCTCATTTTACCGACCTCGGAAGGATGGAAGGTTGAGTCAATCTTGAGCCTGGTGAGATTTGAATTGCCAAAGTGCAGTCAGCCGACAGTCAGCAGAAGTAGCCTGCAGTACAGCAATCTAACCACTGTGCCATCGCGACTCATAATTGCAATTCAATTGAATTGAATTTCAATGCTTATGTGTAGAAATTATTCTTGGTTCCCTACCTTTTTTTGTTAAAATATCCTGATTTAGAGGGTGAGGGTATTTTCTATTTTAGTGATGGGACAGAAATCCTGGACCATTCATTACAAATCTGTCTGAAATGTATTAGATAATTCTGATTTTTTTTTTACCGTTGGTCCAATATGGCATTCATTTACAATTTTGTTGTTCTTTGAACTGGAGCCATGACTCTCAGTGGAACCTGATGGAATAACCAAAGTCAAAATTGCACTTTCAAAATATGAGCATAAAAAGAGGGACCACCGACTGTTACAAACTGAGTTGAACAGCAGAATGTACCAAAGGAAATGTTCACAGCCTCAAAGCTGTTTCACACTAACTCCTGGGAGAACTCTGTCTGTCCACCCACCCACCCATCCCTCATTCTCAGGGTTAAAAGCTTCCTTTCAAAGGAATGAGCTTTTCTAAGCAGCAGTAAATAGTTTTTTTTGCTACCACTCTGCAGCTTTCTTAGGAAGGCAGGAGAGATACAGAGTCACATTCCCTCTTTTCTCAGGAACTCTGACATGTAAACTCATTGGATTGATGGCTCCTTCTGGTCCTGGCATTCTCTTTGATTGCTAGTTGTGTGTTTTTTTCTGTAAAGTTGTTAAAATGTCTCTCAAGCAACTTTCTCTCTCTCTCTCTCTCTTTTGAGCTAGTGCATGTAAGAGTAGAGCCCAAGTGACAGGTGAAGATTTACTTTTACTCTTGTTGATTGTAACACTTTGGAAGATCAACCACCCAGAAAAGTTGTTGCTTTTTCTCAGTCCAAAGCATTTAAAGTCCTTTGAAATTATGCATTCTTTAGAGTGGTATTTGCCCAGAATACCAGGAACTAGCTTGCTGGAAGGTTTTTTTTTTTTTGTATATATTTAGGACCAGGATGACAGTAGTCCTCACCTCAAAAGAAGGCTGTAACAACTATGCTACCATATTTGACTTTGGTTGGCATATCTGAATCCCGTGCATATTTTCAGAATTAATCATATAGGGCCAGGGTTATAATAACTGTCAGTTTTTTGCCTAATCTGCCTTATGTAGGGCTGTGAGAGCCAGAGAGCTCTGGAAGAATAACCTGTCCTATTCTTCTTGGCTGCTGTATTTCCCAAAGGGAACCTATATTTTTGCTTTGTCCCGGGAGGAATGTTCTGAACAGCACAAAGTTTGCATGTGAATAATAAAAAAACATTTTGGACAATTTTGTCCCTGCTATATTATTCCAATGGCAGAAAGCTTAATGAATCTTCTTGCTGAAACTAGCACTGACACCACAGCATTGCCTTCTTCAAGGTCCACAATGTCAGTGGTCTTCAGCTGGATCAATAGTTCCAAAAATTCAGTCCTTGGAGATTCGTTGTTGCTTCCTTTAGAATCTAAACAGCAGTTTTAGAATTTGGAGAGCATGTTGTGGGCACTCTCACAAAATGTCTATTATGGTAAAATGATTGCCATCTACTCATCAATTTTCCCATCATCATTTATTTATTTAATTTATTTATAGGACTTCCATGGCCACCTATTTCATATAATGATTCTAGTGGTTCACAACATCCATTCAGTTCACAACATTGCTTAAACAAAAATTCACACACCCCCAATACCTGATTAGATAGTCTCTCAGTTCAACCACATCCTAGCCCATGCTTGGGTGAAGAGCCAGGGTTTCATGGCCCTCTAAAAAGCTAATCTCCCCACCAGTTGCTTCTGTACCAATTCTGCATACCTTTGTTTTATTTTGATTGGTTTTCAGGTAGAGTAGATATACTTGCAGCCAAAATATAAGAATGCAGCTACTCTCCATTTTCATTTTCTAAGAAAGGCCAGTCTTGATCCAACAAACATTTATGGAAATAAATGTTGTGTCTAAAACTAGAGTTTTGTTCACCGTTAGCTTCTATTGTATATTTAAATTTAAAGTAATTTAAGTGTCAATAACCAGTATGAAATGGGCCATGCCAGGAGCCAAAAGAGAAGCCTATTGGTATAGTGAAGACAAATGTGGTCTAATTAATTCCTGGAACCATCTTATCCAAAGATATGTTCATTGCCCAGGGCTGCAATAGGGGGCCATTATAAAAGAAGTCAAATTGGTAGCTGCAACTATATGATTAAAGTTATACCACTTTTTTTACATAGTTGCATGATGCATAAGAAACAGGGATGGGGCTACTATCACTCAATTGTGGACAACCTGGCACAGGGCACCCTTAATATTAATACGTTCATTCAGTGTTTTCTCCAAATAAATCTTGATAGAGCCTCTTGTTCTAGTTGCAGTTTATGTATATTCAAGAACCTGCACTGAATAGAAAAAAAATGGGGATGCAACCAAAAAGTCTATAGACTTGATTGAATTTCTGCTCCCTATTCCCAAGTCCTTACCAATCAACAACAAAGAGGATAACAATTACCAAGAATCTTCAGCCAAAACTACAAGCTAAATAGTAATTACTTTATAAGTAATTCAAAACAACAAAGATAATATTTGAGGGGGAGGGGGGGATGTATGGGGAAAAATTTTTGTAAAACTTTTTCAATAAAAAAAAGATAATATTCATTTACTCATTTATAATAATTATGTTTGTATAAATGGATATACGTATATGGAATACATTTATTTAATATTTAAGATATATAGATGGGATGTACAGTAAATCTAATAAATACACAAATAATAGTAATATTGTTCTTTATTTTTAAGAAATGGAAATACATTTCCAAAATCTAATTCTAGCATTCTATCTGCTAACTAAAATACACATATATCTAAAACAAATTCTGAATACCTGTTCACCAGCTGGATAATATGGAAGAAATCACTTGTATATAATTCCATGTACTTATTCATCCATTATATCCTTGAACTAATAGCTTTATTGTTAATATTTTTCTTTAAAAAAATCTAAACTCTTCAAATCCAGTTACTTCTCTTTTTGATTTTGTTCCCACATGAAGCAGAAACATAGTGATAATTATTTTTTTCATAACAAAAAATGTTTCACTGCAAAAATAGCCTTTTTGTTTCTGCTTGGCTACTTGTGCAGAATACAAAGCAATAAAACATTAGGCTATTGACATAGTGACTTTTTTAAAAATTAGGATTGCAACTGGAGCACAATCTGCAAGAAGATCTAACAGTAATACTCATATTTGGAATATTGTGTGGGTTCTACCGTACAGTGATTAGGTGATTTTGGCCATGATGGAAAACCTGGCAAATATTGAGAGCAGCAGCAGTAGTAGTCTTATTCAGCGTGGCTTGGAAAGAAACATACCAAGCAAATTTCTTATTTATTTGGGGATTTATATCCTGCCTTTCTGCCAACAGATGGCTCTCAAGATGGCAATATATACAAACAAATGTATTTATTTATTTATTTTCTGCACCCGTCTTCCTCCCAAAGTGGTTTACAAGAGAACAATAAAAACAGCTTTAAACACAGGCAGCACAATAAAACCAACCAACAATGCTTAAAAACAATGAATTCAAAATACAATTCACTTTTTAAAAAAGCAGAAAAGCAAAGTAATTGTCCCACAAAAGCCTGAAAGAAGAGCGTGGACTTCAGTTTCTGAAAGAGAGATGACTGGATCAATTTGAACATTCCAGAGAAGAGAGATAGCTGGATTCCTGCCACTGAGTGCTCTAAAACAAGGGTCTCCAACCTTGACAACTTTAAGCCTGGCGGACCTCAACTCCCAGAATTCCCCAGCCAGCGTAGTTGAAGTTTGCCAGGCTTAAACTTGTCAAGGTTGGAGACCCCTGCTCTAAAAGACTTTGCACTCATAATGTTCTTTATTTATTTAGTAAGCAGAAATATATTGTTTTAGCATCATCTGTAGAAGGCTACTGCAGGACAATTGCCCGTGTGCAGGCAAGCTGCTTATATCAAACATCAGTGCTATGAAAAGCTTTTTCCACTGATTTTTCTCAGGGATCTCTTGTTTCTGCTCAGTGGATATCTTATTTGCCTTATCATTTATTTACCATCTTTTGATCAGAAACAGGCTCAGAAGTAGCTTACCAGAATTGAACAATAATAAAATGTCCAAAATAAACTCTGATTGCAGTAAGTGGTAATAAATTATAAGCAAGAATCAGTAAAAATAGTCCAAATCTTCCAATATTAAATGTCCGTTGATTGACCAATGTCAATGTTTAAAAGAAATCTCTTCTTCAATTTGCTGTTTTTCCCATGTATTGAGGTGAAAGCTTGTTGAGGTCTCAGAGTTTTGGTAGCTATAGTTGAAAACTGTAGTTGTAAATTTCCTTCAGAAGGGTATGGATGAAGGGGTTGCAAATGGACCTAAACAGAACAATTGCCAAAAAGGCAGTAGTAGTATAAACCAAAGAAAAATAAATAAAAAAGTTAGGGGACACCTACCTACATCAATGAGGTTATGTCCCCAGATCTGGTCAGTTACATCTGAGAATTTTGAAGAAGATTGCAGAGCCTTGTTAGACAATCCACAATCCTCAAAACCCCTTTCTATGATCTTAGAAAAATCCATAGAGGATGGTGCTAGAAGAGTAGAAAAGACTATGCTGTTTGTATGTTCAGAAAAGGAAAAAAAAAAGATTTAGATAACTAGAGATAAGTCAGATTGACTCTGATACTGAACAACACTCTGAAACATATTATTAATCTCTGAGCATTTAGGGGAAAAAGCCACCATAGTCCACAATAACAAGTCATGCATCAGCCAACCTAACATTTTTTGATAGAGTGACCAATTTAGTTCAGCATGGGACTGTGATGGACATTGTATATCTTGACTTGGCAACGCATTTGGCAAAATTCCCAGTAAAATTCTAGTAAATGTTTGGCAAAATATGGGAGGGACTGCTAGTGCTAGTATTATATGGGTGCAAAGATGATTCAATAATCCTGCCCTATGAATATAAATCAGTGGCTCCTTGTTAGACCTGAAGGAAGTGATAAGTGAGATATTACAGGGTATTACACAATATATTATGTTCTAGGTTATGTACTGTTCAAAACAGTGGTGGATTTCAAATTTTTTTACTACCGGTTCTATGGTCGTGACTTGGTGGGCATGGCACGGCTTGGTGGGCACGGCTTGGTGGGCATGGCAGGGAAAGGATATTGTAAAATCTTCATTCCCACCCCACTCCAGGGGAAGGTTACTGCAAAATCCTCATTTCCTCCGGATCAGTTGGGACTCGGGAGGCAGAGAATAGATGGGGGCGGGGCCAGTCAGAATTTTTACTACTGGTTCTCTAAACTACTCAAAATTTCCACTACTGGTTCTCCAGAACTGGTCAGAACCTGCTGAAACCCACCTCTGGTTCAAAACATATATAAATAATAGACAGATAGGGGATTGTATTTAGAAGATAAGCTTCAGTAGTATATTGATAAGATGGAACAATGGGTATAAATCAGCAAGATGACTTTCAACAGAAATAGACATGGAAAAATTTAGGTAGGAAAAATTCAGAACATGACTACAGGTTCTCTCTTCCCTCTCCCTTTAAGTAGTATGTCTGCCTTTGATTTCATTTTTATGCCTAAAGGATGTTTGGCTACATACGATCTATCTGCTATAAATCTGTTGAGTCGCCATTGTATATTTTTGCTAAGACTCAATTATTTATTTTTTGGCCTATATTATGTTCATACATAAATATGTTGCTGTTTCACTTCTACATTAAAGTTTGTTCTCACATACGTTTCTAACCATATTCTGTTTTAATGCACTGTAAAATCTGAAAATTGAAAAAGTACAATTTTTTACTTTAGTCCAGGAAGACTAAATCATGTCTGTTCATTACAAAATAGTCCTCAAAGAATATTTTTCCACATTTTCTCTCTGAATATGCAAACAACCAAAGAAATGAAGATTGCATTATAGCAGATTTGAGTTGTCTTATTTGAATTGTGGAGCTATCAATATGCATATTATTGAAAGAAAATGCAAAATCTGTCTTTTGGACAAATAACATATTGATGTAAACCTAAGTGATGGGCGGAGTAGACAAACTCCAAGGTTCTTTTTCTAACCTGGTTTTATTGAAGAGAAAAGACCTTGAAAAATATTTAAACTTGGCACTTTTCTTAAACTTACATTGCTTTGTTGTTTCTGCTGCCTTGTGCAGCAATTTTTCTTTTTAAAGAAATATACAAACAACTTGAGACTGAGTTGAAACGAATGCCCTCATCTAATGCCTGGCATACACCAGCTATAGACATATTCACATGAGAAAATGCCTTGACAAATATTTCATCTATCTGAGATATTTTCCAGCTGAGTCCCTGCTCCATTCTGTTCCCACCACATTCCCAACACTGCAGAATAGAAAAAGCAGAGATATTTAACTTCGGCAATCCGACAGGGAAAGTCAGACTTTGAAAATCAACATTCTCTCCCCTCAACACACCACATCTCCATTTCAGCTTGCCCTTCATAATGGAAACAAGATTCACTCACCTCTTTTGTCATATGTATCTGCTTTCAACAAGAGACAATCAGCGAAAGATTTATTGTATTTCCTGACTACTCTATGGTCTGTCATGAAGCACTTTCTTGTTAACTTACTTATGGAGAAGGGATAGGATGAAAAGTAATGGCTGTGTGTGGCCACTAAATTGGGCTTCCACAAATATTACAGTCTGGAAATGGATGGAAAGAAAAGGTTTGTGGAAAACTGCCTGGCTGCCTTGAATTTGTTTTTTGTTGTAGTGAAAAAACAAAATTTGTTTCCAGGTTCTACTATTTTAATCTAGTGATACAGCAAATATAATCCTTTACTACCAGACTGACAATGTATTATTGGTCTGATTTGGATTTTTTCTAACAATCTATGGAGTAATTTTTGAGCAGAACATTGAAAAGCAACTGGAATACTTTTGACTTAAATATTGACAGAAATAACTTTACTGAATTGTTCATATAAGCTGAGGTAAAGGGGAGACACCCAATTTTTTTCTGGCTGAAGACCATCCTGGAATTTTTGAATAATGAATCATAATTTACTCTGCACCCCCCTCCAATAGATGGACCCAGAATAAAGATATAAACACAGGTAGCACAGAAGCAGAGTAAGAAAAAAACACAATTTGATTAATTTTACATTTCATTGACACCCAACAAACTGAAATAATGCTAATACAACTTCCCATACATCACTGTAATTATCTTCTGTCAAATGTGCTGATCTGTCTTTTGCTAGTCACAAAAGAGTATACCAACACAGGTAATATAGAAGTATGGTCTGGTGAATTAGTTCTAAACAGATTTAAAATAAATTCAATGTAGGGCAATGTTAGAGCAGTGTGGATCAGGGGTCACCAACCTTTCGGACCTCAGGGACCACTAAATCCATAATTTAAAATCCTGTGGACCACTAATATGGTCTGCCTAATGACTGGCTGGCTGGGCGTGGCCAACTCAATGTCACTCACATCAAGGGGCGCCTTGTTAGCCTCTGTTCACCCCTCTCCTCTACACCTAGCCTCCTTAGGGCCTCAACAGGAAGCAGGAGTTGGCGCTAAGAGAAAGAGTTGGCAAAACAGCTCAGTTCAAATTGGATCTGACTGAGAAGGAGGCTCAGTAGAAACACCTTACTGAGGACTATGAGCATAGGCTTTCCAAGGGAGGGAAGACCTGCCGGAGTGCAAAGGCAGGTACAGGCACCTGGAGCCTCAGTGGGCTGAGATGATCAGCCAGTTCCAGGCCATGATTGCAGTCCCACTGGAACAAGGTCCTCCGGCTCTTTGCCACCAGTGGCACTTCCCTTCAGCCTTCGCCCAAAGCCCTGCACCAGGAGGCTGAAGCAGACCCCAAGTCAGAATTTCTGCCCCCCTCTGCCCCACACAAAAAGACCCCAAAGGGGGAGACTCTCTGCAGCAACACAAACATTCATTGCACATATCTGTCCCAGGGGCCGTAGTCTGAGGACCCCTGATTTAGTGCAATATAAAAAATGCAAATAATTTTTCTGTGCACCGCCAAAATTTTCTTGCAGACCACCAGTGGTCCATGGACCACCAGTTGGTGACCGCTGGTATGGATAGAGAGTTAGATTAGGGAGATTGCAACTAAACTCCCAATCATCAGAGATCAGCCAATCACTAACTTTCAACCCACAAAGTGATTGCAAGGCTATGTTTTTGTGTGAAAACTGTGAATTCAGAATTCCTTGAAGAAATGGATCCACATGTAACAAGTAACATTTTCATTCTGTCATTATTGCATGGTAACCCCATACAATTACTTAGTAAGTAAAAAATATGCTTACTAAAATTAAAGTTTTAGATGGGCTCTTCTTTTTACAAGGACCATAGCCAAGAAATGAGTCAATTCAATGCATGGAACTGCTAGAACAATAGAGTAGCCACAACCCCAGAAAGTCTGCAGAGCAGTGTAGTAACCACAAGGGCAAAGGATCACTTCTACACAGGAGCTTCTTTCACTCTTGCAGACAGTCAACTAAAGGTCAGAGCACAATATTTCTGTCTCTTTCCCTTTTCTCCCACTCTATATTCCTAGAGCTGCAAACTAGGATAGAAGTAAGCCAAACAGAAGCAGAGGCGGTGGGGTGGAGCAGACAGACAAACAGCAAGATTTACTAGTAACAGAACAATGCAGCATTATTAACTGTTTTAGTGGAGGAAACAATGGGAATAAAATAGAAACCATTCATTTGGCCTTACCCGTTTTAGCACTGAATGCTTATTCTTTTTTTAAAAGTGTCATCAGGCAATATTTCATTTCCTTTGACTTCTGGCTTGCAACAACCTGTAAAATTAAAATTAAAATATCTCCAAGACTGATAGAAGTTGGGACTGGGTCTTGGCATATTTTTTAAAAAAATTCTGTCCTCTGCTACACTACAGTATAGAGAATAGGTTAAATATCATTAACCCAGTAAATCTCTGCCTGGGAGTAAATTAAATTATTATGGAATTGTTATTGCTTTATTGTGTGCTTAATTCTGTTTGGAATCTTAGATGAAAATTTTTGAAAACTATTGATGCCAAAGGCTAAAAGGAAACCTACTCTTAAACCTGTCCCTGAATGTGAGAAATGCAACAACCTCAGAAAGAAAATTGAAATGCTTAAGTTCTTGGGGATTCAGTCTTAGCTCGGAAATAGCCATGATGTTCAAAACTTAAAGGGAGGGTGTCAAACTGGTGGCCTGCAGGCCAGATGGGTCATACGCAAGCCACACACACCCCAGCTCTGCAAAGGCAAAAAAAAGTCATGATATGTTACATGACATCGCGTGATGCGATCAAGTGATGCGACACCCGTGACTTAAGGCAACAATGCCTTATAATAGATTTTCTCAACCTCAGCACTTTAAGACATGTGGGCTTGAACTTCCAGAATTCCCCAGCCAGTATTACTGGATTTAGGAATTTGGGAGTTAAAGTCCATGCATCTTAGTAAGGATGAGAAATGCTACCCTATGGTATCTGTCTATTCAAAAGAATCTGTTAGGGGGGGGGTCCCTTCTAGGCTGCTACAATCAGGGAACATCATCTCTTGGCCTCAATCCAGGGGTGCCCGAAGATGGGTGTGGATCAAAAAAGTCAAGGTGGCAGCTATGACTGTGCAGGTGAAACCTGTGTTTGTAGGTGTGTAATGTAAAAAAAGTCTGAGACTTTATTAGGTTGGGTATGGGCACCATCTTAGCTTTTTTGACCCTTCCCTATAGAATCCTTGATTTTAGTTTGTATAGCAAGATCTAAATACAGGTAGTCCTTGACTTACAAAGTTCATTTATTGACTGTTCAAAGTTACAATGGCACTAGAAAAAGTGACTTATGACCATTTTTCACAGTTAAGACCTTTGCAGCATCCCCATAATCACGTGATGAAAATTCAGATGCTTGTCAATTGGCTCATATTTATGATCATTGCTGTGTCCCAAGGTTGTGTAATCAACTTTTGTAACCTTCTGACAAGCAATGGGGAAACCAGATTCACTTAACAACCAGGTAATTAACATATCAACTGCAGTGATTCACTTAACAACTGTGGCAAGAAAAGTCATAAAATGGGGCAAAACACAATAAATGTCTCACTTAACAACAGAAATTTTGGGTTGTATTTGGTCGTAAGTCAAGGGCTACCTGTACTCTGCTCACATTTGAGTACAGCAAAGCTCAGTGTCAGGGTTCCAAGGAACACCCGCAACAAAATAAAGCTCTGAGGCTTGAGGTTCCTCAAAGTTCCAATTTATTAGAGATGTCATGTTGGTACAGCTGGGAAAACCCGAAACTGAAAGCTTCCAAGTTTTTCATACCCAGTTGACAGTTCACAGCCCTGCCCCACACCCACAAGTTCATCACATTGTCCAATCAACTCTTCACATTCAATTGGATACAATCTTCAGGCAGTCTACATCAGACCCAGGATGTCCTTGAATACGGAATGTTGTTATGACTAACTTTCTACCGCTCCAACAACAACCCCCTCCCAACTTCCCCAGCTAAAATATGTGGCAGTTAAGAAGCAAAAAGAAAATATGTGCCTTCCTAAACTGGCACTCTCATTCTGTTCATTCTCTTTATTATAGTATTCATAATGAAATGTTTTTGTATAAGCACTTAAGGAGAATAAAACACGGCTCAAAATTTGAGAGGAGTGAGCTCTTGCCAAGGACCATGGCAAGGATTGGCCTAGTGGAGAGCAAAGGAGTTCCATGGTCCTATCCCACTGGCAATGGTGAAGTCCAATTTTTTTTTACTACCGGTTCTGTGGGCGTGGCTTGGTGGGCATGGTGTGGCTTGGTGGGTGTGGCAGGGGAAGGATACTACAAAATCCCCATTCCCTCCCCACTCCTGGGAGAACGATATTGCAAAATCTCCATTCCCACCCCACTCTGGGGCTAGCCAGAGGTGGTATTTGCCGGTTCTCCAAACTCCGCTACCGATTCTCCAGAACCTGTCAGAACCTGCTGGATTTTACCCCTGCCTACTGGGCTTAGAGTATACATCCTGCAGCCTTAAAACTGCAAGCAGTTTCCCAAAGTCTTGGCTACAATCCTCAGTTCTGCTCCACAGGTTGCTAATGAGCCATACTTTTAATGTCATAGAAAGGGGAAATAATTAAATAACACAAAGATTGTTCACATTAGCTACATGAATTTAATTTTTGTCATGCCTTCCCCCTCCCCTTTTGTGGTAAGCCCATAGCACGCAGCTGTGTGGCCTTTAACCCTAAAACCGTAGTCCTTGCTTGCCCTAAGTTCATGATGATGCTGAAACAAGACTGCAGGCACTTCTACAGCACAGCAAACCAGGAAGTTATACAAAATGTATAGCCTGTCAAAGAATAACCACTAAACTATGCATTAATTACAATCTGTATCCATCATAATATACTCCTAATTAAGAGCATTTTTGAAACAGGCAGCAGGGCTGACGTCCTGTTGAGCTTTCTGCAATCAGTACTTTTAAGAGTTCCTGCAAGAATTTCAACTAGAAGAGACAAGTATTTGAAAGGCAAAACTATAGTTTATTTATTAAGCTAAAATATGTATTACTACCCTTCGTCTTATGATATCAGAAAGGCATGGCATACAGAATCTAATGAAAGCTATGTATTATGCTGTGTACAATGAGTACAATAAAACAACCCCTGCAATAAAAATCAGGAGCAGCCCACATGAACTTACTTAATAACATCATTTTAAATGTCTGAGAAGATTTAGGTGTAGCATCAAAAAAGATATATTGGAGGGATACTTGAACCTCTTGGGGAGGAAGATACACAATTGGGTTGCTGCTTCAAGAAGGATTCTGCCCCCCCCTTTTTTTCTTTCAAAACATTTTGACTCCTGATTATTCTGGATGTGCTAAATCCCATAATGAACTTGAACATGATTAATTGATAGATCTTCTATTGTTGTTTTTTTGAAAATTGTCACATTGTGCTGGTTTCCATCCTCTTGGTCTGCTCTCATAATCTATGAACTTGTTTAATTTCATGTGCACTTTTTATTGCTATTATCAGCTGCTTTGATGGCTTGAAGTAAGCAAATAAAGGTCCTTCTAGGCCTTATTATTTAATTATAATTTATTATTTGTCTGGACTGCAGTTTCTCTGGCAGGATCCAAAAACAATTTAGAAATGAACATTTTTAAATCAAACTATGCGTAATAAAATGAGCAATCCTTAAGTAAAAAAATAAAGAACACTGTCTTAGCAAGGTAAAAGACATCTAGTCCTGGAGTAGTGGTTATCTCACAAATAATTGATGGTGATTTTAAAACAGTATTGAGAAAGACTTTCATTCTGACTGTAAATACTTAACACTTTTTTCTTCTTCTTTTCAATTGTGCCCAATTCTTGGAGAGTCCCTGTAGTTCCTGTAGCTTTCTTGGCAAGGTTTTTCAGAAATGATTTGCCATTGTCTCCTTCTTAGAGCTGAAATAATATGACTGGTCCAAGGTCACCCAACTGCCTTGTGGCCAAGGTCGGAAGAGAACTCATGGTCTCCCACTTTCTAGCCTACACCAAACTGGTTCTCTCACTTAAAACTTACCTGTGTGCCATTAGGTCATAATTGTTTTCACAGTCATTTGGGGAAAAAAAATCACAATGATGTTTGCATGATATTTACGATATCATCCCCTGCAGACATCCATCAATGAATTGCCACTACATGCCTGGCTTTTCAGTGATATTCAATAACTTGAGAGATTTTAGTAGTTTTATCAATCTATTTATTTATTCAGTTCAGGCAAATGCAATTCTAGATAGAATATTTCCCAAACTTCCATAAAACATGTTTTAAAAAAATTGATTTACTAAAATCAAAATAAGGTCATTTTCGAAGGGAAAAGTACTAACTGGTAGACAAACAATAACAAATAACTAAAGACAATAAATTTATATAAAATGTACTTGCATACATCTTTCTAATTTCATTAAAGTTGGTGATTATTTATCAGCAATTGGATGTTGCATAAATAATTTCCTATTACACTTCTGTCTTCATTTAATTAAACAAACAAACAAACAAACAAACAAACAAACACATCAGTCGTTAATGTTACTTCTCCCCATACATCTAACATCTAAACTAATAAACAACTATTCTTAGGCAGTTTACTATGTGTCAGCTAGATAATTAGTGGCACTTCATTGCAATTTCTAAACTTGTGGAATTATTGTTAGGCTGTTTCATTATTTGTGTAACAATTTGTGATGGAAATATGAACCACATAAAATCTAGAGGAGGAACGCACCCTAATGTGTTCCTGTGGAAGACAATTTTGAACAGTCAAGCAGCAAGATGTCTTCAGCTATTCTTCCCTATTAAGTATGTTTTTCAGTTGCTACTTCGTAAAGGTAAAGGTTCACCTTGCACCTATGTGCTAGTTGTTCCCAACTCTATGGGGCGGTGCTCATCCTCATTTCAAAGCCGAAGAGCCAGTGCTGTCTGAAGACATCTCTGTGGTCATGTGGCCAGCATGACTAAATGCCAAAGGTGCACAGAACACTGTTACCTTCCCACCAAAGGTGGTCCCTATTTTTTCTACTTGCATTTTTTACGTGCTTTTGAACTGCTAGGTTGGCAGAAGCTGGGACAAGTAACGGGAACTCACCCCATTACGCGGCACTAGGGATTTGAACCGCTAAATTGTTGACCTTTCGATTGACAAGCTCAGCATCTTAGCCACTGAGCCACCCTGTGCTACTTCATAACTCTTACTAAACATAAAAATAAAGAAGTGCTGAGGAAAGATTCTTACTTCAAAACATTATGAACAATATAAGCCTCAATGAATCTTTACATTTAAACATAGCTTCTTGGTAATTCTCCTATGAGTTGGGGGGAAAAAAAATAGCAAGAATCCCAACAAACATTGGGCATGACAATTATCAGATAATTAGCAGAACATCTGGGTTCTTTTCATTCAGGATTAAGATTTGGGTATAGAATGGAGACAACATTGGTTTCATTGTTGGATGATCTGATGTGGGTGACAGTACTATTTATTTATTTATTTTATTTATTTATTATATTTGTATACCGCCCTTCTTCCGAAGGACTCAGAGCGGTTCACAGCCAATAAAAACCAAAATACATATAATACAGATTAAAAAACAGTATAAAAAACTAATTCGATAAATGGCCTAAAAATTTTAAATACAATTAAAAACCCCATTTAAAACCCCAATTTAAAACCCCGATTTAAAACTATGTTCAAGCTAGTCCTGCACGTCGAAACAACAACATCTTCAGCTCATGGCGGAAGGTCCGGAGGTTGGGGAGTTGACGAAGCCCCGGAGGCAGCTCGTTCCAGAGGGCAGGAGCCCCCACCGAGAAGGCCCTCCCCCTGGAGGTCGCCAGCCGACATTGTTTGGCTGACGGTATCCGAAGGAGGCCCTCTCTGTGAGAGCGCACTGGTTGGTGTGAGGCTACTGGTGGCAGTAGGCGGTCCCGTAGGTACCCCGGTCCTAAGCCATGGTGTGCTTTAAAGGTGATAACAAGCACCTTGAATTGGATCCGGAAGACCACCAGGAGCCAGTGCAGACTGCGCAGGAGAGGTGTCACATGGGAGCCACGAGGTGCTCCCTCTATCACCCGCGCAGCCGCATTCTGGACCAGTTGAAGCCTCCGGGTACCCTTCAAGGGGAGCCCCATGTAGAGAGCGTTGCAGTAGTCCAGGCAGGATGTCCAACCTTGCTTCACTTGACCTCTTAGCATTTTCAATATCATCAACCATGGTAATCTGAATTGACTCAGAGGATTGAGAGTGGATAGAACTGTGTTGTCCTTCCTCCATGGTGATTGGGGAGGGAAGATCCCATTCTTGGCCTCTACGGTGTGAGTCTGCAGGGGTTCATGCTCTCTCCGCTTCTATTCAACTTCAATAGGAGACCACTGGGTGAGATCATTTATTCTAGTGGGGTGAGGTATAATCAGTACATTGTTGATACCCAGTTGTATATTTCCACTCCTAGACAGTGGGCTAGGAGTGCTATGGCACCCACATTATGTAATCTTCTCCTTCCAGAGATGAAGTCAGTCTCATCATTCCTGAGTTTCTGGAGGTCTCTCAAGTCCTGGCTATGCCAGCAGACCTGAGGACTCTAGGGGCAAGTAAATTGCTGAAGTGGCTAACATCGCTTCATCTTTTTTTTTTCTTTAGTTCTGCTTTTTTCATTTTTTAAAATAATTATTATATAACATTTTAGACAATGATTGCTTTGTATATCCATAGTTTTATTGGATTGCTGAGGCCGGAGTGACTTTCCACGATATGGGCAGCCATATAGATAATAAATAAATGATAATAAAACAGGGACTATGAAGCTTAGGACTACCAGATTTCTGCTGTAGAAATCAGGACAGCTGCTTCATGACAGCAACAAGCTATACAAAACTCTTCACATTTTATTACCATCTAGCAGTAGCCAGATTTCTGTAGTTTGGATCTTGTGGCAACATTTCACATAAAAATCTGACTGAGGTAGCAGTGGAATTTTATTTCAGCGCTGGTGCTAGAATATTCCTCTTAACTCTACCTGAGAGTAACAGATTAGTTTAAAAAACAGTTGTATCCTGCATAATACCTGACTTATTGGGGGACAGTTGTTGCTTTCTCCACATCACCTTCCATCTGCACTCAGATCCATTCTGACAAATGGCAGAACTACTTTCCCTTATGCTTTTCCTCATCCTGGTCTGTGAAACTGTCAGTTTTGTTGTTACCACAAATCATACACTGCCAAAGGATTGTGTTTCCAGACAACAGCTGGAAATTATTATTACCACAAATCATGCACTGCAAAAGGGTCATGCTTTCAGACAACAGTTGCTCATAGAATAGAATAGAATAGAATAGAATAGAATAGAATAGATTATTATTATTATTATTATTATTTATTGAATTTTTATACCGCCCTTCTCCCGAAGGACTCAGGGCGGTTTACAGCCAAGATAAAAACGACAACAATATACATATAAAACAATGAATTAAAAAACTTATTAAACAAATGGCCGAATTAAAACATTAAAATGATAAAACCCCATAAAATTATAAAATTATAACAAATATTAAAATATTAAAACTATTAAAATCCTATGCCAGTCCTGCGCGAATAAACAAATAGGTCTTCAGCTCGCAGCGGAAGGTCCGAAGGTCCGGCAGTTGATGAAGTCCAGGGGGAAGTTCGTTCCAAAGGGTGGGAGCCCCCACAGAGAAGGCCTTCCCCTGGGGGCCGCCAGCCGACATTGCTTGGCGGACGGCACCCTAAGGAGTCCCTCTCTGTGCAAGCGTACAGGTCGGTGGGAGGCATTCGGTAACAGCAGGCGGTACCCTGGCCCTAAGCCATGGAGCGCTTTAAAGGTAGTCACCGAATTCTACTTCATAGAATTCTTTATTGGCCGAGTGTGATTGGACACACAAGGAATTTGTCTTGATGCATCTGCTCTCGGAGTATATAAAAGAAAAGATACATTTGTCAAGAATCATAAGGTACAGCACTTAATGATAGTCATAGGGAAACAGTCAATATAAATCTTAAGGATACCAGCAACAAGGTTACAGTCATACAGTCATAAGTGGAAGGAGATGGGTAATGAGAAGATTAATAGTAATGCAGACTTAGTAACTAGTTTGGCAGTGTTGAGGGAATTATTTGTTTAGCAAAGTGATGGCATTCAGGAAAAAACTGTTCTTGTGTCTAGTTGTTCTGGTGTGCAGTGCTCTATAGCATCATTTTGAGGGTAGGAATTGAAACAGTTTATGTCCAGGATGTGAGGGATCTGTAAATATTTTCACAGCCCTCTTTTTGACTCGTGCAGTATACAGGTCCTTAATGGAAGGCAGGTTGGTAGTAATTGTTTTTTTTTTTTTTGCAGTTCTAATTATCCTCTGAAGTCTGTGTTTTTCTTGTTGGGCTGTGGAACCAAACCAGACAGTTATAGAGGTGCAGATGACAGACTCAATAATTCCTCTGTAGAACTGTATCAGCAGCTCTTTGGGCAGTTTGAGCTTTCTGAGTTGATGCAGAAAAAACATTCTTTGTTGTGCTTTTTTGATGATGTTTTTGATGTTGGGTGTCCATTTTAGGTCGTGATATATGGTAGAACCTAGCAATTTGAAGGTCTCTACTGTTGATACTGTGTTGTCTAGTATTGTAAGCAGTGGTAGTATTGGAGGATTTCTCCTAAAGTCCACCACTATTTCTATGGTTTTGAGTATGTTCAGTTCCAGATTGTTCTGGTTGCACCATGAGGCTAGTTGTTCAACCACCCATCTGTATGTGGATTCATCATTGTCTCAAATGAAACCAATCACTGTTGTGTCATCTACAAACTTCAGTAGTTTAACAGATGGATCATTTGGGATGCAGTCATTGGTATATAGAGAGAAGAGAAGTGGAGAGAACGTGCAGCCTTGTGAGGCCCCTGTGCTAATTGTACAGGTATCTGATATGATTCTACTTAGCTTCACCTGCTTCTTCCTGTCTGTTTGGAAGCTTATGATCCATTTAAAAGTGTGTTCAGGTACCGCTAGCTGGTTTAGCTTAGTTAGAAGAATGTCTGGAACGATGGTATTGAATGCTGAACTAAAGTCTACAAAGAGGACCCTTGCGTAGGTCTTTGGAGATTCAAGTTGTTGTAGGATGTAGTGCAAAGCCATATTAACAGCATCATTGATGGATCTATTTGCTCAGTATGCAAATTGCAAAGGGTCTAACAGCGGATCCATGATGGTTTTCAAGTGAGACTAGCCTTTCAAAGGTTTCATAACTACAGATGTTAGATCAACTGGTCAGTAGTCATTCAATTCCTTGATGGTGGGCTTTTTCGGCACTGGGATGATAGTACAGTGTTTGAAGCAAGAAGGAACATAACACATCTCTAGTGATTTATTGAAGATATGGGTGAAGATGGGGGCCAATTGGCCAGCACAGATTTTTAAGCAAGAAGGAGTTATCTTGTATAGGCCTAGAGCTTTTCCTGGATTTTGTCTGTGAAATAGATCTTGCACTTCCTTTTCTGTGATCACTGGGGGTTGTGAACCCAATGGGATGGGGTCAGTTGTAGGAGGTTTGGCTGTTGTTAGTGTGTCTGAGATGGGGTTGTGGAGATAGGTGGGTGTAGTTTCCTTTCAAACCTGCAGTAAAACACTTTCAGGTCATCTGCCTGTTGTTGATTTTCTTCAGCCTGGGAAGGAGGTTTGCCATAACCGGTGATATTTTAAAGAGTTGTTTGCTGGTTCATTTGTTGAGAATGGATTCTTTAGCTTTTCAGAGTAGCTTCTTTTTGCTGGTCTGATCTCCCTTGTTAATACATTTCTGGCCTGATTGTACAGCATTTTATTACCTTTTCTGTAGGCTTCCTCTTTGGAACGACATAGCTGCTTAAGTGTAGCTGTGAACCAAAGTTTGTTGTTACTGTATATTTGCAAGTTCCTGGTTGGTACACGTAAGTCTTCACAGAAGCTGACACATGATGTTACAGTATCTGCGAGTTCATCTAAATCTGCCGAGGTACTTTCAAAAACATTCCAATCACTGCAATCAAGGCAGGCCTGTAGCTTTAACTTTGCCTCCTCAGTTCAGGTCTTCACTGATTTAATTGTTGGTTTTGTGGTTTTAAGTCTTTGTAAGCAGTTACAAGGTGAATCATGCAATGATCAGAGTGTCCCACAGCTGCTCGTGGTAAGGACCGATAGGCATCTTTTAGTGTTGTGTAGCAATGGTCTAAAGTATTCTTGCCTCTAGTGGGACAATTCAAATGCTGAAAGTATTTTGGTAGCTCTTTCCTTAAGTTTGCTTAACAAAATCAATGGCTGAGCACATTTTCTTTTGTTTCTAAGCTTCTTGTGCCCAGAGCTCTTAACTTCTTTCTCAAGTATGTTAAGTGTGCAAATACTTATCATCCAAGATGATGACAACTGTTCTAATGACATTGTAGAACCAGCATCAGATTTCACATGACTGGCACTGTTCTTTTGGGTTCCTTAGAGGAGCATAAAAGTTTCTCCTCATCTTGATTAGTTTAATTTTTTTTTAAACTACAAGCAGAGCATCATCCAGGGAAGCAGTTACCCATCAGCCTTCTTTTCTCACAATTCCTCCAGTTTTTAATAAAGAAGATAAAAAAACCCACCCAGGGAATAAAAACATAATAATGGGTAGGCATCAGTAGGACAAGTCAAGAAACAGACTCCACATTTGTTGGGAATTATACTATTATACTATACTATAATATATAGTATATATAGTAATATATACTATGATTATACTATATTTTATATTAACAGAATCTTGAAAACCTTCCCTTTTCCCCTCTTATGGTGAATTAAGAAAGATCCAATCTAAGTTTTTTTTCTTATTCTTTAGGCTTCCCAGGCTTAAAAGATGCTGTTGTTTACATAATTGTTATTGTCTCTGTCTTGTTTCCCCAAGGTGATTTCCATAGCTTTCTACAGTAGATTTGCTTTCCAGTATGCCTGCTGCTTTAGTGTTACTTTCAGCAAATCCAACAGAGCTCTGCCGGATGCTGCTCAGGTTATGATGCTGCTTGGGTTATTGCCAACTCTGATCGATCTCCCTAATGATTGCTGATACCACAAGAGAACTAATGACTCTCCATAGCAGGGGAAAGCTAGGAGAACAAAGCACTTTAGTTCTCTTTCTATAGAAATGGTCCATCTTCTCATTCTCATCTATGATATTTCTGTTCACAGTACCAGAGAGTGTAGAAATATGAGCTTCAGAAGAGATTTATATCCCCAGCACCATGGATAAAACTTTCTACTTTAAATACATCATTTTCTATGTAATGAAAAAGATCCAAGAAGAGTTTCTACATTGAGCAAATGCAGTACCACAAAAATGATGGGCTGGGAGTCTATCTAGGGAAAATTGATGAGCCAAATTAGCTGTGATTTGATGTACACATGAATATTCAGTTCTATCTCTGAGGTGCACTATGAAACAAACTTAATGGAAAGAAAAATGTTTTTCAGAAACCTATTGCCGATAATTAGTAAATTGTTACTAACGTCAATAAAGTATGATTATGATCATGCAAATCCATCACATTTCACACAAGCAATTGCTCACTGTTAAGCCTTACTGGCTTCTTACCTAGAGTTCTTACCCAGCAAGAAGGAAATGTTGGGTTGTACAATTATGTCAGACTTGCAAGCAAAGTCTAAGAGTGAATTATGATGGATCAAGACAAGAGAACTAAGTTTCCATGTGACAAATTCAGGGCCAAATTCCCCTCCCTTGCTACTGATTAGAAGGGAGCAAAGTGAAAAAACAGCTACTTTTCTTATAGTGTCACACACATAAACACATACACACACGTGTGTATATATACATAGTTTTTTTTTATTAATTTATAATATGACATACCAAGAGAATACAAAAGGGGATATTAGGGATATTAGGGAAGGGAAAAGGAAAGTGGATAGTGGGGGAAAGCAAGCGAAAAAGAAAAAAACCCCATTGATTTCCGACTCCTTTGGTGCAGTAAAATAACATCTACCGTCAACTTTTTACTTTTTCATAATAATTTAAACTAGCCATTTCTATCTATCAAATCTATCAAATCTATCTAATCGGTAAAAACCCAAAATCAAAGTTTCATTTTTCCCCACCTTAAGCACAAAGTCCAGAAGCTGTTTCCAAGTAGAAATAAAGGTATTTGTGTTTTTTTCTTTAATCCAAAAAGTCAATTTAGCTACCTCTGCTAACTCCATCAGTTTTTGCCATTCATCCATTGTGTGTTATAATATCACCTCCTGATGAAACAAATAAATTAGAAGGTAATTTATACTAGGGGAACAATTCAGTTGATTGACTGTCAAGTCAATGAATTAATATTGCAAGAGATCCTAAGTACAGATCTCCCACATTTATTTTTGACCAGAACTGCCCCGTGAGTATATTTTTCTGGAATACAATCCCATAAATCTACCAGATCTGGGCTGGAAAAATCTTGACAACCTAGTAGAAGCAATAAAAACATTCAGAAAAATCTAGCTCTTTGTTGCCACCTACAGATAGTTTGGAGTTTTGTAGCTCAGAACTGATAGCTCTGATATTGTTAGTATACGACCAGCCTAACTATAAGAATAGGATTAACCACTGACTGAATTGTCCTCTGCTTGGTCAAGGAACTAACATAGTATTTCATGCATATTATGTAGCCTCCTGTTATTGGTTTAATATAAAGCAAACAATTTACATACTTTTGTACCTTATCTGTGGGATAGTTTGTCCCTTGTCACACATTTCTTCTTTTCCAGGCACCTCGCCAATCATTCATTCAGCAGAGAGAACGAATGGTGCAGGCAGAGCATAAACATTTCCCATGGCTTAAAGTTTTATAGTCAGTACCTGTCCAAGCACATGCCATATGCTTACATTGGAACTGGCCCTTGCTTGTGCCTTTTTCCTGGATCAGAAATTAAAGGTTTTATAGAAAGCATCTCTTTGTCTCTTTGAGCCTATGTTTCAGAAGTTAAAATTATTTATAACTAATCTTCAAACAGTCTGAATATCAGAAATACCACCAAATATCATGTTAGTTATTATCTAGATAACGGTGTAAATACATGTGCTTTAGTGAATGCAAATTCTTCAGTACTTCCAGTGAAAAACAACAGAGGTTTCTGATCCACAATTTGCAAGATTTGGTTTTTTTTTAGTTGAATGAAAAAATAGCAACCTGTTCAAGATACAAATGCAAAAGATAGCGAAGGCCGTTGAATTTTCAGGTTATTTGTCACAGCTTGTTAGTGTTTGGCATCAGTAGTATTCCTGTTATTTTTCTGGTCATGCGATCTTTACCCTATTTAGCTTTTTTATCTCTTGCTAAAGTGGTATCAACTCTTTATTATCAGCACTGGGAAGGAATTTGGTTTCTGCTTTTCTACTAGCAGAGTTGGCCATAACAGTATTGTGCAATGAAGCACAGTATTGTGCTGCTTTGCACAATAGTTTCCAAAACACACCGGTAGGTGCCACTACAGTAACACACATTTTACCCCTCCCTGCAACCAAGAACAATGTTCTCTTTTCCCTGGGGAATTTTTTTTGTTTAATATATACCCCGCCTTTCCACCAGGAGATCAAGGCGACACACATAAGAACTCCATGTTCTAATTCAGTTTTTCTCAACCTTGACAACTTTAAAATATACAGATTTAATTGTCAGAATTCTGCAGCCAGCATACTGCCTAAGAATTCTGGGAGTTGAAATTCAGACATCTTAAAGTTGCCACGGTTGAGAAACATGCTCTAATTTTTGTCTGGAATGGAATCTTGCAAACTAAGATGCGTTGAGAGAGTGTAAACTGGCCCAGGGACATTTTGTTTTTTTCATGGCTATGGATGCAAAGAACCTCGTCCAATACACTTTTCTTCTTTAATGAAAATGAGAGATCTGTCTCATATCAATTTATCCAAACCCTTTGAAATCCTCCGTTAGTGACCATCAACACATCTTGTAGTTGTAGATTCCACAGATCAAGTATGTGCTATGCCTTTTCTTTCTGTTCTAAATTTCCTTCCAATCAGCTTCATTAAGTTCCAGTTTTTCAAAAAAAAGGACATCCCCCTATCCACTTTCTTATTCAATGTATAGCATAACACACCCCAACCATGTATCCTTGCCTTTGTTCTAAGCTGAAGGATCCATATTTTTCTCATAGCAAATATATTTGAGAAAAGACATATTTTAATGTCTTTTCTGTAATGTAGCAACCATAATGGTTCAAATTATGAACCATTCACGTATTTCAGATATAGTCACACCACTGATCTGTACAAGTATGTTGCAACATTATCTGCTGTATTTTCAATCCCTTCCCAAATGGACTCTAGTCTGAATTTTACTTTTTTTTTTTGTGCAGAATTACAGTTCACTGAGTTGACATCTTCATTGTTCCCAAAATCTTTTTCGCTGTTCGTTACAGACAGCTAAGATCCTATTAATGTATATTTAAAGAGAATTTTTCCCCTCAGTATGCATCACTTTGCACTCTCTTAACTGTAATCACATTTGCTGTTTGATTGACTAATCACCCGATTTAAAGAGATTCTTCTGGAGCTCTTCATCATCACTTTCACTTTTCACACTGGAATGGTTTAGTAACATGTACAAGCTTGGCTGCCTTGCTACATTTTAAAGGCTCAATTTCTTTATGAACGAGTTAAACAGTTTTTTGTGACAGTATGTGGAACGCAAATATTGAATGCCATCCTGTCATGTGACCACCCAGACATACAAACTGTAGTTGTGACTGATAACCTGAGTCTGAGAAATAGCTGAGAAAAACACAGATAAGAAAAGAAAACTTTTCACACAGAGAAAAGGAAGTGAAATGAGCTAAGAAGTTGGCATAAAGGAGTTGAATTCAATTTGGAGAAAAGGAGTGGGAAAGAAAAAAAAAGTAGCAAGCAAGATGGAATCAGAGCCTTGGCCTTGTTGAAAGACGCAGGTTCCAGGAGAATTCAAGACCACCAACAAGGAATCAGTATAGGGATTACTCTTCAAGGATTATAAAGTAGTATGTGATTAGTCTAGTCCTGTGCTGGCAAACCTATGGCATGCGTGCCAGAAGTGGCATGCAGAGCCATCTCTCTGTGCATGTGAGCTGTCTCTCGTTGTTCTTCTGGGTTCCGGTGCGCCAACCAACTGGTCTTCACACGTGTGGGAACCAGAAGAGCAGGCGCCAGGTGCATATAGGCGCGCTGGGCAGTTGCTCTTCCTGTTTCCGGCATGCTCGGGCCACCTGGTCTTCTGGTTTCTGGCACGCATGCATGAGCGAAGACCAGCTGGATAGTGTGCATGCATGTGCAGGAAACTAGATCATCCTCCCAGCATGCACATGTGCACCAGGTGGCTGCTCTTCTGGTTTCTGACACGCGCATGCACACCAGCCAGCTGGTCTTTGCTTATGCATGCGCGCCAGAAACCAGAAGACCAGGCAGGGTACCGAAAAAGTTCTCCAACACTGGTCTAGTCCATGCAGATATATTCCCAGGTAGAAGACCAGTAATGTTGCAAATTGCAGGAGGCTTCTACTTATCTTTAATTGAAGTTCTTGATTAACACTTTGGAGGATATAGTAGTAAAAATAGCCACAATGTCATTTTAGTGGCAGCAGCACTACAGATGACAGAAAGAAGTTAATCTCTGACTTGCAGATCACTTAGGTTTTTAGATTAAAAAGTTTACTACAGTCTAACTTCCTCTGAAACAGATCTATAGAGCTGTTTGTTTGCATTAGCTGAAATCTGCTTGCATGGCTATCTGACTGGAGACATTAAATTTTCAAAGAAACCAATGTCTTTCTATTTTTGTTATGCTACAAATAAAGGGGAAAAAACCAGAATGTTCACAAGAAGACCCTTTAGGCTGCATTATAATTTGAGAATTCAGGCTATACTAGTCCTAGCACATATCCTTGAATGATTCCCACCTTACTTGCCTCCATTGTGAAAATTGCAATTAATTTTTGTTTTTGCTTTTTTGTATTCTTATTGCTTAATCCATAAAAAAATATGTTTATTTCATTTGTTTATGGTCCTTTCATTATGATGTTTCTCAAAAGCTTTTTAAAAATACAAGTGTAAATGTGGATAGGGTCATTTTCATTAATGTGGCTGTTGACTTTCTTAAAGAATTCTAGAAGACTGGGGAGGCAGGATTTATTTGTATCACATCCATTCTGAACTTCCTTCATCAAGTCTTGGTTCTTTATGTTATTAGTTAATTTTGGTTTTGATAAACTTTTCTAACAAGCTGCCATTGAGAAACATTAAGCTGACTAGCATGAAATTCCCAGAATCAATACTGCATTCCTTCTGATTGATTTTAACACTAACATTCCTAAAGCTTAACAATTTAGGTTATTTAGAAAATGAGTTTTTTTGGCATGATCCCCTGTATGTCAGGTACAGGCAACCAGAGGCCCTTGTAAATAACTAAAGTAAGCAACTTTATTTTTCATTAACTAAATTATAACAATCTCTCTGGATTGCTTGCCTATCTTGACCAGATAAAACTTCATGGATCTTGAGGCAAATCAAGGTTATGCCTTTTGTGGCTAGGCAAGGACTATAAGCTAAGCTCTTGCTTGACTCCTCCTACCACTTATCTGGCAATTTCTGAACAGCTGAATATTATTTTTATGTAGGGATTGAAATCCTCTACTGTTGCCTCAGCTTTCTGCTTTGCAGGTGTCTTTAATATTTTCACCATCAGGGTCTTTGATAAAGTGGGTGGTAACCTATCATAAATCAAATTTACATTTGTGGCCTCCTGCAGCCCTTGTTTTACTTGATAGCAAGGGCCTGTATTTCTTGATAGTAGCATCCAGCTTTCACATCCATGAATCATTGTATTCATGATTGTTGAATACATCCTTCTGACTATTTAAGCCAGCTTAGCCACTTGGTTTCAGAGATTTGTTTCAAAACTTTTCTCTCATATTTGTCTCCTGAGAGTCAGGAATTTCTTACAGCAGCACAAATTATTATGTCCAAGAGGCAAATACTCATACATTTATCACTTTATGTTGCATGCTGGAAAGTACCCTCTCCCCACTGGCTACTTACTGTCCAACTTCTATCAGTAATTTGGTTGTCTTCCCTAGGAAGAAGTTATATTTTTAGAAGTATGGAACCCTGTCTTTTTAACATACTCATCAAGCTCATCTTAATGTTAGACTCTGGGAGTGAGAAATGTTCCTTTCTCAAACTTCTACCAAAATCTCCCCTGTTCCTCCAGCTGTTCCTTCCCTTTCTAAAAAATGCCAGCTGGCACCGTAACAGCAACAATAATGATTTTACATCTGTATCTCACCATCAATCATGCATTTTTCAATGTACTTTTGATTAGGTTAGGCTGAGTGATAGGGACTGTCCAAAGATCATTCTGGAAACTATGGCTAAACAAGGAATTAATCCCAATCTAAGGCAAACTTTCTGACTGCTACATCACATTGATTCTCTTAATGCATTACTCTAAAGAAAGGAGTCATGTGAAGGTGATTTCCATGGTAATTTTTTACCAAGAATAATAACCAGGAGTTTTAAATAGAACCAATTCCAGGCTTTTTTTTTTTTGAAAAAAAAAACCCTCCTAAAGCTGGATTCTTTCATTGCACTTCCAGGTTTTTTGCTGCGGTGCTCATAATACATATTGAAGTCATGAGTTATCAAACTTTCCATTTAAAAAATACAGGTTTTAGACCTGGAGTAAATGTCCATATAGGGTAATTTGGTTTCCTTCCTTCCTTCCTTCCTTCCTTCCTTCCTTCCTTCCTTCCTTCCTTCCTTCCTTCCTTCCTTCCCTCCCTCCCTCCCTCCCTCCCTCCCTCCCTCTGATCTCCTCCTCCCTCCTTCCCTCCCTCCTTCCCTCCCTCCTTCCCACTCCTCCCTCCTTCCCTCCCTGGCACAACAAAGGGTGTAATTGAACTCTTTACAATAGTTAGTATTACAAGAAGGTTTATGACAAGAAATAAAAAAGCTTCAATCCAAAAAAAATCCCTCTGGAGAAGAAACAAAAAGGGCTATGTAGCAAACTTCAAAAACTGCTACAGAAATTTTTGCAACCAAATAAAAACTGAATGCAGTTTACCACACCAAGCAAGAAGAAGACCTTCTGTGCACAAATTCCAATCGTGCTTTTTATAATTTTGTGAACAACAAACTTAAAAGAATCAAGATCTATCCCACCACTAAAAGAATCTAACGGCAAAGAATGTAGCAATGAAACAGTTAAAGCAAATCTCTTTAACACATTCTTTGGCTCAGTCTTTGTTAACAGTGATGGCACATATCTAACATTCCCCAATCATACCAACAATGAGTACAGCGACTTAACACATATAGACTTTACAGATAATAATGTTGAAAAAGCTCTTCGTAAACTGAAACCATCTTTATCTATTGGGCCTGATGGACTATGTGCATACTTCTTAAAAAAACTTTCCACTAATATAGCAGAACCCCTAAGCATAAGTCAAGGTCTCTAGCCACAGTCATCCCTATCTTCAAAAAAGGAGATCCCAGCCTAGTTGAAAATTACAGACCAATCTCTCTATGCTGCATCACCTGCAAAGTAATGGAATCTATCATCAACCAATCCATTACCCTCCACCTAGAAACAAACAACCTACTCTCTAATAAACAATTTGGTTTCAGAAAAAAATTCTCATGTAACTTACAACTTCTCCACTGCAAAAACATATAGACTACTAATCTTGATCAAGGCAAAGCAATAGATGCAATCTACATAGACTTCTGCAAAGCTTTTGACTCAGTAGTACATGATAAACTTCTCCTAAAAACTAAAATCCTACGGCATTTCAGGACCTCTTCACAATTGGATAACTGGTCAAAATTGGCAATGCTCTATCAAATCCTGTTCCTGTCAAAAGTGGCGTTCCTCAAGGCAGCGTTCTTGGACCAACACACTTCAAACTATACATAAATGATCTCTGTGACCATATCTCAGGTTATTGTGTTCTCTTTGCTGACGATGTCAAATTATTTAACAATATTACTATCCTTCAAAAAGACCTTGACTTTGCATCCGATAGGTCTAAAACTTGGCAACTCCAAATCTCATCCAGCAAATGCTCAGTCTTACCTATTGGAAAAAAGAACCCAAACACTAAGTACAAGCTTGATGGACATTACCTTACAGATGACCCCCACCCTGTTAAAGACCTTGGAGTTTTCATATCAAATGATCTAAGTGCCAAAGCCCACTGCAACTACATAGCAAAAAAGGCTCTAAGAGTTGTAAACCTAATTTTGCACAGCTTCTTTTCCAAAAACTCTACACTACTAACCAGAGCATACAAAACATTTGCTAGACCTATTCTTGAATACAGCTCACCTGTCTGGAACCCATACCACATCTCTGACATTAATACAATTGAACACATTCAGAAATATTTTACAAGAAGAGTTCTCCGCTCCTCTGAAAACAACAAAATACCTTATACCACCAGACTTGAAATCCTGGGATTAGAAAACTTAGAACTCCGCCGACTCCAACAAGACCTGTGTTTAACACACAGAATCATCTATTGCAATGTCCTTCCTGTTAAAGACTACTTCAGCTTCAATCGCAATAATACAAGAGCAAACAATAGATTCAAACTTAATGTTAACCTGTTGTGTCTTGCCCGCCCTCAGAGCAGCCGGGGCCTTCTTATCTGCTCCCGAACACGGAGGAATGTATGCCTCCCGGCCCCAGTCCTGGCTCCATGCCCAGACAAACTGCAGAAGAAGGAGCACCTCCCTGCCCCAGCCCTGACTCCATGCCCAGGCAAACGGAGCAGCTAGACCCCTCCCCCTCCTCCACAGCATGTGAGCCTGAGGAGGGTTTATTACCAACAGCTGATTGGAGTGATCCTCGCATCAGAAGATTGGATAGGCGGAGGCAACAGAATGAAGGGAGGGGCAGGCCTTAATGAGTGCTGAGTCATGGAGCCACACCCCATGGCCTATATAAAGGATCTACTTTCTGGCAGTCTCTGAGTCAGGCAAAAGTCGAACTTATCTTGCTGAAGTCACTTACTGGTCTCCTGCCTGCTCTGAGGACTTTGCTAGGACTTTGGGCAGAGCTGCAGAGGGAAGCCTGATTCGGATTTCCCTGACCCGGCCGTCAGCGGAGGAGTGGGACACGACATAACCGCTTCAATCTTGATTGCAGAAAATATAACATTTGTAACAGAGTTGTTAGCGCTTGGATCACACTACCTGACTCTGTGGTCTCTTCTCAAACTCCCAAAAGCTTTAACCAAAAACTGTCTACCATTGACCTCACCCCATTTCTAAGAGAACTATAAGGGGCGTGCATAAGAGCACAAAAGTGCCTACCGTTCCTGTCCTATTGTTTCCTTTCATTATATATACGCTTATATGTTGTATAGTTGTTTTATGCTTATGCTTATATATACTGTTGTGACAAAAAAAGAAGAAGAAATATTTTCTCAGTCTGATGTGTGGGCAGAAACAAATGATTTCTTTTTGGTAACCTTTCTAGTCTCACCACCTGTACACTTGTCAACAAGGAAAAGCAGCAGAAGTTGTCACTTCTTTTTGCTCAGCTCAATTAAAACGTTTTTTTTAAAGGGAAAAATATAAGGAAAACATTAATTCCTTATCAGGCAGGACTTACATGACTTAAAAGGACTTTGGATCAGACATATAAATAATAAAATAAACACTGCAATTATATTAGAAAGGAAACATATTTATGTATTAGACCAGGCAGATCGTGTTCCCCTTTTTATTCATTTTGCCTCAATCAAATCATCTGGCTAAGTATAAAAAATGTGAAAAGTGAAAATTAAAACCTGTGAAATAATTATTTCCATTGCCAAACAAAGAAGGATTTTTTTTCTGCTTTAGACTTTGCCACTTACATAAACCCTTGTTTTAAGAGAAATAAAAAAGTTGAATTTCAACCATGATATATGAACCCTAATCAGTATAACATTTTAGTGAGCTAATGAATTGAAGGAATGAATTGCAAGTATAGAGTATTAGAATACAAACTAAACCACATCAGAGGAACCCAATAATGGAATCTGATAATTTGCTTGTATCTTTTTTCCTGGTGCTATTCAACAGGTTTCTTAGAAGCAGTGGATCTTCACAATTCACATGGTAACATTAGATTGCATTTTGCATTTAAGATTTCACTCTGCCAATCTAAAAAAATGATGTTCCATTTGGAAAATGTTAGCTTATTATTCTGCATAACTAGGTTGAGAAGATGAGAAGAAAGTATATAAATTCTCAGTAGGGCTCACTGCTCCAATTCTCTGTCTTTACCAGTGCTCCATTGGAGCTAGAAGTCTGGATGGATTTCAGGCATAATTGAAACAAGCTATAATATTCTTTAATTCTGCATTCAGTATTTCATTTCCTCTCCCTCTCCCACCCCCACATACCAACTAACGATTTCCCATTTTAAGAGATTTTTCATTCTTTCACTCCTTGGCGGCTGAAAGTGTCAGCAATTTTGACAAGGACACAGACTTTCTAATTGTACAGCATAAGTTTTCACACTGTATAGGTTAAAAATTTTTTACATTCAAGCCATTAAGTTACGTGCAAGGGATTCCCCCTGCCCTTGCCCAAATATCTTGCTAATGAGAGTTGTTTTTCTTCATTTACTATGTTGAACAGATTTATTGGCATGTACATTTTGTCAATTTTAATATTTGAAACCAGTTTATATTCCACAAGCCAGTTCAAGGCACCCAAGCCTGTCCACGAGAGAAGTAATATTTTAGCTTAGGGTGCTACTTTTTCAGCCACCTGATTTTGGAAGGACTAAGGAAAAGAAAACTGGAAAAAAGAAAATAAAATTTTTGCATTGCATTGCATCGCATTGCACTGCACTGCACTGCACTGTTACATTACAATTTACATTTGTTGGTTGTCCCTTTCCAGTGGACTCCATATATTGGATATAATTGCCATGGTTATCCTCCATCCTATTGTTAACTTTTGGAGTTGCTTTGTTCAGGGTTATTATGAAGACCTTTTGGCCCAGATCCTCAAATTGTACATTCTTGTTTTAAGATGTTAACATTCTTGCTTTTTATTATTTATTTTTATTTATTAAGAAAATTCATATGGCTTTCCAACTCATTCAGGGTGACTCCCACTGGCCAGAGGTAAAATCTCAAAATACAAAACCCAATAAACCCTCAACCTCCTGGCAATAACAATCTGACAAACATTTACCTGGATTGAAGACATCTGAATTGGGGAGGGATCCAAATTCAAAGGTTAAGAATTCTGGGTGCCTTGTTGTATCCATTGCATATACTGCAGCTCCAATAATTCTTTACATTTGAAAAGAAATCTTCCCAAGGTGAAGGTGACATCTGAAATGTTCCTTCCGTCCGTCCATCTATCTATCTATCTATCTATCTATCTATCTATCTATCTATCTATCTATCTATCTATCTATCTATCTATCTCCTTACTGACACATCAAAGCCAGAGTAATACATTTTTCATTTGATCCACTGAGAATGCATAAAATGGAAATGGAACGATGCCAGCAGTTTCCAGTCCTGATTTAGACTACATTGTTCACTGGATAGTATTGTACCTTTACATATTCAGACTGAGGACACACAGAATCAGTAAGAAGAATTTGGGATTCTACAAAAGCCTCCTTTCTGACCCATATGTAATAATATACAGGTAATCCTTGACCTACAGTGGTAATCAATGTCCAATAGGGTTGGAAGTTGTGATGGTCATTAAGTGAAATGATCACATGATCTCCTTGCTTAATGACCACCACCCCTACTGTCCCTGATCTGATTGTTAATGCATGTGGTCATTAAGTTGAGGATGAGGTGCCTCGGGGTGGGGGAGACCCTGGGAGGTCAAGTCCAGGCACAGACCCACTTGACCTGGGCTTCCCAAGGCTTCCCCCAGCTCCTGAGAAACCCTGTGTTCCAGGAGTGGGTTCTATTTACCTTTACTACCAGTTCTCAGTGGGATCAGCATGCACACAAGCTTCCTGATGACATCAGGGTAAGTGGGCAGAGCCTCCCCTTGGTTTTACTACCGGTTCACAAGAACTGGTGCGAAGCAGGGGCAACCACCACTGCCGTGATCCAAGTCTTGCCCCTTAGGGATCCCACTTACCAGTTCAAAATGACAGGTGAAGGGAAATGAGGAGGAAGGTTGGAGCCTGATGAGCTGGAAGTAGCCCTTTTTTTAAACCCCACAAAAGGAGCCACATTCAGAAATGTGAGTTGTTTCTACCATCCAACATAATGAGTCTCTCTTTGAGATTAACAGAAATTCAGAGCATTGGGTTTCTACAGGACAGTAAATCAAATGTACTCATTCAACGGCTTTAAAATGTTGGAAAACATTTGAGAAAGGCATTTGCCGGAGGTCTAACTGTGCGGGAATAAAATGCCAATTCATTCTTGTGGTATTTGTAGGAATTTTAAAATAAACTGATTGAAAACAGGAAATCAGGGTTAAAAAAAAATCTGTAAACCCATTATGCTGATGCCAAACACTCCAGGTCTTTTTAATTAGGTCATTTGGAAGATGACCCTTTTGTTTTTGTATGGTTTTTCTTTGGAATCTGTGCTTCTAATTATCTTTTGTATTTCAAGCTCATACTCTGTTGTGATGGGGGCTAGTGGATGGGTAGGTGCACATGCCGTTGCATGAGAGAGAAAATAAAAACAATGCAGAAAAAACGATGCCTTTAGAGATGGAGCAAATTTCACAGGGCAGAAAGAATGGGCAGTGGAAGTTATTTATTTATTTATTTTATTTATTTATTTATTTTGTCACAACAATATATGTAGGTATCATACAAAAAGATTATATAGTAAATAAATATAAGGAGGTATAAGCATATATATAGGAAGAAGAAAAGAAAAAAACAGTAGGACAGGAACGGTAGGCAGGTTTGTGCGCTTATGCACGCCCCTTATGGTCCTCTTAGGAATGGGGTGAGGTCAATAGTAGAAAGTTTTTGGTTAAAGCTTTTAGGATTATGGGAAGAGACCACAGAGTCAGGTAAAGTATTCCAAGCACTGATGATTCTGTTACAGAAGTCATATTTTCTGCAATCTAGATTAAAGTGGCTGACATTAAGTTTAAATCTATTAGTTGCTCTAGTATTATTGCAATTAAAGCTGAAGTAGTCTTTAACAGGAAGGACATTACAATAGATGATTCTGTGAGTTAAGTTTAGGTCTTGTCGAAGGCGACGGAGTTCCAAGTTTTCTAAGCCTAGGATTTCAAGTCTGGTGGGATAGGGTATTTTATTGTTTTCAGAGGAATGGAGAACTCTTCTTGTAAATTATTTCTGGACACGTTCAATTGTATTGATGTCAGAGATGTGGTGAGGGTTCCAAACAGGCGAGCTGTATTCTAGAATTGGTCTAGCAAATGTTTTATATGCTCTGGTTAGTAGTGTGGTGTTTTTGGAAAAGAAGCTACGCAAAATTAGGGTTACAACTCTTAGAGCTTTTTTTGCTATGTAGTTGCAGTGGGCTTTGGCACTTAGATCATTTGACATGAAAACTCCAAGGTCTTTAACGGGATGGGGGTCGTCTGTAAGGTAATGTCCATCTAGTATGTACTTAGTTTTTGGGTTCTTTTTTCCTATATGTAAGACTGAGCATTTGCTGGTTGAAATTTGGAGCTGCCAATTTTTAGACCAAGTTATCATCAAAGACAATCGAGATTCAGTTCAGATAATCCAAACTGCAGTTGAAATGAAATCGGATGAAAATTATTACTATTATCTTAATGCAACTTCCACAAATAGAGCCTGGATTGTACAGCGTATAAACCCCAAATGGCAAACAAATAACATAGCACAGCACAGCACAGCACAACATAACATCATCACTACCATGAATAAATAGACGCATTAATTTATGCGTGAATTGTCACAGGGAATAATTTTGCCAATGATAGCACAATCCCTCCTGAAGATTCTAAAATCTTTTAGCATATTATAATTCTGGCATTAGTTATACCATTCTCAAGGTGAATCAAGTACTCACTGTTGCTTCTCCAAATGATCACTGTGTCTACAGCCTAACTACTTATGGAGTGTGCCTCTGGGAACTCCTTAAGTTTCATTGCTCAATCAAGCAGAACATGAACAATAACATAAGCTATTGTTTTTAAGCTAAATAAATGATATATCACTCTTTTTATTTTTAAATGATCTAATGTTATTCTGATTGATAAAGTAGTTAGCTATGGAAATGAGACAATAATTAGGTTTTTAAATAAATAAATAAATAAATGAGCTTTCTTATTCATATAATTTAAGAGAAGAGGTAACCTGTGACAATTTTCTACTTTCCCTTCCAACATTTTGGAATTTAAAGTTTTAGTAATAAGAACAGAAGAGCTCTTCCGGGTCCAGTATTTACTTTGTTATTTAATGATGTAAATTGATTCTACTGCAAAAATTACACAAGGACTGATTTTTAGTTTCAGATAGAGCTGGCTAACCTCTGTAGTATTTATGTTGGATGCAATTCTTGATTTTTCTAACAGTTCCAGGGTACCTGAAATAATTGCAAGTTAGTCCATTCCAGATTTTATAATATATTTCAAAGGCAGAGGAACTCCGGGGACAAAGTAATACAACAACCAGTGAATGATATGTGATTTCATAAATTAAATTCCCTAATTGTACAGGCCTTTCAAAACATCATATCTCAATAACTAAGATTCCCAATACAGGATAGAACATCATCTGCTTGGGAATTAGATTCATTTTTATATAAAAATGTTTATAAAAACGTGTAGTAGAAACATAGAATCCTTTTCATGTAATTTAGACAAAGTTGGAATTATGGAGAAAGAATTGAAACTGTAACTATTGTTTCTGCTCCCAGTCTTCATTGTTCCTTTGTAAATTGAACTTATAGACAAATTGTGTGCATACAGGCATTGTTTTTATAATAATATATATGCTACTTTTTTCTAGAACTGCCCACATATATTTTGTATATATGTAAATTCTACTAACAAAATAATTAGGAGTACAGGGTTATTGGAATTATGGATAAATATATTTCTTTCTGCTTATTGAATGAATGGGTTCAAGCACAATAATAAACATGGATTTTTTTTCTAACTATATTTGGCTGAGCAAACCATATTGGTCTGATTTATCCATAAGCCTAACTTTTTTTTTTTTAATTTGCATTTATATCCCGCCCTTCTCCGAAGACTCAGGGCGGCTTACACTATGTTAAGCAATAGTCTTCATCCATTTGTATATTATATACAAAGTCAACTTATTGCCCCCAACAATCTGGGTCCTCATTTTACCTACCTTATAAAGGATGGAAGGCTGAGTCAACCTTGGGCCTGGTGGGACTTGAACCTGCAGTAATTGCAAGCAGCTGTGTTAATAACAGACTTGTTATTTGCAGATCCCTCGCATCCTGGACATAAACTGTTTCAACTCCTACCCTCAAAACGACGCTATAGAGCACTGCACACCAGAACAACTAGACACAAGAACAGTTTTTTCCCGAAGGCCATCACTCTGCTAAACAAATAATTCCCTCAACACTGTCAGACTATTTACTGAATCTGCACTACTATTAATCGTTTCATAGTTCCCATCACCAATCTCTTTCCACTTATGACTGTATGACTATAACTTGTTGCTGGCAATCCTTATGATTTATATTGATATATTGATCATCAATTGTGTTGTAAATGTTGTACCTTGATGAACATATCTTTTCTTTTATGTACACTGAGAGCATATGCACCAAGACAAATTCCTTGTGTGTCCAATCACACTTGGCCAATAAAATTCTATTCTATTCTATTCTATTCTATTCTATTCTATTCTATTCTATTCTATTCTATTCTATTCTATTCTATTCTATTCTATTCTATTCTATTCTGTTTTAGCAGTCTGAGCCACCAGAGGCCCTTATAATGGATGGGATTGTTTTGGTCTTAAACCAAAAACAAACACATCACATTATAAACTCAGTTCTACATGTGAATGAGATCAACATCCCCAGATTTCTTAAAAATTATTTCTCATATATTTGTAAATGTTATTTTTGCCCTATATATAATCTTTGAGGAATTTTGGATGTGCTTCTAATATAGTGCTGAAAAAAGGAGCAGATCTTAAACAAACTGTCGCTTAAATCCTGAACGGCGCTTTCTTGAGTAAAAGGGATTCTGATCCAACAGCATTTTTGTTGTTGGAAGAAACTTTATTTTCACTTATTTCCTTTCTTCACAATACTGTCTGCTGTACAATGTTCCAGAGGGTCTATGAATTGTCCAGAGCAGTGGTCACCAACTGGTGATTCATGGACCACTCGTGGTCCATGAGAAAATTTTGGTGGTCCTCAGAAAAATTATTTGCATTTTTTATATTGCACTAAATCAGGGGTCCTCAAACTATGGCCCCTGGGCTGGATACATGCAATGAACATTTGTACTGCTGCAGAGAGTCTCCCCCTTCTGGGTCTTTTTGTGTGGATCAGAGGGAGGCAGAAATTCCGACTTGGGGTCTGCTTCAGCCTCCTGGTGGAGGGCTTTGGGCGAAGGTTGGAGGGAAGCGCCACTGGTGATGAAGAACTGGAGGGCCTTGTTCCAGTGGGACTGCAATCATGGCCTGGAACTGGGTAACCATCTCAGCCTGCTGAGCCTCCAGGTGCCTGTACCTGGCCTTGCACAACCACAGGTCTTCCCTCTGCTTGGAAAGCCTATGCTCCTAGTCCTCATGAGAGGCTTCTGCTGAGCCTCCTTCTTGGTCAGATCCAATTTGAACTGAGCTGTTTTGCCAACTTTCTCATTGTGGCTGCTTAGTTCCAACAACTGCTTCCTGTTGGGGCCCTAAGGGGCCCAGGCGGGCAGGTGAGGAATGGCTGGGAGGGGAGGGGTGAGTAAAGGCTGGCGAGGCACCCCTTGATGTGAGTGACATCGAGTTGGCCATGCACATCCAGTCACATGACCACCTAGCCATGCTTACCCAGCCGGTCATTAGGCAGATCATATTAGTGGTCTACGGGATTTAAAATTATGAATTTAGTGGTCCCTGAGGTCCAAAATGTTGGTGTCCCCTGGTCCAGAGGAGACACCTGTAAGAGTGTGTGAAAACCGAGAAACCAGAAAAGTAACTTTCTCCTTCCCTTCATAGCAAGGGAAGGAGAACTTTCTCCTTCCCTTCCCTATAATCAGAGTTTCACCTGTGCCAAACAAATAAACAAACAACTCTTAGAACAGCTGAACTCATACTAGTTTTCCAATATATAGCAAAGATCACATAGATCAGGTGAATCAAACTCAATTTCATTGAGGGCTGCATCAGTGTTGTGTTTGACCTCAGGGGGCCAGGTGGGCATGGCAAGGGTGAATGTGGCCAGCTCAGTGCCACTCGTTTCAGGGGCACTTGCAGAGGCCTGAGCATTCTGCCAGGAAAATGGAGCTCAGGAAGGCCACGTGTGGCCCTCCTGACCTCCATTTTTGCTGGCAGAGGGTTGCAGGAGGCTGTTGCAGCCAAAATCAGAGCTTGGGAGGGCCACATGGGCCGGTCCTTTGCTGTTTCCAGGGCAGCCCCACAGCCAGATCTAAGCACCCTGCAGGCCAGATCTGGCCCATGGACCTTGAGTTTGACACCCCTGACATAGATTGAACCTACAAGAAAATCCAGATTTTTAAAGGAACTTTAAAAGCAGGTTAGGGGTGCAATGCAGATCTCCCTGGGGATCTTGTTCCAAAGGGTATGATAGGAAAGACCCACCATCTTGGTCCCATTCACTGATAATCCCATTAATCCCCTTGGTCCCATTAATTAAAGGAACCTAATGAGATAGCATGCCTTCTTTCTTCTATATACAAAATCAGTTAAATTAGTAGATGAAACTACAACACTAGCGACAGAAAACTATTCTCCATTACATATGAAAACTAGATTCACCCAATATTGTGACATTTAGACTTCTGTCTACAGAGGAGAATGTCCAAGGAATGGCTGAAAGGTAATTAAAGTTGGTGTCTTGCAGCAGCTGCAAATTGGAATAGCTATATTTGTTTGTTTGTTTGTTTGTTTACAGAAGTTCTAATGGTAGCCCTGGAAATTTGTATAGAAGTCCCACTGGAAATGGAAATGCTAGAAGGTCCTGATTCTTTCCTGATTCATGAGAAACAAGGAGGACTGCACATTCTAACCCAATGCCTCATATTTTTGTACTCTTCAAAGTTTCTATATTTTAGAACTTTTTATCTCTTCTTTAGTGATCAAATATTGATCACTGGTCACATGTTGGCTATTAACAACCATTCTGTATTACTGGAGACCATGATAAAAAGGGTCCATATTTGAACCAATTCTTGTGTAGATATTCAAGTGAATGCTAGTATAATTTCTCTACATACCACCTTCCTCGTGTTCGAGGGGAGGAAGGAAGAGGGCAAAAAGGATATAAGTGGTATGCAGCCCCATTATTCCCTCCTGATTCATGCTTGCCTTTTCAGGGGAAGACAGAAATGGTTAAAATGAAGAGGGCAATGGGTGGGAATTGACCATGTTTTAAGAGGAAAACCAAGCAGCAATACAAACTACAACAATAATCCTCTCTTTAAAAATGTCCTATATTTGGAGGTTTGTTCAAACTGGTTTAAAGATATATAAAATGGAAGATCAGAGGCCTGGGTATTGCCTGTCACTTATTAGCACATTCATTTCATTCCTTGGGGAACAGACATGACACTTGGTCAATTTTTTCCATATAGTCATTGTTTTATTTATTTAACAAATATATAGGGCTGATCAACTAACCAGTGGAATGCTAAGTGGCAAAGATAAAAACATACTATAATTTATACCAGGGGTCTTCAATCTTGGTCCTTTTAAGACTTGTGGACTTCAACTCCCAGCTTTGCTGGCTGAGAGACTCTGGGAGTTGAAGTCCACAAGTCTTAAAGGGACCAAGGTTGGAGACCCCGGATTTATACTATAACTATAATCCAGGTAACTTGGTAAAATCAGGTTGAGCCTCCTAGAAACAAACTCATTGCCAACATCACACATACAAATATCCACAAAGGGCAAGGCTCCATTATTATTCCAGCCCACTGTCTGAGGCAAAAGCCATGGCATCATGATCTTCTGGGACAGTGGTCTCCAACCTTGGTCCCTTTAAGACTTGTGGACTTCAACTCCCAGAGTCCCTCGTCAGCAAAGCTGGCTGAGGAACTCTAGGAGTTGAAGTCCACAAGTCTTAAAGGGACCAAGGTTGGAGACCCCTGTTCTGGGAGGCTAACAAGGTTGAGGCATCATATATCTCTTCTTTTTCCTGTCTATCCATTTTCTCCCTGCCTCCCTCCCTGCCTCCCTCCCTTCTTCTTTGATACATAACATTTTCTTTTTGCTTTTCTCCACTTTAATTTTTTCTGCTGCCCTTTGGTTTTTCGATATACTGCTTTGTAAGATAGTGCTTAACAAATCAGCTTTATGATGCCCCAGCATGCTGAGCCTATGGTGGTGAAAGATTTAGAGGCCTAAATATATACCCTAAGGCTGCAGGATGATGTCCACTTGTATTATGGAAAGAGGAAAACATGAAAAGAAAGACATTTCAGGAAAAAAAATGGGATTAAAAACATTGAATAACCTTTTGTTCACTCCCTTGGTCTCTTCTAATTAGCAGCATTATTTCGTTCTCAGGCCTTTCTCATTTTATTTCCAAGTGTTGTTTCCATACCACTGCTCTTACAGATTGTGGGGGATGTGAAAAGGGAAGGTGAGAAAGTAAATGTTTCTGCTGGAGTTATTTTGCTCAGAGAATGAAACTAGAGGTACCAAGAGCAACAGCAGTGCGTGTTGTTTGGTTGTCATGGGCTAGGAGCCTTGATAACACCATACACACTTGTAACTCTACAAGGGATGAGTGCCTTGTTGGGACAGTTTAAAGGTGGAAGTGGGAAGGCAACGGATTAAGCAGAGATATGCTTCACCATTCTAAATAATTGCATGCACAGCCTCTGTTTTAATGGGAGGACAGCAGACGCAATGAGATGTAGCATTATTCAAGAACTACAAGTTATGTTCCTCATTTACTTCTGAAGTAGGAGTACTGTTCTTTGAGTACATACTGTATACATCCTTGTTTGAGATTAACTAAATCTATTGCAGGAAACCATGTTGTGTGCATGATGCTAACCTCTTTTCTGTTTTGTGTCAAAATCAAATGATCACAATTTCCATCCTCTGTACTCATAGTTATTATTGGACAATGCAACAGGCTTGGAAAAGGCTGATTTTGAGGGACATGCAGCAGCCAGGAAGTTGGATATAATTGAAATGAGTCTAAAGGGTTGGGATGAAAAAGTGATGGATCTTTTGCTATGCTATTCATTCTGCTATACAGTAGATGTATTTTTTGTTCTTCCATTCAATTGTGTCTGATTCTCAGGGAATGCCTGGGCAAGAAGTGCTTTGTCATTGCCTCCTTCCTAGGGCTTATTTATTTAGTGTATTTATTTAGCATAGTTATTTAGCATATGACATCTAGAGGTCATGTAATCACCAATATACAAATTTAGTTTAAATAAAACATCAGTTTTATATATATGATATGTGGACAATACTATATAGGAGATAATATATTAAATTAAAATAAAACCATAATAAAATCACCATAATATGGAGCCATAGAATTGGAATGGAATAGATTATAATTTCTAGGGCTGAAAGAATGGGACTGGCCAAGGTCAACCAGCTGGATTCCTGCCAAAGGCAGGACTAGAACACACGGTCTCCTGGTTTCTAGCCTAATATCTTAATCCTAAACTGACTCTCTAGAATAGTATTACCATCTGTTAAATATTACTTGGTTTTTGAGAAGAGTGAAGCATTATGCTTAGAAAAGAAAAGGAGATAGTACAAGGAAATATGCTTAATCCTTAAAAAAAAACAGTGAGTCAATCAACCCAGTTTTTTCTAGCCAAGAGTACCAGATACATAGCTCTCAAAATTATTACTATTCAGAGTGGAAATTCTGGAAGTTGTAGCCTAAGATTGCTGGAGATTACAGAGGGATAATCAAGGCAAGTATTGTCAAATTCAGGAGCTGGCAAATTCAGCTCTTGCTTAGCCAGAACTTCCTGAAGACTCTACCAATGAGACCAATGGTTGTTGGAAATAGTAGTTCAGTAGTAAAGGAGCAGGGATACATCCTTCCTAATCTAGACCAAACAGAGCTCTGAGAAATTATAGGGATTCAGATTTATGGAGACAAATGAATAGGAAGGCCAAGAAGGTAATGATAAAGTTAGTTTATGGAGATAATAAAAAAATCTAAACACATTTTCTTGTGGGACACTTATGTTATTTGATGAATTGATTTAATATTAACTATGGTTCTGAATTTGGGTAGGTTCTATTGTTTCTTGATGTGCTTCTATTGCTTCTGTGCTTCTCTATTTTTTAAAATAACATTACAAAACACATTACAAAATTTATTCAGGTTGTTTATACATAAAATCTATCTTTCATGACTGAATTTTCTATTTTAATATTGTTTATATAATTTTATTTTTTCACTTTTAATTGAAAATGATAAGAATAGAATAGAATAGAATAGAATAGAATAGAATAGAATTTTTTATTGGCCAAGTGTGATTTATTTATTTATTTTTATTTTATTTATTTATTTGATTTTTATACCGCCCTTCTCCCGAAGGACTCAAGGCGGTGTACAGGCAAAAGTAAAAAACAGACAATACAATATACAATTTAAAATGTAAGTTAAAAAACTTATTATAATTAGCCTAAAAACTTTAAAATATATAAAAAACTAAAACCCCATTTAAAATTAGTAATAAGAAATTTAAAATCGATAAAACTTAAGCCAGCCCCGCGCGAGTGAAAAGATGTGTCTTCAGTTTGCGGCGAAAGGTCCGAAGGTCGGGTATTTGGCGTAAACCCGGGGGAAGCTCGTTCCAGAGTGTGGGAGCCCCCACAGAGAAGGACCTTCCCCTGGGGGCCGCCAGCCGACATTGCTTGGCGGACGGCACCCTGAGAAGTCCCTCTCTGTGAGAGCGTACGGGTCGGTGGGAGGCATGCGGTAACAGCAGGCGGTCCCATAAGTACCCAGGCCCTAAGCCATGATTGGACACACAAGGAATTTGTCTTGGTGCATATGCTCTCAGTGTACATTCCTTTTTGCCAGAAGTCTCTAGCCATATAATTACACATTTCTCCCTTTGGACTGTTTTTAAATTTCTAAAACAAATGTGCTGATGAATAGGGGACATTGAACATTATGTCTATTAATAGTCTCATCATCATCATCATCACCACCACCACCACCACCACCACCACCACCACCATTATTATTATGTTCCAATGAATTTAGCAAAATATTATTGCATAGAAATGGATTGATTGGATGGTATGTATATAATTATAAATGAGGAAATCCTCTATGCATTCTTCTGTATTTTCTTTCCTTCATTTTCAGGATTTCATGTTATTAAGCTGCACTAGCTAGAATGAAATCAGACCAGATGATCTAGGTTCAAATGTCCATTCAGTCATCATATTGACTGGGCAATGTTGACTCTACAGCTACTTTGTAGAGTGATTATGAGAGGAAAAAGGGAAGCTCTTTCTGAGCTCCAGGTAGTGGCTGGCATTAAAATATAACAAAAATTTGAAAAGCAGCAGACAAAATGAATACAGTATGTGCAACAGGCAAGCAAGAGCACTTAGATGTTGACTAATGAGATGGTGGTACCTGTAGCTGTGGTACCCGTAGCTGTAGAAGCAATATCCCTTTGTGAATATTTTGTGAGTAAAAATATTGCAAGTAAATAAGAAGTCCTCTTTGAGCATTCAGGAAATTGGCAAGAACACTCACTTCTTTGGGTACTGGTGAGAAAATGAGGGCAAGTCCTGCCTCTCCTATATTGCCCTCTTGTTTAGGGCAACCGTCTGTAGTGGAGGGCCTTTTTTGTCTCTGGAGGCTTTCCATATGAATGAACAACCTGGGAAATCAGCATCCTAAATTGCATGGCAGGTTTACACCGTTGTTGTTTTTTTAACTAGCACTTGTCCCAAACATATGGAAAGTAACCAAAAAGCGTGGGAGTAGCAAACTTGAACCCTCTCTCCCTAAAAGCCACTTAATTTTTTGAATACCTTAAGAGTGTGAGTGCATAGTGTGTTCCAGTATTTGCGAAACATAAAAGGATGTTTCTTTTCATTCTTGCTATTTGGCACTTATTTTTAACAAGTATGTACTGCTTCACAACCAAATGGCCAATAGTTGTTAGCAAAATCTGACAGTGCCATGATGCTCAACTATTGTAATTGAGTTTCCCTTTGAAAAGCAGCATGTTGTTGTACGTGTACAATTTATTTGCAATATGCATTTCTTTTAAAGAGCAAACATACAAACGATAGGAATCTCTTGAAGGTCTTACACGAGCCAGTACTTGTTGTTCCAGAAATGAGATTCATCTTTTCATTTCTTAAAGATTAAAAAAATGAAAAGAACGGTAAAGTAAAAAGGTTCCATCTGTGATTGTTCCTTTATTATATCAAAATATTTGGTGGAAAAGACATTTCTCATTTCAGAGCTTTTCAGCTTTCTGTATTTCATTTTTATATGGTCAGTTTGGAATATTCAGGAAGAGGGGTGGCCATGGAAGGCAATTCAAACAGAAATGTGAGAAAAAGAAATGGATGAAAATAGGAAGAATGACCATCATTACCATTGACATAAATCTTGTTACTTGTGCAGCAAGAGCAAATCATTGAAGCTCATGATTAACAAGAAGATATTTTCAAGACACTATTATATATATTTGACAATTTCCTGTTCTAATAATGGCTAGAGTAATTCATAATTAGTGGATTAGTATTCAATAATCTCTGCTGGCTATGGGATGCCTAGGAGTTCAATCAATCATTGACCTAGAACAGCTGGTCATTTCAACCTGTCACCAAGACCTTGACTGAGAGTTTTGATGTATCAGCAAATCTGTCCAGTATCAGTCTGTGAAAGCCCTCAAACTGGTCCCATGCCTTTTGTGGGGGACGGCTGAAGTTATTTATCATAATCAAAGCAGAATGTGATCTGTTCAGAACAAAAGACTCACTTCTAATTCTCCATCTACAGAGCACTTTTCTCAGGCAAACAAAACAGCTTCAAGGTATGTCCAGTTTGGTAAATGGAAACATATATTATCTTAAACAAGCCGATGGAAGTAATAGTGGCCATGCACTCCTCTATTTTCTCCATTGCTCCCTATAGGCTAATCTAGATATGTTGAAATCTCCAAATAATCAGATCAAGTACCAGCCCTGGGACATTAAATATTATATTCAGGACCAGCTTCAGGACTGGTCATGATCAAGGAAGATGCCCAAGCCATAAGCCAGCCACTCAATTAGGTATCAAAAAGCTGTGCCAATAATGATAAAAAGGGCCATGGTGGCAGGATGCTCAGACACTGGACTGACAAAAAAATCAAAATAAACCACAACAAGGGAACATAAAAATATATCTAAACACCAGGTTGTTGTCTTGAAGCAGCTAGTTGAGAGAAGATAAGCATTTCAAGAACAGAAGTAGTGATGGTAGGACACTTGATGGATAGTGATGTGTTTGGGCCTTAAATTCTTTCTCCTTCTCCTTCTCTTCTTTAATTTTCTGCTTGGAAGTCAAGCATTAATATTATTATGAACTGTAACCCCTCTATTCTGCCCTTGTATATTATATACTATATAATCTTTTTTGTATGATACTTATACATATTGTTGTGACAAACTAAATTAAATAAATAAATAAATAAATAAATGTAAGGTATATATTGTCTGAAAGAAAGTCCTTGGGAGTTCTGTTCCTTGATGAAAGTAGAACTGATGGAAGTTGATGGGAGTTCTGTATTTCTGTCTCAAAAATAACATGTAACATAATCAAATTAATACAGGTCACTGTCATACCAATTTGACTATTTATCCATTTAGCTTAGCATTATTTGTTGGAACAGGTAGTGGTTCTCTGTAGTCACAGAAGGAAATATACTTGTCCTATCCAACATCATAATTGTATTCTGAACACCAGAAGTAGAAAAAGTCTTAATACCAATTAATTTAATACATCTCTGAAAAATAAAGAGAAATATTAAAAAATACGTATTTATAGTTTTTTTAAAAAACTAGCTGTAGTTAATTTTCTGGAGATATACTACATTTCTCAGAAGTTCTTCTGAAAGTTCATATTGCATTATACTTCTCATAGCTTCATCCTGTATCCCTGTATCACTTTCAGATGTAATAATCAGGGTTAAGTAATACAGAATACATAATCAAAAGTGTTGCAGTCTACAATACTTCAAAAAAGCAAACATCTCAGTCACATTCATGCAATGTGGCATGAAAAGGGGAATCAGTGGACTAATGCATCCTGCAGTCTCTTTTATACCAAGTAGTCATGGAATTCTAGAATGCCTGAAAATGTTCGGGTGCTGGACCAAACACAACACAACCTTGTTCGCACATGGAGATTTCCACTGAGCTTGGGCTCTGCATGTGGAAGAGATGTCAGAGACAGCTGTCATTAATTTCTTTCAAGTGAAATGGGGATCTGCTTCCAAAAGCCTTCATACAGAAACAGGCTCATAATACTACTAATTTCCATCACAAAACATATTTGTGCTCAAAATTGGTTATACTGCACTACATAGTGTATATATGAAAGCGGCATCCAAAATACATGTATTAAGTAACATGTATGCAAAATATAATTGTTTCAGAAATTTTATATAGAATTTTAAAGAAAATATTGCAAATTAATGCAAACATTTTTACAGAAATTATTAATGTTCGTATACATGTCATACTGACATGTACTTGGTTGTATATCTATGTATCTATAGATTAATAATATACTAAAGTGTATATGCAATTCATGCTTCCAAAAATCAACATTCATTACAGTAATGAATGTATATTTGGAGTATTTTACTATTCATGGA